>NC_136274.1:70030791-70348291 GCF_964187855.1 Myxine glutinosa | reverse complement strand
TGTCATCGGCGAAGCAGTGGAATTGGAGACCATGACGGCGGATTAAGTGACCGAGCGGGGACAGGTAAAGGATGAAGAGGAGGGGGCCAAGAACTGAACCTTGGGGGACACCTTGAGGGAGGGGAGCAGTGGGGGATTTGCAGTTATTGATGGAGATGAACTGGCATCTGTCAGAGAGGTATGATTTAATCCAAGAGAGGGCAGTGCCGGTAACGTTAAAGGTGGATTCAAGTCGGGTGAGGAGGATAGTGTGATCGATGGTGTCAAAGGCAGCGCTGAGGTCGAGGAGGACGAGAATGTTGAGGTTGCCAGCGTCAGAGGAGAGGAGAAGGTCATTGGTGATTTTGAGGAGAGCAGTTTCAGTACTGTGGTTGGACCGGAATCCGGATTGGAATGTTTCATACAGGTTATTGGCAGAGAGGTGATGTTTGAGTTGAGTGGCTACAGCGCGTTCCAAAACTTTTGACAGAAAGGGTAGGTTGGAGATGGGTCTGAAGTTGTTTAGGGTGTCAGGGTTTAGACCAGGTTTTTTTAGAATGGGGGTAACAGCAGCAATTTTGAGGGAAGGTGGGACGATGCCTGTAGACAGGGAGGAGTTTATTGTTGCAATGATAAGTGGAGAGAGAGAGCAGGGAGGGAGGCTTTGACAAAGCTGGAGGGGATGGGGTCAAGAGTGCAGGTGGCAGTTTTCATTCCTATGAGGAGTTCAGAGAGGTCAGTAGGGGAGATTGGGGAGAACCGAGACAGGGGATGGCAGGACAAGGGGGGGCAGGTGGTTGGAGGGGGAGCGGGTGCGGCGGTGGTCAAGCTGTTGTAGATGTTGTCAATTTTGCGTTGGAAGAAAGAGAGGAAGGAGATGCAGTTGTCTACTGTGAATGACTGGGTGGTGGTGTTCAGGGGGCGGAGGAGTTTGTTTATTGTCGAGAAGAGTGCTTTTGGGTTTCCGGAGCCAGAGTGGATAATTTGAGAGTAGTAGGCAGAGCGGGCGCGGGAGAGGGCATCTTTGTAGTGTTGTAGGTGGTCCTTGTAGGCTTGGGAGTGAACTGTGAGACCCGTTTTATTGCGGAGTCTTTCAAGTTGGCGAGCACGAGTTTTCATCAGGTGGAGTTCAGGGGTAAACCAGGGAGCAGAATGGGTGAAAGAAACTGTTTTGGTTTTTACAGGCGCAAGCTGGTCAAGGCAGGAGGAGAGAGTGTGGTTGTAGTAGTCAGTGAGGTCGGAAGGGGTGTGGAGGTCAATGAAGGGAGAAGTGGACATTTTTTCAGAGAGGGTGGATGAGAATGAGGTAGGTGAAAGAGCGTTTAGCTTACGGAAGTTGATTGTGCGATAATGCCTTGGTGTTGGGGCGGGGATGTTGATGGTCAGAGTGATGGCTAAGTGGTCAGAGAGGGTGAGGTCGGAGCCATAGAGATGGTGCAAATTTAATCCAGTGGAGCAGACAAGGTCCAAAATGTGACCACGGATATGGGTAGGAAAGTCGACATGTTGAGTGAGGTTAAAGCAGGTGAGTAAATCAGTGAAGTCAGTGGTTATTGTGGAGTCAGTGGAGTCCATGTGGATATTGAAATCACCAAGGAGGAGGATTGAGGGGGAGAGGGAACATAGCTGGGTCAGAAAGTAGGAGAAGTCAGACAGGAATGATGGGTGTGGTTTGGGAGGGCGGTAGACGACAGCCATGACTGACTGCGTGCGACCAGAGAGTTTTAAAGCCAGGTGTTCAAATGATGGAGCAGATGAGATGGAGATGAGGTTGGTCTTGATGTCTTGACGGTGGATAACGGCAATTCCACCACCTCGGCCCTCCGAGCGTGGTTTATTGACGTAGGAATATCCATTGGGTGTGGTGAGGTTAAGTGTATAGTAGTCCAGAGGTTGTTGCCAGGTTTCGGTGAGACAGAGAAAGTCCAGTTTGTTATCCAGGATGTATTCGTTCAGGATGAGGCATTTGTTGTTGAGGGACCGGGTGTTGAACAGGGTGAGCTTGATGTTGTTTTGAACAGCAGGGATGAATGTTGTGAAAGTTGTGCAAATCTTTTCCCTTGTTCTTACGTTGTCTTGGCATTTGAATAGAACTTGTCCATTTGTTTTTATTTGATCAGGCTGTTTTGGCAATGGGTGATATTTAAATTTCTTCTTCGTTTCATGATATTTGAAAGGCTTGTCCATTTTTCACTTTGTACAATTTGTACAATTGCAATCTATTGTTTTGTGCATTACCAACTATAGGAATTGACCCCAAATCCTCGTGTTGGTCTCCACTCGTAAGGCACCATCTTCAAGTGGTCGTTGCTTGGTGTCCCAGACGTGGACGTGGGGCCATTACCATATTCACTTTATAATCACAAAAGGAACAAAGTTTGGACGTTTGTTTGTTTGCTTGCTTTACATTTTGTAAATAATTAGTTTTGAGGAGCGCAGCACCGTGTTTGGTGCACAATAAGCATGTGTGGCAGTTTGTGTTTGAAGAGGTGACTAAGCATTGTTTCTTTCAAATGTTAATTTGATTTGGTTTTGAAGGAAGAACTCGAAGCTCCGTGCATGGAAGAATAGTGAGTTAATCGACAGCTTCCCTGATAAGTTCCGTGCGTTGAAGTCCCGGTTTCGTTGGGAGAGAGCTTTCTCTCCGAATTGGCAAAGATGACTCTTAAAGGGAAGTTTACAAGCTGTCGTTTTTGTTTATTTCCATTTTCAGTAATCTTTGTTAACTTGTAGTCATGTGATAACCATTGTTCTACATTTCCATCATGGATAGGTTAGACTAGAGGGACAAACGAGAGGGAGACTTGACAGATAAAGGACACGGGGAACAATGAGAGCAAGGGGAGGACACAGGGGGTGAATAATATGGATACAGCCACAAACACTCAATCATAGAGGAGGAAGGAAAAATTGGAAACCTGGAAAGAGTTGGGCTTGGGGAAGGTTAATGGGGGTGTGGAGGGGGGTAGGGGGAGAAAACATCATGGATGTGGATGGGGATTGACATGAGATGATGATGTAAAGCTGTCTCGAAGCCCTGGAGGGATGAATGAGATTGAAGAGATTGAGAAAGTTAGTTCCACAGAAGGGGGAGAAAATGAATGCATGATTGGAGGAGATCAGCACGTCAGTGAATGATTTGAGCAAGATGTGAGGCAGTAGAACCAGGCCAGAGTGGAGAGCAGTACCCCCATCAATCTGTGGATGAAGGCCTTGTAGTTGGTTAAAAAGGTGAGATGTTCCAAGTAAAGACTGTATGATGGAAGATGCCCATTCAGCGGCTCTCTTTGGAGTCCAACTTGCATGTGTGGGGTTTGCCCAAAAAAGATCATAACTGATGGTGAGGCCAAAAGGTTTGAGTGGTTCAACTTATTCAAGAGGATTGGTAAGGATCTTCCAAGTGTAAAACTAGCTCGCAATTTTATCAAGATCCGTAGAGAAGGAAGAACCTTCTGACTGTCTATCTGAAGGATGAGTGGTGTCACAGCAGAGGATACAGTCATCAACAGAGATAGAGAGGATTTTACAGAGAGAGAGATCGTTGATATGAATGAATATGAATGAATGATCGTTTTAAAGGCCTTTTTCCCAGCTAGAGTGGGGGTTAGCCTTGCGGGCCCCATGACAATCATGGTTCCCTGTTTGAGGCAATGTTTTTATGGCCGGATGCCCTTCCTGACGCCAACCCTTAGTCGCCTCTTACGATGCGCAGGGATACGGTGTAACTATTCTAAACCGGGGTACACACCGGGATCATTCATCCCAGCAAGCTGGTACTCAATTTGCCGACCTCGGAAGGATGACAGGCTGAGTCAACCCCCCTGGCATTAATTCAGCGATCGACCGCGGGATTCGAACCCAGGATCCTAGGATCCCAAGCCGGCACCCTAACCGCTAAGCCAACACCAGGTTGATGAAGCTTAATAATTGGACTGGGCCTAGAACACTGATTTTGGGCACTCCAGCCTCACAGGGAGAAGAGATGAAAGGATTCCGTTGAGAGCCACACGTTGGCTACGAGAGTAGAGGAAGTCAGTTAGACATGTGTTGTGTTGGCATTGGATGCCATAGGCACAAAGTGTTTGGAGTGCAGGGTGGGGTGCCAGACTGTATCGAATGCCTGAGATGTGTCTGGAGAGACCTCGCTGATCTTATGTCTGACATTGAGGGCCTCGTTCCATTTGGAACTTGGGGTACCGGAAACCCCACCAACTCGTATAGTTTGGCATTAAAGGCAGTGCAAGAGAAGGCATACAATTTGTTTTGGGGGTTGTTGAGGATGGGTGTCTTGGGTTTATTTGGCCTTCTCTGGGGATTATGGTACGGCAACTGGAGACTGGTGTGCTGAAAGCTTCACTGTTATAGGGCAAAGGATACTGGGCGAACGTAATTGGGTAAAATGATTGTTGGTGCTGTTGATCAGCAACAGGCTGCGTGAAGAAGAAGACCCACTTGCTCACCAACTCAATTGTATATATCGGACATTTAAAAATGATTTTGAATACTCCTTTATTATTTTTTCATTCTGTCACTGTTTATTCTCATGTCATTAACCCTTTCTAGCATAGCAACATTTAAGCAAGTTGGATTACATGCCTGTTTAACTCGACGAAAAGCGTGCATTTTGTGTACATAACGTTTTGCAAATGTACGAGAAGGCATCCCAAAATGCAAACTCCGTCCGTTTTTGCTTCATACGCAAAATAAACTTCATTGAAACAGCAGCAAAAAAATTTTTTAAATGTAAATTTCATTAATTAGTGTTCTCCATGTTCTCATAATAAAGATTTGTAGAGAATTTGATGGTAAAAGTTATGCCCATACAAACGAGTGGTAAATGGCCTAGATATGGGAACCATACTTGTTATGGAATGTTTACATTTGAATAGCTAAATTGCTGTGCAAGTGGATGTACTTTTTTACTTTAATTACGACATAACCTGGTCAAAACTCAATTAAACACATTTAATATGACAACAGTTCATATTGGGATGTTTATGGGATGTTTATGTAAATATTTCATTTGATAAAGATGTGAGAAACTTATTTCTTATTAGAAACTTATTAGGCTTGAATGCAAATTCAATTATTAAGACTTAAGTTGGGAATATGTAGTCGGGAAGTTGTGTGATTTTATTTATTTTGTCATTTATTTAAAAGGTGATCAAATTCCTTTTTGCAATACATACTGTGTAAGTGAATATTTTAAAATACCGTACTGTACAGGCATTTTTGCTATTTGGAGCAGGAGGGACATTTTGCAAGTTAGGCATTTTGTGGTTCCCCAATTCCTCCCCACGTACACCTGTCACTACGAAACATTTTTTGTGTAACTAAATGTGCGGTTGTGGCTTGATTCGCAAAAAAAAAAAAAAAAATCTACCACAAAAATATCCGCTGATACAGTATGCTGAATGCAGAACATTATTTGGTTAACCATGACCATCGGGTGCATAGCTGCTAAATTTTATATTTGGGAATGTCTCAAGGCTGGTAATTTTTTTGCGTTTCGGTGTTGAATATAGAGTTGTCCAAATGTAGATTGCAAAATGCACTGATGGTCACAATTACCTACAAATCCCACCAAAGTCTACAGATCTTTTAAATCCTAATTTGTGCAAAAATTCCTTTTTGTACTGACTGACTGCTTCTGAGGGTTTGCATTTCAGTTAATCTATGAATGCCGAAGTAGTTCCATATTTAACTAGAACGGCACTTGGTAGAGCACATACCTCTGCCAGGATGAACGGTTTACATTTTGTATCCCACTCATAGGCTGGATATGCATCCAGACCTCCAAAATCTAATCGGCTTGTTCTTGTCACCAAACCAACTCGTCCACCCTAGTTTTGTCATAATCCGTCCAAAACGTTTTGATATATATATATATATATATATATATATATATATATATATATATATATATATATCTATCTATCTATCTATCTATCTATCTATCTATATTATAAAACAGGAGTGTCTGTCCGTCCCCAAACTACTCCCTCAGTTTTGGGGCTGGCCCCGTCAAACCTCATGTGGAACGTTTTGGGGTCCCAGTGGATGTTGTAAGGTGGGAAGGAGGTTTCATAAATTCCTCAATAAAATTATGATTTTAAAATTAACTCGATACGAACTTGCCACGAATTTGGAAGTGGACAGATGATGGCAATGAGCTGGTTTGATAATATCCCAATACAACAACCATCATTTAAAACAGTATTTGTTAAAGTATCAATTTATGATTGGAATGACGTTTGGAATTGAGTGAATACAATTACGATTTTGAATTTGTAATTGTATTCACCCAACCAGACGGAACGACTTCACATCCGGATTTAAATATTTGTTTATGTCACTAATGTTGGGAAAAGTTAATTTTTTATATTAATGCTATTTAATTTGTGATTGGAGTTATGCTGTTTGGAATGAAAGATATATCGAGTTTAAATATGAATGAGGAAATGATGCGAGTGTTTCTACTTTCTAACCGTGACATTCGTGGATCGCCATATGCAGATTCGCCATTGACTGGGTATAGAACCATTCAAACGGCTACGTTTTTCATGGAACTCCTTCACGAACCTGCTGTCCATGCTTGATGTTCGACTACAGGTGGCACAGGAATGTGGAATTTATTGGTTCCATTGTTTCCCAGTCACCGTTTTTTTTACGACCTAAATCTTTCACAAACCTGTTGTCTGTCCATGTCTGATGTGCGACTAGGTGCCACAGGAATGTGGAATTTATTGGTTTCATGCTTTAGCATTCACCATTTCCGCATTGTTTTTTTTGCTTTCGACTCCCCACCCGTGCATAACACGGGTACCTTGCGAGTACATATATATCTGTGCAGTCTGTGTTGTGTTGTCACTGAACTACTCCCTCAAACTTTTGTGAAATTGTACCAAACTTCTGGTATGCACCTATCCCTCCCATGTGTATGTCCAAAGGGCATTATTGGTTTTGATTTTTTTTTTTGAAAATAAAAAAAAACTTAAATTGCTTATAAAATGTAATATCACGTATATTACAAATACATTTGTGCAAAATAATTGTTTGTATTATGATTGGTGTAAACCATGACAAAACAGCAACTCAGGTACAGTCATATATCAAAATATCTGCATATCTGGGCAGTGTCTGTGTTGTCACTGAACTACTTCTTCAAACTTTTATTTCCGTGGTTGTGAAGTGTTTTTAATAACGTGGCGGTGAGGTGTTTTGAATCACGTGGTGGTGAGGTGTTTTGAATTATGTGGTGGTGAGGTGTTTTGAATCACGTGGTGGTGAGGTGTTTTTAATTACGTGATGGTGAGGTGTTTTTTTATTACGTGGTGGTGAGGTGTTTTTAATTACGTGGTGGTGAGGTGTTTTTAATTACGTGGTGGTGAGGTGTTTTTAATTACATGGTGGTGGGGTGTTTTTAATTACGTGGTGGTGGGGTGTTTTTAATTATGTGGTGGTGAGGTGTTTTTAATTATGTGGTGGTGAGGTGTTTTTAATTACGTGGTGGTGAGGTGTTTTTAATTACTTGGTGGTGAGGTGTTTTTAATTACGTGGTGGTGAGGTGTTTTTAATTACGTGGTGGTGAGGTGTTTTTAATTACGTGGTGGTGAGGTGTTTTTAATTACGTGGTGGTGAGGTGTTTTTAATTACGTGGTGGTGAGGTGTTTTTAATTACGTGGTGGTGAGGTGTTTTTAATTACGTGGTGGTGAGGTGTTTTTAATTACGTGGTGGTGAGGTGTTTTTAATTACGTGGTGGTGAGGTGTTTTTAATTACGTGGTGGTGAGGTGTTTTGCCTTTCTTGGCCAAGGAGATGATTTCCTGCAAAATTGACAAATTATTGTGTTGACGCTCATCTGACATGCTAACAAAGGTTGAAACACCTGCATCCGATCTACTGACAACGCAGGTCATGAAATTATGAAGCTGATGTGGAACCACGTCCTTGGCTTTATCTGTTAACAAGTGTGATGTGGTTTAATTACGTGGTGTTGTTGGGCTAGCGGCCTGGTGTTGGGCTAGCGGCTTGGGTGCCAGCTTAGGATCCTAGGATCCTGGGTTTGAATCCCAGTCGATCGCTGAATTAACGCCAGGGGGGTTGACTCAGCCTGTCATCCTTCCGAGGTCGGCTAATTGAGTACCAGTTCACTGGTAAATTCCTGTTTGTCGTTAAAGGCGGCAAAAAGGGTTGGTGTCAGGAAGGGCATCCGGCCGTAAAACATTGCTTCAAAAAGGGGACCAAAAAACAACAACAACCACGGTCCCTGAAAAAGGCCAACCCCTGCTTGCGGGGAAAAATGGCCTCGAAAGGTGGTTTATAAGTGTGATGTGGTTGCTTTCTACTAATCACCAAATTCATGACTCGGGCAGCCGTTGTATTCTATGTTGTTGCCGTTGTATGGATGTGGCATGTCGGAAATGCTTGTTTCTGTCTGGTCATCATCATGTTTCTCATCAGTGGAGCTTTCGGAAGATGTGGGGTTAAGAGGATCCTCTGCCAGATCTGGTTTCAAAATGTGCTCACGATATTGTTACGCTCGCCAGAGGAGAGGGTATTGCATTTGAGCCCGTTTGCTACTTGCCAGAATAGATTCCGGCAAGTATGTTGGTTGGCTGGTTGGTCTGTCTGTCTGTGCGCAGTACTACATCTACATCGTTGCACATAGCATCGCCATACTTTACACATATATTTGCCTTGCCCTGGAATAGACTGGCCCAATTTTTAACTCTCTAGGCCCAAGGCCTCCATTATGACGTCATAATTCGACAAGTACAAAACTTCATCCAATCAAGACCAATTTCTTGAGTGCCATGTCAGCATAAACTGGTGCAGAAAAAAAAATAATGATGACGTCATCGGTCACATGGTTCGGCGGCCATCTTGGAAAAACCGAAAAACTTTGCACCTCTTTATCTCCGAAAATGCTGAATAGAAAAAATTGAGACATGGCTCATTGTAAAGAACTCTCCATGGGGAATAAAATATGTTAATGATGATGTCATAGGTGCCTCCATTATGACGTCATAATTCGACATTTGGTGCCTCCATTAAAAAAAAGTACATTCCGGCAAGTCCTCGGTCTCTGACCGATTTCTAGTTTGCTTGTCTGTTTGTCCACACAGAATAAATATGATTTTCTCTGCAACCGTTGGTCCGATTGACAGGAGAGTTTCACCATAGGTGCAACTCCACCTGTAGAATTTAATGATAATTATGACGTCATAGGTCACGTGGTTCGGCCGCCATCTTGGAAAAACCGAAAAACTTTGCACCTCCATATCTCCCAAAACGCCGAATAGAAAAAAATTGAGACATGGCTCATTGTAAAGAACTCTCCATGGGCAATCAAATATGTTAATGATGATGTTATAGATTCCTCCATTATGACGTCATAATTCGACAAGTACAAAACATCCTATCAAGATGAAATTTCTTGAGCATAATGTAGGAATAAATTGGTGGAGAAACAAAATAATGCTGACGTCATCGATCATGTGGTTCGGCCGCCATATTTGTTTTAACACCAAAGCCTTAAAAACCACTGAAAATACATCCTGGCGTGGGTCTGCAATCTCTACTCTTTTTCTTGTTCATTACTTGCAAAATCTAAGATTTTTCAAGTATATTGGTCGATTGTTTGTTTTTCTGTCTGTCTGTTTGTTACTCGCTTACAGGTCACAATTCTAAACCGATCGTCATGAAACTTCACCAAGTTATAGAGGTCGTCACAATTGAGACCACATATTGATTTTGAGGCCAAAGCTCATCTGGAGGTCACCTTTCTAAAATCGCCATTTTTCAACCGATTGACTTGAACATTGAACAGCATTTGTATAAAAACCACCTTTAGAGGCCATTTTTCCCCGCAAGCGGGGGTTGGCCTTTTTCGGGAACTGTGGTTGTTGTTGTTTTTCGGTCCCCTTTTTGAAGCAATGTTTTACGGCCGGATGCCCTTCCTGACGCCAACCCTTTTTGCCGCCTTTAACGACAAGCAGGGAATTACCAGTGAACTGGTACTCAATTTGCCGACCTCGGAAGGATGACAGGCTGAGTCAACCCCCCTGGCGTTAATTCAGCGATTGACCGGGATTCGAACCCAGGATCCTAGGATCCTAAGCCGGCACCCTAGCCGCTAGCCCAACACCAGGGATTGAACAGCATTTGTATATTGTCACTAAATTGGAAAACCAACTTTTTGAGGTTAAAAGGTCAAAGGTCAACTCAAGGTCAAACTTTTGAAATCGTCAATGTTCTTCTGAAAAATCATCAATTTGCATCCTATTAGAAAATTTAAACAGCAATTACATAGTGCAGGGGTTCCCAACCTTTTTGTGTTATGGCTCCCAGGGCACAGCCCCAGCACCGCCCTCCCTTTCGCGTGGGTTGAGCGGCGGAGCACGTGTAAGCAGGGTAGGGGTGTCTGGGGGCATGACCCCCAGGAAAAAAAATTGATTTCTAGATGCTCTGTGGTGTATTCTGAGAGGTGTTTTTTCCTTTAATTGGCTATTTTGTTTGTATGAGAATTGGTAAGTTATTACACAGAAAATGTGGAATTCCAAGTAGCCAACATGAACATTTAGTTCCATGTTTTTTTTTCTGTTCCTTACTGGCTCCCAACTACATTGTTTTTTGGAAGAAGCAAACAAAGCAACGTCGCTCGAATGATGCATGTTTGATATGAGATTTTAATATTATCAGTAGCAACACTGGATAGCATAAAATAGAACTGTCACACAAGAAAACAGTATGAAAAGGTTCCAAGTCAAGAATATGTGAAAACTAAAAACCTCTGTTGTGTCTGTATTTAACGCAGTGTTATCTCACGAAAAGAAACTCGATTCGACAACAACTCAGGTAATCAAAATTCGGGACGTGGTGCATGCACCGTAAAAGTGAATTTAAAACTCAGTGGGATGGCTGAAATTGCATTTTAGCTACCAATTGGGGTATCCGTGGTTGTCACAGTCAGGGCACAGCGGGGGTTATCTTCCACGTGGAGCCGATTATGCTGTTTCGATTTGATATTCAACAGCGTGGAAAACCCCGCTTCGCAGAGATAGGTAGACGAGAATGGCAGAAGCACCCGGATAGCTATCTGGCTGATATTAGGGTAGCGACCCATTCCCACCCAAAACTCCGTCAAGCTCTTCTCTTCGAATGTGTCTTTGACAAATGAATCGTTTCTGAGATCCAGGAATTCATCTGGCATTGCCTCCGGCATGCTCTCCACGTAAAGGTTTCTGGAAAAAGGATTCCTCACAATTTTTTCCTCATTGTCATCTAAAACAGGAAAATACTTATGAAATTCTAGCTCCAGTGACTGCAGAGGCTCAAGAATGATGTCATTTTTCAGTATGGGATCAAGCTCTTTTCCCATGCTGTCTTGCAATTCAGACATTCTTTCGAATATAGCAATGTTTCCTGTGTTCACTTTCCTGCGCCAGTTTTGGAGCTTGGCAACAAATCCTCGGAGATGATCGTGGAAAAGAATAATATTAGTCGCTCTTCCTTGGAGCTTGAGGTTCAGCTGGTTCTGCTGCTCGAAAATGTCAGCAAGATAAGCAAGTCGTTCGTTCCACAATTCTTCGTCGTAATGCTGCAGGAGGTCATGCATGTTTCCCTTGAAGATTCAAGAAATATTTGACTTCCGCACGAAGTTCAAAGACGCGGTTCAGAACATTCCCTTTCGAAAGCCAGCGTACAGCAGTATAGTACAGCAACGTTTCATGTTCCGCGTTCATGTCTTTGCACAGCTCCTTGAACATTCGGGTGTTGAGAGCCCCTGCCTTGATGTAGTTAACAATCTCGATTACGACTTCAAGAACTTTCTTCAATGAGAGAGGGAGAGTCTTACAAGCCAGGGCGTAGCGATGAATCATAGTGGGTTCCTTTCGCTTGTGGTGCCAGCATCATCACTTTTGCTTGGAATCTGGATTTGGAACCAAGCATGGCAGGAGCACCGTCAGTACAGACACCGCATACATTCTCCCACTGAATTCCTCCCACATCGAAGAACAACTTAATTTTTTCCATGACGTCATTAGCTTTTGTCGTTTTTCCAGGGCACTGCAGAACAAGAATTGTTCCTTGATATCATCTCCCTTGACATAGCGAACGAATGCCAGTAGCTGGGAGCAGGAACTAACATCGGTTGATTCATCAAGTTGAAAAGAAAACAAGCCGAAAGGCACTGCCTTAATCTCATTGATGATCTGTTGTTTCACATCTTCCGACATGTCACGGATACGATGCTGCACTGTGTTATTCGATAAAGACACCTGTTCAACTTTGCGAGCCTCTGCCTTGCCGAGAACCCGTTCGACAATGAGGAGGGTACAAGGCTTGTTGAGTGTCTCCCCAATCGAGTGGGGTTTTTTCTTCTTTGCAATTTCAAGAGAAACTTCATAAGAAGCCTGGACAGTTGCTACATTTTGTTGTTGAAAAGCTCCTCCCTCATTCATCTTCTGTCGCTTTAAATTTCTTTCATGCCGCTTGAAAAATTCGGGATCCTGCTTTGCATGTTGTGCGTGATTCGTCTCGAGGTGCAACTTCAACTTGGATGGCCTCATGCATTCAGTACTCAAAACCTTGTGACACAGCACACATTGTGGTTTCTCTTGGCCAGACACGGTAATGGACGTGAATCCAAGCTTTATGTATTCATCAAGATACTTTCTTTTTTTACTCCCAGAAGCCATAACATCAAATCTGCAATAGGGGAAGAAAAAAAAAATCAGTCAAAACAATATCAAAAAAAACCAAAAAAAAACAAAATTTAATTTTTAGTATGGTTCAAATTACCCCATGGCCCCCCGAGAAATACACCATGGCCCCCAGGTTGGGAACCACAGACATAGTGTATCGCTGATTTGGGAAACCAACTATTTAAGGTCAAAGGTCAAAGCCAAATTCTTTCAGAATCATTGGAATCTCCTGCGATGACGCTATCTCCGAGGGCCTTTCACTTAATCACCGCAGGCAGGTTGGTGGTCTTTCCGTCTTCTACCGACTCCTCTCTGGCCTTGCTCCCCCAGCTCTCTCTGGGCTCTGTCCCCCAAATATTCCTGCAGGTCGCACAAGATCTGCCTGCAACCCTCTTATGGTTAAACTGCCAAAATCAAGACTCTCTGCTCACCTTCACTCCTTCATTCCTCTTTTCTCCCGCCTCTGGAACAAACTCCCTCACTCTCTTCAATCCCACTCCACCCTCCAGGTCTTTAAAACGGCTGTTCACCACCATCTCTTATCTTCCCCAATCCAAAACCTTGATCTTTTCTACCCCCGCTAATTTCACCCCAAATCCACTTTTTTGAGGTGACTTTTGACTTCTTTCCTGGAAGTCCTTGGTGTCCTTGCGTTTTATACCTATACTGCCTCCCCCCAGGCCCTCTCCCTCCAAAAACATCTCCCGATGTCCCTGCTCTCAAATGTTGTGTTTGTGTGCTTCCTCCCCTTCTCTCCCCATCTTGTCGACCGCTCCCCTTTTTATATACTTTGTTTGCTTGTTTGTTTGATTTGTTTGTTTGATAAATGTTAGCTCTTTCACGAGCCTCGACTCTGTACACACAAAAAAAAATTTAAGGGCAAACTTCTGATATCAATTTTCATCTGAAAAATCATCAATTTTAATTTGATTGACCTTTTCTCCGATCCGATGCGCTTTGATTTAGATCATCAATTTTAATCTTAATGAAATGGCCAATTTGATGTTTCCATGATGACCTTTTTGGGGGGGAGGGGTGGATTTTGCAAGTATCATGTTCTGCATGACCTCTTCTTGTTTGATCGTTGGCTGTTTTCAGTAAGATGAGCTGGGGAAAAGTTTTCGGTGGCATTTTATTCAGGTTCCATGTCCGATGTGGAGCATCAATGCTTGATGTTTTAATCATGCTTGTGATGTAATGCTTAATGCTTGATCTTGCTTAATGCGTAATGCTTGATGTGATGTAATGGGGTCATTCCATGTCAAATCATCAAAGAATCTGCCGTCATCTCTCAGATTTTTGTAAAACTTTGGGAACCAATTGGGACCCATGAAAAACAGCTAGAACTCAAATATTTTTGCTAACAGCCTCTTAATTAGTGAGATACAGGTTAACGAACTTTGGACTAATTAGCGCGATGTCGCGAATTCAAATGGCCATATCTCTAAAAGTATAACACCTAGAGAGCTGGTTTTGGTGTCATTTTAAAGGTATTTTCATGCCCTATAAATTCGTCTGGGCAACATTTTCCTACCTCCAATCACAAAAAAGTTATCACAAAATATAAACTTTGTCGTGAAAATCAAGCTCAGACACGACTTGACCTCTGGGTAGGTTTAATATCATTTAGATCTGCAGTACATCCTGTAAGAATACATGCATGCAACAGGCATTAAATCAGAGCATTTCATGAGCAGCAATGGTTGATTCAATATAACAATGGTTAGCGCAGCGCATTGTCAGCGCAGCATTTGGGGCGTACATACCATTCAAACTACTGGACTATGTCACAGTGAGTGCCGCGGGAGTGTCCGCGGGTTCACCTTGGTATAATTTCACTACATTCTCCCCGCCGTTAGAACTATACTGCCGCTCGGCAGGTTGCAAGCAAGCATCAGCAATAAACGAATGGGTCACGTCAATCCACGTCAGTCGGTCCACCCGTAGCGGTCGGGGCGGCGAACCTCCCTGCCAGTTCGTGTTCGGAATCTACCGGGCACGGCGTGCCCAAGCCCGGAGTCCCCCGCGTCGGAATAGCCGCCGGAGGTTGGAGTCGGAGGGGGCGCCCCTGCGCCTTCGGGCACGGGAGCGGGGGACGACGGGAGTAACAGTGGTAGTTCCATAGGGGAAGCTTCGATAGAGTCCATAGACTCGTAGACGGGTTCGTCGATATCCCTGTCGTCGTCCCCACATGGGGCGAGATGGCGTACGGAGACCGTAGACTCGCGGCCATCCGCCGTTAACACGCGAGCATGCTCGGGATTAGCCTGGAGGACCTGCACCTTGTCAACAAGGGGGTCGTACTTGCTAGCACGAACCGCTCGTTTGAGATAGGCGGGCCCCGGTTCAGCGAGCCAGCTGGGTAAAGATTGGATACTGCCGGAGCTTCTAGGGTGGTGGAACAGTCGTTCGTGAGGAGTCTGGTTGGTGGCAGTACATAGGAGAGCCCGGATCGAGTTTAGAGCGGCAGGTAGTGACCACGCCCATTTATCGAGGCCTCGGCCGAGGGTCCGAAGGCTTAGCATGACGGCCCGCCATATAATCCCATTAAAGCGTTCGATCTGTCCATTCGCTCCCGATGTCCCTGCCGTCATGCTGGAGCAAGTAGCCCCTCACCTCCTGGGACAGGAACACCGCACCCCGATCGGTATGCACGTAGGCCGGATACCCGAACATAGAAAACAAATTCTGCAGGCACCGAATAACCGTGGCAGCCGACATATCCCCGCACGTGTAAGCAAAGGGGAATCGGGAATACTCATCGACGATAGTGAGCAGATAGCGAGAGTTGCTCGACATTGGCAGCGGCCCTTTGAAGTCCATCGCCAAGCGCTCCCACGGTCTAGTAGCCCTAACGAGTGTCCCCAGAGGGGGGCTATAAAAAACGCGGTTTGAGTTCCGCACAGATCGCGCAATCACGGCAGATGCGGCGGATGTCCTCCATCGAGTACGGCAGATTGCCCGCGCGCACAAAATGCGCGAAGCGCGTTACCCCGGGATGACACATAGCGCTGTGCAAAGTGCGCAGCCCCTCCAAAGTTACAACCCCCGCGCAAGTGGCCGGCCCTGATAAGGCGTCAGCGACCAGGTTATCCTTCCCCGGGCGGTATTTGATGGTGTAGCAGAAGTTGGCGAGTTCGATACGCCAACGGGTGATTTTCTCATTCTTAATGCGCTGAGCATGTAAGGTGTCGTACATAAACGCAACACTCTGTTGGTCCGTGATGATTTGGAAACTCCGCCCAAGCAGATACGGCCGCCATCGCCGCATTGATTCGACGATCGCGTACGCTTCCTTTTCGACAGACGAATGCCTCCGCTCGGCGGAGGTGAGAGTCCGCGAGAAGAAAGCCACAGGGCGGCCTCCTTGGGAGAGAGTCGCCGCTATCGCATGATCCGAGGCATCACTCTCCAAAACGAAAGAGGCACTCTCGTCAATCGTCGCGACAGCGGCGCCAGCAATGTCGACTTTAAGGCCCTCGAAGGCCGCCAGGGCGGCCGGGCCCATGGGGAAAGTGTCGCAGGCCACGAGGGGGCGGAGCTTCACGGAGAAATTTTGCACCCACTTTGAGTAGTGGGCGAACAGCCCTAGAGCGCGTTTCAGCGAAGCCCGATCGCTAGGCGGAGCCATATCGAGCAAAGGGCGCAGACGCTCCTTATCCGGAGAGACGGAGCCATGGGTCACGGTGTACCCCAAAAGGTCTACCGTGCGTAGAGAGTATTGACACTTCGCCGCATTCATGGTTAAGCGATATTTCCGCGCGACCTCGAGGAAGCGTTTCAGATTAGCGTCGTGATGCTCCTGGTCATACCCACAAACCGTAAGATTGTCCAGATAGACAAAGACATCGGTCAAATTCTCCTTCGCAACGAGGTCATCCATAGCTCTCTGAAAACAAGCGACGCCGTTCGTTACCCCAAAGGGAAGTCTCGTGAACTGGTACAACCGCTGACCCGATTCAAAGGCTGTAAAGACGCGATCAGCCCTAGAGATGGGGACTTGATGATACGCACTACGCAGATCGAGAGTGCTATAAACGGAATACAGGGCCACCTGGCGTACCAGGGCGTCCATCCCCGGTAAGGGGTAGGCATCCAGTTGTGTAAAACGATTAATCGTCTGCGAATAGTCGATTACCATACGCCGGCGGTGGGCCTCACTCCGCACCACTAAGACTTGGGCCCGCCACGGTGACCTACTGTGTTCTATGATACCGTCCTTCAAGAGCAGGGCCGTTTCTTCCGCAATGAATTGCGCGTCCGCGCGAGAGTAACGCCGCGATTTGACGGCTACAGGGGTACAATCAGTGGTCAGGTTGGGGAACAGTGAGAGTGGCTCCATGTCCATTTGAGCGAGGGCGCACACAGCGAGCGTGTCCGGCCCTCCGAAGTCTATTTCCAAACGTCCATGCCGCTTAAGGAAATCAAGTCCTAACAGAACGTCAGCGCATAAGGCCGGTAATACCATGAGATACACGTCCGGGAACGTGCGTCCGTTTATCACAAGTTTCAATCGACACGCCCCTTTTGTGCTCAACCGAAGTCCCTGAGAGGCCATGAAGATCCGGCGGGTTGTCCCGAGAACCGGCCACCCATGTTGATGCACGAGTCGCTGATCAATAAAACTATCCGTGGACCCCGTGTCAATCAAAGCTTGCGCAAAAACGCCCGCGACCGTGAGCGGAATGAAGGCCTGCACTAGGCCGGCAGACCCGGCAGGTATAGTTCCGGCCGGGCGAGAAGATCGCGCCTCGCGGGTGGATCCCACGCCGGCTGCAATCCTTCGGGCAGCGTCGGCAGGTTGGGCCTCAGCAGGAGCATTGAAGTCAGTTGGCTCATCAGCAGTTTCATTTGCCAGAGTGGGTGTGGGTTGGTCGTAAGAGCAGCCGCCAGATGGCGCTCGAACCACGTGAGAAAGGTCTCTGCCGTCTGCAGAGTCATATGCCAAAGTGGGAGCATGTAATTCGTAAGAGCCGCCGCCAGATGGCGCTCGTGTCACGTGAGAAAGATTTCTGCCGTCTGCAGATTCACATGCCAAAGCGGGTGCATGTAATTCGTAAAAGCTGCCGTCAGATGGGGCTCGAGTCACGTGAGAAAGATTTCTGCCGTCTGCAGATTCACATGCCAAAGTGGGTGCATGTAATTCGCAAAAGCTGCTGTCAGATGGGGCTCGTGTCACGTGCTGCGTTTGCCGCACTTCAAGAGGAGTTTCCAAAGCAGGAGCATGTCGCTTGTTTGAAGTAGGCGTTCGAACGCCAGTCAAGGTCGGACGCACTGTGACCGGTCGCGTTCGCGCCATTTGTTTCGGCGGCCCGATGTATCTCACCAAGGTCGGGCGGGTAGCCAGAGGCCCGCGAGGAGGAGAGCGGCTCTTCAAAGCCGAGCGAGGCGCCCCGTCCGGCGCTCGATCCGTTGGCTCCGCGATGAGCCCATTCAAGGTCGCTCGGGAATGCGTGCCCCGAGCGGCCTTTCTGCAGACCTTTGCAAAATGGCCCTTGGTGGAGCACAGGTGACATGTCGCCTCTCGGGCCGGGCATTCAGAGCGAGGATGCTGCCGATTTCCACAAAAATAACATTTTGCATACCGGGCAGGCCGTGGCCGGTCAGCGGCGGCAGCAGTGAGGCCGGAAGCGGAGTCCGCTTCAGGAGCTCCCAGAGACTCGGCCGTAGTGGTGGTCTGGTCCTCCTCCGTATCCTCGGCGGTAGCCCTCTCAGGTCGCGCGAGTTGCGAGGTCCCTGCCACGACTCGTGGATGATCATATGCGGTCAATTGTTCTCGGGCATCTGTGTATACGCGTGCCAGCCGTAGTGCTTCTGTAAATGTCAGCTCCGCGACCTCCAAAAGACGGAGCCGCAAGACTCCAGAACTAATTCCGGAGATGAATGAATCTCGGAGCAAATCGTCCTGCACTTGCTCGTGGGTCCGGACGTCCTGCACGCAGTCTGCCAATAGGTAGCGCAACTCCTGCGCGAAGCGATCGATCGATTCAGACGGTTGCTGTCGCCGCTGAGAGAGTTGATGCCGGCCGTGCACAGCGCTCCGTGTCTTTACGTAGAGGCGCTTCAGCTCGGCTAGGGCCGTAGCGTACGTCCCAAATCGAGAAATGTTCTTGAAAACAGTTTGATGGACCTTGGACTGTAACACGGACAGCTTTATCGCAGCGGTGGGCTCTGTCTCGTGAGCCGCAAAGTAATTCTCCAGCGTGTTGAGCCAATGAGCAAACTCCGATGCAGATCCCTCAGCTTGAGGGTCGGCTCCGAGGATCGGTACCACGATCATCTTGTGGTCAGCCATTCCGGCGATCTAAATGATATTAAATGTCGTGAAAATCAAGCTCAGACACGACTTGACCTCTGGGTAGGTTTAATATCATTTAGATCTGCAGTACATCCTGTAAGAATACATGCATGCAACAGGCATTAAATCAGAGCATTTCATGAGCAGCAATGGTTGATTCAATATAACAATGGTTAGCGCAGCGCATTGTCAGCGCAGCATTTGGGGCGTACATACCATTCAAACTACTGGACTATGTCACAGTGAGTGCCGCGGGAGTGTCCGCGCGCGCCCCGGTTGTCCCGGGTCTTATAGACGCCCCTTCCGTAACGAGCACCCCTGGGTTCACCTTGGTATAATTTCACTACAAACTTCAATCGTGAATCCAAAAAAAATGTATCCTTCAAATTTCCTCAAATTCATCCCAGAGGTACCTTATGATGTCAAGAAGCTTCCACATAAGTTTTGTGATGGGCACTCCAATAGTTTCTGAGATATGAGCAATAATGTACATGTACGTATGGCATATAGGTTCGAAAATCAGCATTTGTAATGTATTATACAATCATTCTAACCTAGCCATGACAGGGAACACAGGGAACAACCATCAATTGCTTTGAAGTATCATATACTTTCATTTTCAACTGGGCCTGAGGGGAATTCTCATCTGGGGAATTCCAACTGGGATTTCCCATGTGGGTAACTCGAGGTGATGCAACTTTCACAGTCTAAGATCCCCAGGGAAAGTCCAAGTTGGCTTAGTGTAATGCTTAGGCCTGCCACCAACAGAAATTGGCAGTTCACTTCTGAAGGAGCTGCAGAAAAATGACGACTGCCAGTTTGCAACAGCAGAACAGTATGAATTGCTTGATCAGGCACTTGCTTAATTGTTCATATGAAGAGCTGGGCGTGTCTTGCTAATGTAACAATGTCGTTTTTACCTCGGTCTTTGATGATATCATCCCAGAATTATTGGTATGCACCCATGTATCCTGTCTGGATTGGTGTCAACAGCTTGGCAGGCTTGCTAAGAAATAGTGTACTTGTTGTAGCATTGGTGGAGGTACTCGAGTGCAACCAAAATCCTCACCGTCGTTCTTTGGAAGCAGAATGGAGTCTTCTTTTCACCATGCCCCTTGCAGGAGTTGACCTCCGTGAATCTGTTCACATTTCAGGGATTATCCTGGAGGATTTTAGCAATGGGAGAAAATCTCCCTGTGTACAAAACAATGAGATTTTTTTCCAAACACGATGGGATTATACAAAATTGTTTTGAGATAACATTTTACTCGCCCTCGTCAAATCTCATTATTCTCGGGGTATTCATTAAAAATAAATATGGTCAAGAAAACAAAGACTTGTGTGTTTCTTTCTGTATTCAAATAGACTATCTCACTCCCTGTGGCTTTTATTGCGTAAATGATGAACCATGCCACAGATAAGTTTAACACATAAGTTGCCATGAATTAGCACATTTGATCACATTTAATAATACTGATTGAAAACATCAAAAGTCATGTTGTTTGATCACATGACAATGTCCGCCTCCCTGAAGATAGATTGTCTGTACTCTCGTCCGTCGTAATTGTAATGGCAGGTGACTTGTGGAGCTTCTCGCTGACGGATTTGTCAATTGTTGTGGAAATGGCATCCAAAAAACCACAGGCTGATTTATAACTCGCATATGTCACATGTTTGTTTACTTTTAAATTCTCCAGATTTGGGGTGTAAAGGTGGGTTTTCACGGGACACGCGAACGGTTCGCGAAGGATGCGAATGTCGAAAAAATGGCAAAGTCCAACATTCGTATTTTAGGCTCCAAAAGTTCGCCAAACATGCGTGGGGGTTCGGAAGCGTCGTCAATTGTTCGCAGGAGTCGTTTTTTGTTCGGCAGGTATTTCAAAAATGTTTGAAATACCCGCCGTATTTGAAATTTGAGTGACCTCAAACATTTTTGAAATACCCGCCGAACAAAAAACGACTCCTGCGAACAATTGACGACGCTTCCGAACCCCCGCGCATGTTTGGCGAACTTTTGGAGCCTAAAATACGAATGTTGGACTTTGCCATTTTTTCAACATTCGCATCCTTTGCGAACCGTTCGCGTGTCCCGTGAAAACCCACCTTTAAGCTCTGACAACAAGGTCAGCAAGCTGTTATACTTAGACAGGTTATTTGCCTCCTTCGACATCCAATACACCACTTTCAGACACGTCAAAATACTTTCCTCTTCTTTTGATTTAGCCCCCTCAACCGTGAGTTGAGGATTTCTTCTTGCCAGTGGTGCTGCAATCGCTCGTTGGTGATCAGATGACGATATATGTCGGGTTATTGTAGTCGATTTGAAATTATTTGTACCTTGACTTCGACTGTTGACTAACTTCTCTGATCTACACAGTGAACAATACATTTTGTTCTGATCGGCATCATATTTCAGCCAGTCTCAGAATTTGAGGACCCAGCTGTCTTGAAACGTTATTAAAGTTTTGCCGGAAGTACCTGTCTGCACTGTGGCGGCCCTGGCCACTGCACCGTCCCGCTTTCGCCCTGCACACGGTCACTGGCTGGATCATCCTGGTTGTCCTCAGTGTTAGAACTACTACTGGTACCTATAAAGAATCGTTTTACTTTTATACTTTGCCCATCAGGCTGTGGTTGCGGAGGTCTCTTTTCGGCGGCATTTTCGGAAAAAGTGTAATCCAGAAACTACTGCAGCCAGCGAACACGTGGTCGCCAAAAAGCCGTCGTTTAATGCCGCAAAACATTGTCACGGCTACCGTAAAGCGTGAAAGCGAAATTAAAATGGCTGCGGTCTGTTTACAGTTTAGAATAGCTTTGTCTTTGACAACTTCCACACCTGACAAAAGCAGTAGTAAGTACACGATTTGAAACTGTTTCGCCTGAAAACTATACCGTGACAACCGACACGCTCTATGCGATTTTTTTTTTTAACGCTCTGGCCAAAATTGTATGCGATATTTTCCAACTTTATGCGAGAATATCGCGGAATCGCGGCCAAAGTCAATCCCAGCATTTAACCGACCTTACCCGTGACCTCTTTCTGGATATGCTGTCTTGTTTGTACTTGTCGGGATGGCTTAGTGCACTTTCATGTGGAAACACGTGCCGTCTGTTCCGAGTTCTTGCCCCATTCACTCCTTCAGATATAAGCACTCGTTTACTGTGGGGCTCTCCGGTACTTGTTGGAATGTGTCCGGCTTGTTCTCCGATCCTCCACGTAATTATTGATCGCTCCTTTATTTGGATGCAGTTGCATCAATTAACCAAGAAAGAGCAATTGGTGGTTGCAGACCCTCGCTAGGCCTTGTTTTGTTTTGTGTCGTGTGTGTGTGTTGTTTTGTGTGGTGGTGGTGTGTTTCGTAATTAATAATCGACGTTCCAATAGGTAGTTGTACGTAATCAATACATTCTAATACGCAAGTAGTACGTAATAAATAGCTGTACTCGGTTCCAATTGTATAGGTACATTTAATAGACAACGTACTCTTTTTGACATGATGTATCATTTATTTCATTTAATTTGCAGGTGTCCATTCAGGCCTAGGCTACCTCAGATGCATGTAGTCAGCAACAAACACGACACTACAATCCTGACGAATGCAAACTCGACTGAATGTGCTTTCTATCACCTCCCTCCTCTAAGGCCTAGCTAAGTAAACTTATGCTTGTTTTACATTATGCATGAAAAGCCGATCAGTTGACGTTTCTGCGACAACTTTGCTTCGGACTTCTTCCAATTGGTCTCAAAATGGATGACGCAAAGCTAGGATTAGTTTGTAAACAGAATGAAAATGCTCTTTATTGAAGAAACTATATGAATAGCACAAAATTGTGACGAAAACTCGGCAGTCTTCTCACTTGCTTCGATAGACTTGGGTGCCGCCATATTGCTTTCATCGATGGTTATGCCCGATCGAATGTCACTTGTGATTGGTCAATCATGCTAATTGCCTGGCAAGTGTACCTGTACCATGATGTTCTCTCAAACCTTTGCTGATTCGTTTCATGTTTTCACGAACGTTTGAATATTTTTAGTTGCCATTTTATCCATTTTTATCCCCACACTTCAAACAAAACAGGATTTATATTGTAATCAGCGCACAGCATCAGCCCACGGGTCCTAAAATCCTGTTCTTCCGCTCTTTCACTCCCTCTCTCTGTTCTCACCCTCTCTTTTGCTCAAGGTCATTTGCCATCTGCTTGTAAATCAGCCAACATCACCGCTTTGCACAAAAAAGGTGCAAAAACAGATCCTAGCAACTACAGACCAATCAGCCTTCTCCCAATTATCAGCAAAGTCATGGAATCCATCATTGCTTCAGATATGAAATCTTTCCTCTTCTCCAATGGCTTGATCTCTGATCATCAATTTGGTTTCAGACCTGGTCACTCTACTCTGGACATGCTGCTTCTGCTTTCTCAACAATGGATGGAGGTCCTCAATGCCAAACAGGAAATTAGAGCTGTCTCTATTGACATGCCTTCGATACGGTCTGGCACCCCGCTCTGCTCACCAAACTCTCCTCTTTTGGTATCCATGGAAATCACCACGCATGGCTGGCGGACTTCCTCTCTAGTCGTACGTAATGTGCACTCTGCAGTCAACGTGCACACTTCACGTACGTAATGTGCACAAGTCAACGTAATGTGCACACTTCACCAGTCAACGTTGGCCCTGAATGGGGTTCTCTCATCTCCTCTTCCTGTTCAGGCTGGAGTTCCCCAAGGCAGTGTTCTGGGCCCTGTGCTTTTTCTGGTCTTCATCAACGATCTCTCCGACTCTCTGGAAAATCCTCTGTATCTCTTTGCTGATGACTCCACTCTCTGCCACTCCATTCCTCATCCCTCAGATTGGCAGCCTGCAGCCTCCTCACTCTCTGCAGACATGGACAAAATCACAGACTGGTCAAACAAGTGGAACATGTCTTTCAATCCTGACAAATCTCACACTCTTACTATGTCTCTCCGAAAAGACCGACTGGACAACCCTCCCATCTACTTTCTCAACAATCCTCTCCAAGAAGTTCTGTCACTCAAGCTTTTGGGTCTCACTATCTGCCATGATCTTTCTTGGGAAAACCACATTGCCAAGCTGCCCTCCAAAGCCAGTCGCCGACTGGGCATCTTCCGTCTGCGAAGTCCTTCCTTGGCACACCTGAGCTCCTCACCACATACAAGGCTTTCATCCGCAGCTCAATGGAATACTGTTCCCCCCTCTGGGCCGGTGCTCCTGCCTCACACCTAGCTCGGCTTCACGCTGTTGAAGCCAAAGCTTTCAGAATCATTGGAATCTCTTGCGATGAAGCTAACTCCGAGGGCCTTTCACTCACTCACCGCAGGCAGGTTGGTGGTCTTTCTGTCTTCTACCGACTCCTCTCCGGCCTTGCTCTCCCAGCTCTCTCTGTGCTCTCTCCCCCAAATATTCTTACAGGTCGCACAAGATCTGCCAGCAACCCTCTTATGGTTAAACTGCCAAAATCTCGGCTCTGCTCACCTTCACTCTTTCATTCCCCTTTTTTCCCGCCTCTGGAACAAACTCCCCCACTCCCTTCAATCCCACTCCTCCCTCCAGGTCTTTAAAACAGCTGTTCACCACCATCTCTTATCTTCCCCCATCCAAAACCTTGATCTTTTCTACCCCCGCTAATTCACCCCAGATACTTTTTCGAAATTCCAACTTCTTTCCTGGAAGTCCTTGGTGTCCTTGTGTTTTATACTTCTCACACCCCCCCCCCCCCCCTTCCCACGCCTCCTCCCCCCCAAGCCCTCTCCCTCCCACACATCTCCCTGCTCTCAAATGTTGTGTTTGTGTGCTTCCCCTTCTCTCCCCATCTTGTCTTCCGCTCCCTCTTTTTATATATTTTGTTGTCTGGTTGATTTGTTTGTGAAATAAATGTTAGCTCTTTCACGAGCCTCGATTCAGTATACAAAAAAAAAAAAAAATCAAGTCTGTCTGTCTGTCCATCTATTATGCTATCTCCTAAACGGTTTGTGCAGAAATTGACTAAACTTGGTAGTTATGATCAACACATGGCACGAACGAGTGTGCCAACGAGGGTGCAAGAGCAGCATCATTTTTGGCCCTGCACGCCACAGGTGGGATGAGCGGACTTGGTGACGGGGAAAAAATTTTAAACTCAAAATTTGATGTTGGGTCATTCCTAGTAGAACGTGCTGCCATCTTTCAATTTTGCTTTCAGTGGGTATATGTGATGGCATCCCATCGACTTCCTCTCGTCAAGCAAGATTGCAGAAGGTGCCAAAAAAATAAAGTTTGACTTCCGACTTGAGTTTAATGTTGCTCTCAAGGTTTACATTTAGGAGGTTTTACGTGTTTGTGTGTGGTGAGTTAGAACACACGTACTTATCATTGTGAATCAATATTTTCCTCCGCAGCCGCAGGTGGACGGAGATTACGTTTTCACCCCTGTCTGTTTGTCTGTCAGGCTGTGAACAGGATATCTCAAAAGGTTATGGACGGAATCGGAGGAAACCTGGCGGACAGGATGGCTGTGTGACGAGGCCGAATTGATTCGAGTTTGGTGACGATCTGGATGTTAGAATTTTTCGTGATTCTTCCCCATTGATAGAAGGGGCCAAAAACTATATGCAACACGATAATTCAAAAATGTGTGGATGGATTATGACAAAACTTGGTTGATGAGTTGGGTAGGTGACAAGAACAAGCCAATTATATTTTGGTGCATGTCTGGATGCAGATCCGGCCTATCCGTGGGATACAAAATGTCAACGTAGCATGGTGAAGGTATGCATTGTACTGAGTGCCACTCTAGTTTTAAACGTTATTTATTTATTTATTTTTGCACGGTTTTTCGAACCGGAAATGGAGAGGCAACCAAGATGATCTTTTTATACCTGGCCACCTCAATGCCACGAGCTTGTAGACCCGACCACAAGCTTACAGAAATGGGGAAAGGTCGCTTGATCTTTAGCAATGCTCTTATCAGGATTGTTCTCGTTTCGGCAACAGGGAAAAATCATTTTAATTGAAATCCATTGACATATAACGAGTAAGCTCCAAGCTGATCATAGTGGTTTCTGCTCATGTGACCCATCCAACTACAACATTCAACCTTGGGGTTGGCTTGCGACGGGCATTCCCCATAGTTTGCTTACGACGGGCATTTCCTGACGGTGACAATTATTTTGGAGGACGATGGCTGCAGACCCCTAAGATGTTTCGTATGATGTAAGATTGCGGTTGAGCTAATTAGTTTACTCGTTAATTTATATTTGGTAAGGTATACTTGTGACAAGATGTTGGTAGGGGTGTTTCTGTTTTGTTGGTAAGGAAGACCATGATGTGCTGCTCTCTTTGTAGAAGTATTGCTCTTGGAGTTTATATGCTTTGCCCTTGAGGGTTATGTTCTTACAGTGGCTTGTCGTCATCCGTCGCAGATTATCAGTGTGGTTTTGCTCGCTTTGAGCATCGTTTTGATTTTATTTTCTTTCTGGTAAACTATCGAGATGCAATCTTGCCGAGTTGTTTTGGATGGAGATGGGAGGACTTGGGTGTGTTTCCTGCCTTGTTTCTTTGCACTGTTGGGGTTATTTTTCTCCTTCCCCACTGGTAGCCAGCAAAGCCTGAGGTTCTCTTCTTCCATCGAGTTTTCTTTTGTTCGGAAGGGAGGAGGCGAATCTTTTGACAATAGGTTTGTGCCGTTGTGTTTGATCCTACTTTGAATAATGTAATTTCATTTATCCGAGTTTTTTTCCCCACTAGTTGCCAAATCAAAAAGCCCATTTCCTGTGAATTCCACGCACTATCGAGTTTTGTGGTTTTATATTTTACCAAATTTGTTTTTGTTTTGCCCTTTAAGGTTTGACCATGATTGATTTTCTTTTTTTGGTGTGGGTGTGGGGGCAGGGTGTTTAAAGCAGGCCTCAACATTAGCTTCTTTTTTTTTTCAGCATGTCCATGGGACAGCCCAAAGGGAGGAACAATACTCTTGATCTCGATGAAGGCCATGGCCACCATGATGAGCTTGGTGCACCCTCAGGAATGTCCTGGCTCTATTTTTTTTTATTTTTTTTTGTATAAAAGATCGAGTCTCGTGAAAGCTAACATTAATCACACAAAAAGTCAAACCGACACAAAACATAAAAAACAAGGGTAGCGGCAGATAAGATGGGGAGAGAGGGGGAAGGACACAAACACAACATTTGAGAACAGGGAAATCGGGAGGACTTGGGGGGGGGGGGGGGGTGGAGGTGGGGGAGGTATAAAACATATGAACACTGCAAGGACTCTGGGGTGAATTAGCGGGGGTAGAAAAGATCAAGGTTTTGGATAATAATAATAATAATAATAATGCATTTATTTTATATAGCGCTTTTCAGGAAGCCCAAAGACGCTTTGACAGAGTGCAAAACATAATGCATAGCAAAACATAAAAACAATTGCAAAAAAGAAGAATCAATAGGGAAATATTCAAAGCACAAAGGAGGGAGAAGGAGAGGAGATAGTCAGGGGTTAGATGCTGTGGGTTAAATGTTGAATGCAGTGTTGAACAGGTGGGTCTTGAGTGATGTTTTGAATGTGGTGAGTGAGGAGGAGTCTCTGATGGTGTGAGGTAGCGAGTTCCAGAGGGTGGGAGCAGCGATGGAGAAGGCCCTGTCCCCCCAGGATCTAAATTTGGTCCGGATGGGGGGGGGGGTCAGGAGGTTGGTACCAGCAGAGCGGAGGTTGCGGGTGGGAGTGTGTCTGGAGAGGAGGTCTGCCAGGTAGGATGGGGCCAGGTTATGGAGGGCTTTGTAGGTCAAGAGGAGGATTTTGTACTGGATTCTCTGGGAGATGGGGAGCCAGTGAAGCTTGTAAAGGACGGGGGTGATGTGGTCACGGGTCCGGGAATGGGTGAGTAGACGGGCAGCGGATTTCTGAATGTATTGGAGTTTATTGGTGATTGTTGAGGGTGAACCATAAAGGAGGCTATTGCAGTAGTCCAGATGGGAAGTGATGAAGGCGTGGATGAGGGTTTCTGCAGCCACGGAGGAGAGGGATGGACGGAGACGGGCGATGTTTTTCAGGTGAAAGAAGGCTGTCTTTGTGATCTGTTTAGTGTATTTGTCGAAGGAGAGGGTTTGGTCAAAGATGATGCCAAGATTCCGGATGTGAGGGGAGGTGGATACTGGGAAACCGTCGATGTTGAGGGCAAAGTAATGGGTGGACTTGGTGAGCGTTTTTGGGCCAATGATGATTATTTCAGATTTATCACAGTTAAGTTTGAGGAAGTTGATTTGAAGCCAGGATTTTATTTCAGTGATGCAGTTTGTCAGGATAGAGTGGGTGGCGGTGGAGATGGACTTGGTGGAGATGAAAAGCTGGATGTCATCGGCGAAGCAGTGGAATTGGCCACCATGATGTGTTCACAAAAACACAAGGTAATGCAGCGCAGGGACGCGGAAGAGCGAGCAGAGCAGGCTCGTCCCGAGCTGTCCGTACCCCCCCCCCCCCCCCCCATCGTCGGCTTACATTGGATGGGGGAAGATAAGAGATGGTGGTGAACAGCTGTTTTAAAGACCTGGAGGGAAGAGTGGGATTGAAGGGAGTGGGGGAGTTTGTTCCAGAGGCGGGAGAAAAGAGGAATGAAGGAGTGAAGGTGAGCAGAGAGCCTAGATTTTGGCAGTTTAACCATAAGATGGTTGCAGGCAGATCTTGTGCGACCTGAAGGAATATTTGGGGGGGACAGAGCACAGAGAGAGCTGGGGGAGCAAGGCCGGAGAGGAGTCGGTAGAATACAGAAAGACCACCGACCTGCCGACCTGCTTGCGGTGAGTGAGTGAAAGGCCTCCGGAGTTAACTTCATCGCAGGAGATTCCAATGATTCTGCCTTGATGCCTATGGAGAATATAGATGGTAAATGGCCTTTGATTGAGGCTTTATAGCTGGGTTGGGATTCAAGCCCAGGCTAAACAGTTGAGGCAAGTGTGTGTACCTCTAGCCCACCCTGCTAGTACCAAAGGCCCCACCAATCCTCCCCTATTACCTCAATCTCATTAATCGTTTGCCTTTGTAATCTGTCGGTTTCTTTTATAAATTGCTCTGCAGCTCCAAAACCAACGAATAAACGAGGACACATGGTGGAGTGTATACCTCCACCACGCAATACCTGATCCAGTAGAACATGTCTGGTCCAAAACATTTTTGAAATATCATGCTACATGTACTATATCATGTTGTTTATGTTTTGCGTACTGCTGGGTTGTTTTCATTTATCACCTGTGAGATTTGGACTCGCCAGAAAATTGCTGACAATTGAAAAATGGAGTCACATTGCGTCACACATGTTACCAAATGGTATTTTGGAAAGAGCGTGTAGAAAACCAGTGTTAACTCAAACGCGCGTCTCCATTTGGCTGCAAACTCTTGCATTGCTTGATTGATTTGAACTTTGATAAGCAAATGGGAGTGTCCAACTAAGTTCTGAGAAATATGGTTTCCAAGTTCAGGTTCCCACTTGGAATACCATTGACCTGCCACAAGACAGATCAGTGTCGGTTTCAAGCATCTTGAAAACCGCTAGAAATGCAAAACGTGTGCAAATATCGAAATATTCGTTTTGATGCAGTTGTCAGGTGGCTTTGATTCAGAGCTCACATTGATTGTTGTGATATTCTTCTTCCAGGTCGGTGATCGCGTGAGGGTGACCAAGATGAACATGAACGGGCAGTGGGAGGGTGAAATTAACGGTCGCCACGGTCACTTCCCTTTCACACACGTCAGAATCGAAAGAGACCTGCAAGACGATGAAGCCAACTCGGGAAGAGACAACCTTTGATCTCGAATCTGTTGGCAGACGACGTGGGTTGGTGGGTTCGTTTGGAAGTTTGCACGTCTTACGGAGCAAGTGTCCTCTCAAATATTTCTCTCAAATAAATTGTGCTCTTTATTAGCGATGGGGCCCCTAGTTGAATCGCAATGCCCTTTGTCTGGCTCAACAAGCTCCATGTTGCTCTTATAAAGGAGGATGCACCTGTTAAGATTCTTCATCACAGTCGGATACTTTCTGTTATTACTGTAAAAAAAATGAAATAAAACTGTAAACAATAACAATAGTAATAATAAAACTGGCAACAGGTTTGGCTCCATCATCTCCCGACAACAACCCTAATTGAAGAAACGTTTCCTGCATTTCATTGGATGCAAGTCGTCTGGTTTATTTGTAGGAAAACTAAGCCCCGCCCTCTACTCCGACACGTCGGTTGTTTCAGTTCCCCCGAGACTATCTCAACGAGCGGGTTTTGTTTTGCGAAGTCCGAGTATACTTTTTCAAAAACTAACCTAAACCGTGTGCCTCGTTGCGCGCCACGTCGGGAATGTTTTTGGTTTTTATTTTATTATTCTACACTAAAAATGAAAACCCCCTTCCTGTGTTTCGCCCAAAGATTTGTGCTTTGATTCCGGAGTCCGGAAGCGTTCTGGGTTGCACGATGCGTTTCACACGTGCCTGTTTGCAATCCTATTTTTGGAGGTTATTTTTCTAATGCTGTTTTTGTACTTTTGCAATCTTTAATAATGAATATTGACTTTGTACTCATCACTTTGCACATTACTTGCAGGTGTACACCAAGGTATTTCCTTCCTTATTATCTTGCTTTATTTTAAAAATTCATCTGTCTAATTGTTTGTTTGTTTTTTTGCTGTATCAAAGTTCCTAGATTTTATTGCGTTTAGATTGACATACTTGTCTTAAATTCGTAGCATGTTATCCAGCTCTGCGCTAAACCGTTTGCGGCCACATTCCACGTTTTACCGCGTGCCGTTTATCGCTTCGCTTCGGTGTTGATTTGTCACACATCTAAAACGAACATTAAAAAAAAAAACCAACTCGCTTGCATTTTCAAAGTGTTAATACGATTTTATCGACCTTTCAATAATTTTAGAAAAATACCTTCTTCCTGATATTGTGACATTCTTTCCTGTCTCTTTTTCTCTTTAAAGTTTACTTGGTCTTTCAGAAATGGTCCTTCCTGTTGTACAAATGAATCGTGTAATCTGCCAGCGAGCGGCTACCGGATCGAGATTTTGCTCCGGAAATAAACTGAAATGATTGGCCGACTAAGCGACGATGGGTTTCCGCACTTAAGGGACCACCGCCGCCAGCAGCCGCGCCAAAAACAAAATGGATCCCGACAAACAAAGCTTGTGCACATTTATTGGATGCTAAGCACGGCATGTGCGAATCCTAAGAGATTGGGTATTGTTCACGTACTCGGGAGGTATATTGTTTTTCGTTTAACCACTTAAACTGATTTGTATTTGAAAGGCATATAACATTAGTACTTGCACGGTGCAGAACATGTCGCATCCTCCGAGGTTCCCAAGTGGAATCGAAGTTGAGCTGCATCCGATGATACTGCGAGTAATTTTGTACTTCCTTGTGCCACCCGTTTGTCCTGCTTTGTGTGTACATTTTGAAATAGATTTATTTTTCATTCCTTTTAATCTGCAGTTTATCCAAAATGTTTTAGCCTTCTTCCAAAAGTTTTGTATTGAATTGCTGTACAATTGGCTGGGTTATCTTGTAGTTTATGGTCAAATTCATTTTATATTTATCAGCAAAGCAGTAGCACAATGTATAGGAGCGCATACCATAAGTTTTACTAATCATGGTACTCGTGTTAAGAATTGTCCATCTTTATTGTATGCTGCATCATCAAAATAAAGCAAAGTTAAATTGTCATTTTTCTGACTTCTCTTTCATGTTACGATACCGTTCTTCATCCAGCTGGCAGGATATACGAGGTACGTCCACTCGCCTCTCAGCTGAGCCGTCTATTCCGGGTATGAATCCCGAACCAATTATCACCTATCTTTCTAGTGTTTCCCATGTAGGGCGATGTAGCAATTTGTGTGCCATACCTGGGATGGACGTTAACTGCAGGACTCGTCTGCCAGGACTGCACGTTTGTGGACGTTTGGAAGGACCTGGGTGTAGAGCAGGTTTGGAATGACCTCGGGGTGGAGATGTGAGGGAGGGTGGATGTGAAGGGGTTTAACGCCGTAATCCGACTCATTACAAAATGGGTTTCATATGAGAATTCCAAGGGCAGATAAACGAAGACTGACATCAGGGTTGGGATGGGGATTTAATCAAAGGTGGTTAAAAGCATGAAGACAGTTTCCGTCACTGAATATAATGGGAGGCAGGGCGTATTTTTCTGAGTGATTCTGGAAAAGGGAAGAAGAGGAAGCAGTTTGGGGATAAGTACACTTCAAAAATTAAGTGCATGATGATTAAACATTTTAATAAAACTAGTGGGCCCGTTGGTCCATTCTTATCAAACTAATGGGCTCGTTGGTCCATTGGACGAGCCCGTTGGCCCGCAATTCTTATTGCTCTTCACGGTCTTGTAGCATACGGTCCTGCCTTAGTGCTTGAGCATTAGTTTGCCTTTCACCAAGCCCAGATATGCTTGGGCCAGATGTGGGATTATATGTTCGTTATTGTTATTGCCAAATGATACTACTATTATTGTTGTTATTTTGAGTATAAATTAATGTAATTTGTTCCATAAATTCTTATCATTCTTTTTGTTTCTTTTGTAATTAGAATGCCATGGAAGGACCTATTAAGCTGCTCTATATACCTTAACATGGCGTGCATTTAAAACATGGGAATTGTTCCAGATTCTTCGTATTATAATCAACCAAGGAGGTCATGACGATCATTTTGGTGCATCAAACTCCACATCGAAAGCTCCAGTAGAAATCCACAAAAAACATGACACACACCTCGTCCATTTATAGCAGACTAGCCGAAAGCACCCGGTGTTGCCCGGGTTCTTTTTGAATGAATTTACTACTATAATTCAGCTTTTACTCGTGGCCGTAGAAGATTGACTACTAAAATTCAGCTCAGCTTTTAATTGCGAAATGGGCCCAGCCCGGCCGAGGTGGCCTCGACCGGCCTCGCCACCTCGCCTATAACCTTCCCGGGGCCCGTCCCGACATTTTCAGTTCTTTTTGAATGAATTTACTACTATAATTAAGCTTTTACTCGCTGCTGTAGAAGATTGACTACTATAACTCAGCTCAGCTTTAAATTGCAAAATTGGCCCAGCCCGGCCGAGGTGGCCTCGACCGGCCTCGCCACCTCGCCTATAACCTTCCCGGGGCCCGTCGCGACATTTTTTGTTTTAGAGGTTTCCTCCTATCTTTCACCGTTCAGATTAGCACGTGCAGACAAACAAACAAACAAACAAAAACTTTCTTTTATATATATATAAATACAGACTAGCTGAAGTACCTGGTGTTGCCCGGGCAGGGAAATTCAATGCAATATGTATTGAAATATTAAGTCAGAATTGAAAATATCTTGGTAACCCAGAGGCAGATCAGTTACACACAGTTTGATTTCATGATGTAGGAATGCAAAATAAAATAAATAAAAACCCAGTAATTAGCATCAGGAGTTGAACCCGTGAACTTTCTGCGCAACAAACGGGGAGCATGAACACGGTGGTGTTGCAAGTAATCCGGAGGCGCGACGTGCCCTAAATGGTCCTTTCCAGAGGTATCTCGATCAGTACGAGTGAAGGCACCAGAAGAGCTGCGGCGGGCCTGTTGCTGTGCCAATCTTCATGACGCGGTAGATTAAAGTAAAAAAATAAAAAATCAACAGACGGATCATAACGAGACGGAGGATTTGAGGTCGGGAAGCAACACACCAAGGGAAGGCACAATTTCCGTCACTAGCTTGCATACATATGACCTCCACATATGATCTTCACAATACATTACATATTACTCGACCACAGCTGTGTGTGAGCAACAGTCACTCAAGGTCCTGAACATGGAAGTGTTAAAGTAAACCTGTGTAAAGCAATCTTTTTAATAACACACACACACAAGTGTAAACACTACGATGATTCAATTTGTGTTGTTGACAACAAATCTCTCTTATATCTCTCTGGCCATTCTCAGAGAGCCTCCTCAGCGTCGACGAGTCTGGCATTTCACTCAGGCCGATTGGCATGGGCTGCAAGCAGCCATCAATCATCTGGACTGGTCTCACATCTCCACTGCCTCTGACATCAATTCTTCCTGGGAATTCTTCCAAAGCAAACTGCTTTCTCTCATGCACAGATTTATCCCATCTCGTCTTCAGTTGTCTTACCCTTCCTCCCGTCCTTGGTACACTGAATCTTGTGGTGAGGCAGTTGCCCTGAAACAACTTGCCTTTGCCTCTTCAAAGGCAAATCCAACTGAAGGTAATCTCAGTTCCTTCCACCAAGTTCGGAACAAGTGTGTGTCTACCCTCAGGAGTGCCAGAAAGCACTATCTCTCCACACTCAAGAATGAACTCTCAAACCTGTCTCCTTCCTCCAAATCCTGGTGGCGTCTGGTCAAATCTGTTTCTGGTGTTTGTTCCCCCTCCACCCCCTCCCTCACCTCAAATGGCTACACAGTTGACACCGCACGTGACAAAGCCGAATGCCTCAACTCTGTGTTTGCCTCAAAATCTTGTGTCCCTAACCCATCTCTCTCTGTTCCCACCTTACCCCGTCAAACCCAACTGCTCCTGGACTCAAATCATCCTTCCTTCTCTCCTGACAAGGTGGAGAGGTTTTTGTCAAACCTCGACTCTGATTCTGCAACTGGACCAGACGGCATCAGCCCACGTGTCCTAAAATCCTGCTCTGCGGCTCTGTCTCACCCTCTCTCTCTGTTCTTTTCACCCTCTCTTTTGCTCAAGGTCATCTGCCAGCATCTTGGAAATCAGCAAACAATACCGCTTTACACAAAAAATGTGCAAAAACAGATCCTTGCAACTGCAGACCAATCGGCCTGCTCCCAATTATCAGCAAAGTCATGGAATCCATCATTGCTTCGGATATCAAATCCTTCCTCTTCTCCAATGGCTTGATCTCCGATCATCAATTTGGATTCAGACCAGGTCATTCTACTCTGGACATGTTGCTTCTGCTGTCTCAACAATGGATGGAGGTTGTCAATGCCAAACAGGAAATCAGAGCTGTCTCCCTCCACATATCACGTGCCTTTGATATGGTCTGGCACCCAGCTCTGCTCACCAAACTCTCCTCCAATGGTATCCATGGAAATCTCCACGCTTGGCTTGGGGACTTCCTCTCTGGTCGTAATCAACGTGTGGCCCTGAATGGATTTCTCTCATCGCCCCTGCCTGTTCTGGCTGGAGTTCCCCAAGGTAGTGTTCTGGGCCCTGTGCTTTTCTGGTCTTCATCAATGATCTCTCCGACTCTCTGGAAAATCCTCTCTATCTCTTTGCTGATGACTCCACTCTGCCGCTCCATTCGTCATCCCTCAGATTGGCAGCCTGCAGCCTCCTCACTCTCTGCAGACATGTACAAAATCATAGATTGGGCAAACAAGTGGAACATGTCTTTCAATCCTGACAAATCTCACACTCTTACTATGTCTCTCCGAAAAGACCGACTGGAAAACCCTCCCATCTACTTTCTCAATAATCCTCTCCAAGAAGTTCTGTCACTCAAGCTTTTGGGTCTCTCTATCTGCCATGATCTTTCTTGGGAAAACCACATTGCCAAGCTGCCCTCCAAAGCCAGTCGCCGACTTGGCATCCTCCGTCTGCGGTCCTTCCTTGGCACACCTGAGCTCCTCACCACATACAAGGCTTTCATCCGCAGCTCAAAGGAATACTGTTCCCCCCTCTGGGCCGGTGCTCCTGCCTCACACCTAGCTCGGCTTCACGCTGTTGAAGCCAAAGCTTTCAGAATCATTGGAATCTCTTGCGATGAAGCTAACTCCGAGGGCCTTTCACTCACTCACCGCAGGCAGGTTGGTGGTCTTTCTGTCTTCTACCGACTCCTCTCCGGCCTTGCTCCCCCAGCTCTCTCTGTGCTCTCTCCCCCAAATACTCCGACAGGTCGCACAAGATCTGCCAGCAACCCTCTTATGGTTAAACTGCCAAAATCTCAGCTCTCTGCTCACCTTCACTCTTTCATTCCCCTTTTTTCCCACCTCTGGAACAAACTCCCCCACTCACTTCAATCCCACTCCTCCCTCCAGGTCTTTAAAACAGCTGTTCACCACCATCTCTTATCTTCCCCCATCCAAAACCTTGATCTTTTCTACCCCCGTTAATTCACCCCAGATACACTTTTTCGAAATTCCAACTTCTTTCCTGGAAGTCCTTGCAGTGTCCATATGTTTTATACCTCTCCCACCTCCCCCCAAGCCCTCTCCCTCCCACGGTTCTCTCGATGTCCCTGCTCTCAAATGTTGTGTTTGTGTCCTTCCCCCTCTCTCCCCATCTTGTCTACCGCTCCCCTTATTTTGTGTTTTATGTGTCGGTTTGACTTTTTGTGTGATTAATGTTAGCTCTTTCACGAGCCTCGATCTTGTATATAAAAAGAAAAAATCACTAAATACAGCCTCAACATACGATCTTCACAATACATATTACTCGATCACTCTTGGGATGGAAAAAGGAAAATGAGGGGGGGGGGTTCGGGGGTTTGGGGGGGAAAGGTTTTGTGACTGAATGATTTAATGAATGACTACTTGTGCTCATTTTGAGAATAAAGAAGGAAACTAGGAAAGGTTTTGAGTTTGACGAACGACAGTTTAGGAAGCAGTGAATGAAGCAGGTCGACTGAACGTGTGGCCAACAAGGAATGAGATGGGACCATCAAATCATGAGGTATGGGGCATTTTTTTTTGTTTTGTAGAAGGAATTAGTTGGGAACGAGGAAGGAAATATAGCAAGGTGGGAAATGGGATAAAGATGATTGGATGGGTAGGTCCAACCAGAAAACTGCACCTTCAAACAAAACACCTTTGATTTTTGCCCCATATATAGTTAGCCAAGGTTAACCCTCAAATCTACATAATCACAAAACCAAGACTTCATCTGGATTTGCAAATACGTTAAAGAATGTGTTCAGTTTCGCCCCAAGTTTAACTAAGGTTGGTTTGAGATGGTTTGAGATGGGGACTTGTTGGGGACTTGTCAAGCACTGACACGTGGCACGCATTGGTTTGAGATGGGGACTTGTCAAGCACGTGAATATTTGCTTTGGCACACTGAGTCTTGGATGGTGTATTAGTCAGACTCGATCTTACTTTATTTTGGACACTTACAGAAGTATCAGATCTTGCATTATCAAAGGTAGGTGAAATGGTCCTTTTCTCTTGTTTCAACCTGGACTTGAAGACTCATCGCTGCACGTGTCGTGGCATTGTATGGGTAACGCGGGTCTTGCATACGACTGGTGGCCGTAGCAAAGTCTCGGCGACACGGTAAGGCCGGAATTTCGAACGTGGCCACCATCCCGGCACACAATGGCCTAGATCAGGAAAAGACACCGTGCGATATTTAAGGCCCACCAGCAAGTGCGGGCATATAGGATGCCCACCATGACGTCATTTCTAAAACTGGTGTGCTCGTCATTGCACTAATCCGACTCCATTAGGAATATGTGTGCACAACATTGGCAGAAAATTGTAACCTTGCCCCCCTCCCCTTTCCCCACCTTTTACAGTTTGGGCCCCAAAAATGAAGGTGATGGAATCTGCACGAGGCCCGTGCCTTTTTGACGGTTTATAAACAGAAATTCATTGTATAAACAAGCTGGTCTTTTGCACATGCTCCCAAAGAAAAAAAAACTTTTCTCGTTTAAAATGACACATGGCACATCAAATGTGGAAATGAACGTACATCATCCTTTTGAACATTTAGCATCTCACGACACAAAATTTAACACCTGCCTAGTGTCATTTCCAGGTGTGTGATGTTGCAAAACGAGGTTTTTGTTGGATGCTTACAATAAATTCCGATTTGTATAATGGCTTTGGTGCCAGAGCGGCTTCTCCATCAATCCTTCTGCAATCACCATCCCGTGTGTGTGTGTGTGTGTATTTTTGCCCCTATACCCATGGGCCAGGACCTCACATGGAAGTACAAAAGGACAATTATTCATTTGAAAGGTTAAAGTTGTCCATTGTATGATGGACAATAATTGATAATTTTACTTTTTCACCATCGGCCCACAGACTGATGAATGCCAATCATAATTTTTTGTTTAAGCCAGCTTGCACACAACATCTGCTTCTCAATGCATCATTTGTAGGACTGTGCAAGACTGGCGAGAGACAATCCAGTGCATAAATGGAGGCATTGCTCAGGCTTTGCCATGGGTACAATTTGCAGGAAGAAATACGTTAATCTTCCTCAGTGCTGAAGCCAATCTCAGCATCGAGCCAGACATCGTTGTTTTCAAAATCAAAGTCGGAAATAGAGGACGATCCTTCGTAGGCCCTCGAGCTGGCGGCTCTGCCCTCCGGGCTCTCCCGTACGCGTGCCAGGAGATCCTGTGGCATGGTCAGCACGGAGCATGCCATTCCTGACAGCTCGTCTTCAAGCTCTGGGCACAATTCCCAGGAATTGCATTTTACGCTGAACACGTGCACGTCCGCTGTGCGCCCGTGTACGTCGTGCGACCGTCCACCCACCACGTAGATCTCCACCTCTCCGTCTTCAGGTTTCGAGAGCACCGAGATGCCAGGCTCGCCGTGCCCGGTTGGCAATGGAGCGACGCTTGACCACGTGTCATTTGCTGGCTCGTACGTGTGTACCTGGAAAAGGCAACGTCCAAAGAAACGAGGGCTTTTTGATTGTTCCATCAAGGTTCATCGTCTATCGGCTTGTGTAACATTTTCCAGGTTTGTCATTTTTTGGGGGTAGATTCTTGGCACTCATGTCTAAACACATCGAGAAACTTCACCGATTTAGAAAAAAAGGGTGCCAGTTTTCCATTAACATTTAGGGCCTCCATTTTGAATTTCAAAATGGCCGCCACCGAAACTCAATTTATTAAAACATATTTGCCAATTAACTATACTATGCATTCAAATCTCATACAATATTTATTCCATTTTATCTAAACTCATATCGGGGTAAACAATTCATTGGAAACAAAAAGAGCACTAGAAATACTCTATATTAGCAAAAATCAGATGGCCGCCAAATTTCAGACTTTTTTTTACGTAAAATGCCATATCTTTTGAACCAATGGACATAGGAAGATGTTTTTGGTGTCTAACCATATGTTTTGGCATATGAGGATTCCAATAATAACATTTGATTCGAACACACTCCACCAATCCTCCAAAACATTTAATAGAAATAATGTAGAACATGTAATTCAATATAAATTTATTTGGGCGGTTATAGAACTTGAAGATGGATAATTTTTTAAAAGGTACAACATGTATGAATCAGGAAGTCCTAGTGTTGGCTTAGCGGTTAGGGTGCCGGCTTGGGATCCGAGGATCCTGGGTTCGAATCCCGGTCGATCACTGAATTAACACAAGGGGGTTGTCAGTTAAAGGCCAGGGGGTTGTTAAACTCAGCCTGTCATCCTTCCGAGGTCGGCAAATTGAGTACCAGCTTGCTGGGATGAATGATCACGGTGTGTACCCCGGTTTAGAATAGGTACACCGTATCCCTGCGCATCGTAAGAGGCGACCAAGGGTTGGCGCCAGGAAGGGCATCCGGCCATAAAATCATTGCCTGAAACAGGGAACCATGATTGTCATGGGGTCCGCAAGGCTAACCCCTGCTCTAGCGGGGAAAATGGCCTTAAAACGATCATTCATTCATTCATTCATTCATGTATGAATCAGGAGTGTCAACCTTACGGATTAAATGTTCCTATAAATGGCCCTAAATGTTAACGGAAAAACTGGCACCCATTTTTTTTCTTAATCAGTGATGTTTCTAGATGTGTTTAAACATGAATGCCAAGAATCTACCCAAAATTTTGCTTTTTTTTTACATAAGCCCACACACTATCAAAAGAAATTGGGTTTATAAGGTAAACAGCACAAAAAACACAAATCAAATTACCATCGGTTTGACTTATCATAAAATAAAATTGTTATGTGATTTGAAAGCAATTTAATTTTTGTCTAACTTTTCATTTCTAAACAATCTCAAAAGCGAGTCACAAATTAATATTCGTAGTTGATATGCTGTTCAATAGTGGAACGACCGACTACCTGAAGGACATCCCGTCGACTGCCGTGGCGCCTATTGCTCCCGCCCAGCAAGTAAAGGAGGTGGCCCGCGACCGCCATACCGTGCCAAGCACGCTCCACTGGGGCAGGGCTGCGCTGATGCCACTTGTTCGTCTCGGGTTCGTAGCACAGTAGCGATGGGAGGTACACGTCCTCGCGGGCACCACACGAGACAAAGATCTTATCTTCATAGGCCACCCCTGCATGTGCGTAGGACTCCACAGCAACAGATAGAAGACAAAAATTAAACAGTAGTCGAGGCTTAGTTCAGGCTCAAAACTTGTGCAGCATATAAACAGTAAGTCTCCTATTTGGAATGATTTTCAATTTCATTTAAACCGCCAGCCGGACAGACTATAAAAAAAAGATCATCTCTGTTCAAGTGTGATCGGGACAAATTCAGAGCGAAAGTCTAAACTGCAGGTTCGATTCATGTTCAAAATAAAACATTCGATTGGAATGAAGTTGTTCCTCGATCATAAACTGAAGTTTGCAGACAGACAGAGCGAACCGATTGCTTAACCCCGCGCGGGTGAGAGATATACGGTTCAAAAGGAAATGTTGAAACGAAGGCCAAAATAAAGTTTGGTTGCCTACAATCACCCCTGCGGGACATAATGGTGTAATGTAATTGGTTTTATTCCTCCGCCTACGAAGTCGCCGCGAGGCATTATGTTTACAGGTTGTCTGTCCGTCCGTCCGTCCGTCCGTGATAGGTTTTCGTTTCCGATTGAAAGAACCCTAACTTGAGAACGGCTGAAGGGATCTTAGTCAAATTTGGCGCAGGTATGTATCATGAGGTAAAGATGAACTGATTAGATGTTGGGGTCATGAGGTCAAAGGGCAAAAGTCAGAGGTCATGTTAGGTAAAAGTACTGTTACAACGATAACTTGTTTTGTATAAAAAGTCAAGGCTCGTGGAAGAACGAGAACTGAATAGATCAGGAAGCAACAGAGCAAATAGAACAGCAGAAAAAGAAGGGAAACACCAACAGCAGTATTAAAGGTTAAAATAGAGGGAGATATATATATATATAATAACCACCTTTAGAGGCCATTTTTCCCTGCAAGCGGGGGTTGGCCTTTTTTCGGGAACCGTGGTTGTTGTTGTTTTTCGGTCCCCTTTTTGAAGCAATGTTTTACGGCCGGATGCCCTTCCTGACGCCAACCCTTTTTGCCGCCTTTAACGACAAACAGGGAATTACCAGTGAACTGGTACTCAATTTGCCGACCTCGGAAGGATGACAGGCTGAGTCAACCCCCCTGGCGTTAATTCAACGATCGACCGGGATTCGAACCCAGGATCCTAGGATCCTAAGCTGGCACCCTAGCCGCTAGCCCAACACCAGGGTTATTTCTGGAGACTTGGACAAAAAAAGAAGTTTGGAGGAAAGAGGGGCAGGGAGGATTCATGGGGTGGATAAGATGGATGCAAAAGCAACTGGAACGGCACTCGGTGGAACGCATACCTCCGCCACGCTGAACAGTTTCTGTTTTGTATCCCACCGATCGGCCATATCTGGATTCTGACCTGATCAAAAATCGGAATCGGCTGGTTCTTGGTGCCTAACCAACTCATCCAAAGTTTTGTCTTATGTTGTCCACAACTTTTTGAAATAGCATGTTATTTATCGTTTTTCGCCCTGTCACTTAATGGTGGAGAATCACTTTAAAAAATTTTTTAATCCTCTGATCCAGATTTGAATCTTCACCAAAATTGAATCAGTTGTCACACAAAACTGTCTACTAAGTTTCGTCCGAATCCGTCCACAACCTTGAGATTTCGTACAAATATCGGTTTCTTCCCCATCTCTCCATGGTGAAGAATCGCTTTAAAAAGCCTCTGATCCGGATCCGAATCCATCAAAACCTAATCATTTCGTCCTTGTCACATACTCAACCTCTCCACCAAATTTTGGCCGAATCCATCCACAACGTCTTGAGACATCCTGTTCACAGCCAGCCAAACAAACATACAGGGATGAAAACATAACCTCCAGCAACCTTAGGTGGTGGAGGTAACTATCAGGAAGTAAAAAGTGGAAATTTGGAAGGAGGTGGGCTTAGGTGTGGGGCGGTTAATGGGGGTAGAAAATATGGTTTAGAATGGGGGATGGTCCTGAACATCTGAGACTGCGGTGAACAGCTGTCTTGAAGAGCTGGAGTGAAGAATGAGATCGAAGAGAATGTGGAAGTTGATTCCACAGGTGGGAGAAAAAGAGGAGCAAATGAGTGGAGGTGAGCATGGATTCTACATTTTGGGAGTTTTACCAGAAGGGGGTTGATGTTGGACCACGTGCACCCTGCAGAAACTTGGGGGTGGGGGTTGGAGGGAGATACTTTACAGGGAGATGGTAGGGGGGTGCGGGGGGTAATTAACCAAAAGATGCTTAGAAATCAAAGTTTGTGGCTGTAGGGAATTTAATTTTGATAAGATGCATCTGAATACTTATTGACTCGACATTTCAGCTTTTAATTTTGACCAAAAATTCTAAAAAGGAAGTTCCACTTTGACATTATGGGTGTAGATCAGAATGACAAATTTGAAAAATAATCCATTTTAAATTCAGGCTGTAACACAACAAAATGTGAAAAAAACCTCAACGGGTGTGAATACTTTCTGAAGGCGCTGTAGCTCAGACAATTCAAATTGTGAACTTCAGACTTCCAAAGACATATTGGTCTCACCAGAAAAGCAACATGGTAGACGCATTATTTTCTTACACAATTGTGGGTGGAGTCAAGCCAGCTCTCCAGCCAATGGGTTTAAAGGCTTCATATGTACGCAGCTTCATTGTTTTTAATAAACAAGATACGTGAAAGAGATGGAGAAAAAAGAAGAAGAAGGAACCGCCTTTAGACGCCATTTTTTTCCCCCGCAGAGCAGGGGTTGGCCTTTTTTTGGGCACCTTGGTCCCCTTTTTGAAGCAATGTTTTATGGCCTGATGTCCTTCCTGCCGCCAACCCTGTTAGTCTCCTCTTGCGACACAGGGAATTACCAGTGAACTGGTACTCAATTAGCCGACCTCGGAAGGATGACGGGCTGAGTCAACCCCCCATGTGTTAATTCAGCGATCGACAGGGCGTCAAACCCAGGATCCTAGGATCCCAAGCCGGCACCCTCACCGCTAAGCCAACACCAGGCTTGTGGGGACAGACAAAAAAAAGAAAGAAAAAAGTGGAGAGATAAATAAATAAAACATGTTGAAGCCAGACCACAACCCCATATAATCATGATACAAGTTCAGAAGTGTGTTTGCTCGTTTAAATGTTTGACTTCTATGCACTCCTGAACCACTGGACAAAATGAGTTGAAAACTGGTGGTTGTCATCATGGGGTGCATGGCACAGATTTAGGGGGGGGGGGGCGAGGGGGGTGGAAATCATAGACCCTGCGGTTCAGGATAGAGAGAGGACCTCAATTTTCTCTACGCAATTGCGTATCTAATATCGCCTCCCCGGGTGAAGCCCGTATTGCAAATCGCAAAAGTGGGGGAAACAACCCATCAGGAAGAACGGTTTTTTGAAAGTACCTAAAGGAAGGTATGATTCGAACGATGCCAGTATGACGATGCCAGGACAGGAATGAAGTTTGCGTGAAATCATATTATGAATAAGGAATATCAAAAGCAGCTCAGAAATGAATAGTCACGAGTACATTGAAAGGACGACATCCTCACTTCTCGAGGGAGGGGTTGAACATATTCCCAACTGTTGGTCTCCAGGCTGTAGCGCTCCACCTCCCTCAGCTCCGTCACGTAATCGCGACCACCCACAACATACAGGAACGAACCAACGGCGCAGAGGCAATGGTCTGCATGCTCCTGCTGTAAGGGTGCGATGCTGCTCCACTTATTGTGGCGTGGGTCATATCTATGTTGGCAAACGATGCAAAACACACTGACTGCACTTATCTGACGCCAAGAGGTGCAGGAGACGAAAGTTGTATACACGCGTAATATCAGCAGAACGTTACCTCCAGCAGTCGGAGACGGCACGGAAGCCGTGTGTGTTGTTGTCGCCTCCAACGAGGAAGACAAAGTCATTGATGACGGCGATACCTTGGTTGGACAGGCGCGGAGTGCGGCCTGCAGGCTGAAAGGTCTGCCAGCGTTGGGTCTTTGGATTCAGGAATTTGGCTTCATCGTTCAGGTCGTTGTCTTCGGTCGAGTACATTCCCCCAAAGCCTACGACGCACCGGTATGTTGAGCGCAGCCGTGTCTGCCATGTCTGCAGCACAGGCTGAGGAGAAAAAGAAAATAAGGACAGAGACTCACCTGAGAATCTCATCAGCAGTACAGTTCTTCTTCTTTGGGAAAGTGCACCACAGGAACCGCCCCATGCACCACCATGCTGACCTGTAGCATCTCATTGGAGTGATAGGCGAGTGCGTCTGCCAAGATCTCCTTGAGTGGACAAGGGTTCAGACGGCTGTACAAGCTCTGCACCATGCGAGAACTCAGCAGGGCATAGCGTACACATTCGAGGAGCTTCGGAGGATTCGCCAACGCTCTCCTCCACATCAAATTCGTCTCGTCGTCTTCGTCAAAACAATCGTAATCTTCATCTTGTTTTAGCCCCCTTGTGCTGCCACCAGGTATGCCTGTGCTGTGATGATATAGAAGTGCTGCCTGAAATACCTCACGCTCTGACGATACCTGCGGAAGTGAAGTGCGGGAAGAAAGTTTTATATTTCATTCGACACAATAATAACTACAAATGGCATGACTCATTCAATCTATTTTTTTGTTTTGTGTACAAGATCGAGGCTCGTGTAAGAGCTAACATTAATCACAAAAAGACAAACTGACACATAAAACATAAGATGAAGGGAGCGGGAGACAAGATGGGGAGAGAGGGGGAAGCACACAAGTACAACATTTGAGAGTAGGGACATCAGGAGATCTGTGGGAGGGAGAGGGCTTTGGGGGAGGAGGCGTGTGAAGGCGAGGGGATGGGAGAGGTATAAAACATATGGAAACTGGGAGGACTTTCAGGAAAGAAGTCAGAATTTCAAAAAAGTGGATTTGGGGCGAATTAACGGGGGTAGAAAAGATCAAGGTTTTGGATGGGGGAAGATAAGAGATGGTGGTGAACAGCTGTTTTAAAGACCTGGAGGGAGGAGTGGAATTGAAGGGAGTGAGGGAGTTTGTTACAGAGGCGGGAGAAAAGAGGAATGAAAGAGTGAAGGTGAGAGTCTTGATTTTGGCAGTTTCACCAGAAGAGGGTTGCTGGCAGATCTTGTGCGACCTGTCGGAGTACTTGGGGGACAGAGCACAGACTATTGGTAGTTTTGTTGTTTTTAATGTTCATCAAGGTGCTTCTGACAGAATTCTGCTTATAATAGAGGTAAATATGTTACATATTTCTTTGAAAGCGCAAGATTGAATAACATTCCTTAAATAAATAAAATCTACAACTTAGAAATTTAAATTTTGCCCATTAAAAGAAACATTTTTAAGTGTGTGGGGCATAGGCTAGTTACAATCAGCAAGGCCTTAGTTAGCAAGGACCATGTGCTCGCATACGATTGATAATTTCACCTGTACCAAGGACTTTGTGTCGGGGTTAAGTCACCCGGTTTTAGTACACCATTGTGAGGCAGTAATCCACATCAGTGTTGTGTGCAGTAGATAGGTCAACTCGGTTAATGGCGGTGTTTGATCGGTTCTTCCTGTCAAACCAGCGAGCCGAAGGCAAAGTAAAGTGAGGAGACCCCCGAAAGGGTCATTGACATGAGGTTGCCTCGGCATGCGGCACGATAAAGTTCGCTCCGTTCTCTCCCCTACCTCCAGCATCTGCGCGGTCTTGAGGGCGTGACGTCAGCGCCAGTGCCGTCAATGTCGTCACCTGGGGTGGGGCCGCTCTCTCACTGTGGCAACATCGCGGCTCACTATTGGCCAAATCCACTAGCAAGGAGAAGAGCCGCCATTTTTTTGTTATACGTGGGCCCAGGCTCGTAATAGAGCTGACACACACGCACACACACAACACAGCCACTGAGCTTGGAGGAAGTGACGTCACCCACATGTCACTTCCCAATATACTCTGGGTATATCAGCGACGTCATCACAATGGCGCCGTTTTTCGCAATGTACTCAGCGGGGCATTTCCTCAAGAGGAATTTCCAACTCCCAATGGATGCCGACTGATTGTTGACCTGCTCTGCTCTCTGTGATGCACCTTCGGGGACATTTTGGACCGTTCCTCCACAGATAAATCCTTGCCTAGTTTATTTGAATCTGTGTGTGACTGTGGGCCTGAGGAGAGTTTTAATTTCATTATACTGTCGGTGCCTATTTATTAACTGCCCTCCTTTATCGTCTGTATCTCGTCCCACCAAATCTGTCCATTTTTGCATCTTGCGCCTCAGTCTTTATTTAAAAAAATACCTATTCCAAAAGACGGTGTGTGCCTGCTCTAAAATTCGCCTCCCGCACGCCGCTCATTTCGGTATTTTGGGCATTCCTGAGGGAAACCGTAAATCAAGTTAAAATCCTGACAGGATCGCAAGCCGCCGCCCGGGCGTTCACCCCAAAAGTGGCATTAAGCCGGCTACGGGCATGCATGCGACAATGTAATGGAAATTACATTTGCCACAGGATCAAAACACATGCAGGTGGTTTATTATTTAAAAAAATAAATCTAAATGTAACTTGGAAAGACATGATTGCGACATGGTAAAGTACAAGGAAGCGTAAAGAGTTTAACAATTTCTGGTAGAAAGCCATACCTGGAGCTTATCACTGTTTAACAAAAATCGAACTTTCTCCATGGGAAGATGACGGTACGCGTCCGTCCGGCTGAATGATGAAAAGTTTTCCAAGAGATACGTGTCCAACTGTTTGGCCAGCTGCCTCAAGCCATAAACGTCGGCTAACTGGTACAGCTCCGGGATGTTTTCAGCCTCCACCCAGGACATCAGGAAGTCACAGCAGAACTCGATTACTGGAGAAAGCTGGCATTAAGGGTGGAGATACAGAGTGCGGTCGGGGGTTATAAAGTGGTGTTTCACCGCACACAGGATGGCCAACTCAAAACATTTTACCCTTCGCTACCATATTATGATTCAACGAAGAGAGTGGAGTTCTCGCTACGCAGCACAGCACAGTACACGTTCTTTACACAGCACAGTACATATACATGTTATGCAGGCGATATTTTGTCATGCTTGATTGTGCAAATTCATTTGAATTAAATGAACTAGCAACGGTACCTGCCCTACAGGCGGGGCTACAATTGGGAGGCTCAAATGAAAAGGCAAAATATCAGAAATTGAAGGCTTTTTTTTTATTTGAAACGATTTATATAAACATCCGTTAAATCATATCACACGCAAATCATAAAAATCTAAACAGTATTTGTAGAATTTCAATAAAAGCCACATCACTGTTCATATCGGTAAATATTATTCCATCGTGTTTGGAAAAACTGGAAAATTGGAAAAAAATTGGAAAAACAATATAGCCCATTTTACTCCTGGGGGGTCCCAGGAATACCCACCCAAAATTTCGTTGCGATCGGTTCAGCCGTTTTTGCGGTACCTGGGAACAGACGGACGGATATTTGGTGAATTATAGTAAGATAGTGCGGTGAAAGGAAAAAGGCTCTTCGGTGTGGTCATGTATTTATTTATAACAAGAAGGCAAAAAATTATAATAAATAAATAAACTTTCCGTTGAAGCAGCAGTGGTAGTCGACTCAGGCGAAGAGATGTACAAGAATTTCACCTTTATGGGTACATACTGTAATATGAAGACTCCTCCCATTAGTTGTTTCTTATAGGCCGACTCCCTGTTGACAATCCTCCATTTGACTCCACCAGGCAGTTGAAAATTTTGCCTGTTTGTCGGATATAAATACGTCACAGCACCTGAGATTGAGCATTTTTTCCTTTCATGGCTTTATCTCTTTCGATCTCTATCTGGTGTGTTACTATCTGGCCCATGTGAGGTGCGACCGTGGCCTTATATGGCCAGCGCTCCGACTCCATGCTGGGCGGGTCTTGCGCATGCGCTATGCATGTCCCGGCTGTGTGAGGTAGCACACAAGGCACGGCCATGATTGCAAAACTCATGTTCGAGGCTCCGTAGTAACACGTGGAACAGCAGTTAGTGGAATGCGATTAATGTATGAAAGTACAATGGGGGGAAGGGGAAAAGGGGGGGGGGGGGGGTTTAAAGATTAAACAAGGATGGAAGATAAGAGAAAGATGAGGATAAATGGTGACAGGGAATCTAACGATAAATGCGGTTCTGGTCGATGCTAATTGGGGTTTGCAAACACTTATGCTGACACTCCCGAGGATATAACTACTGATTAATTATCCCCTCCTGAACTGCAGTGTCGTGAGGGTATGTCCATTATGTTTGATCTGAGAATGAACGATGTGTATCGAGTAGATCTGCATTCCACCTAGTACACGTATGTACACATGCACTCATTGACATACACAAACACATCGTAATAACCTCTCCTGTTCCGTTGGGAACCGGCAAGGCTAAAGATAAAGGTGTTGTGACACAACGACCAAAGCAACAAAACGTCAGAGTCAAATCATAGCCTTCTCTGCCATCTTGGAGGGAAAGATGAAAATGAATCTGCAATATGGGCGAAGCATTTTGATATTTGGCGAGTGACATTTCAAACGTATTCTCAGGTTTATAAGCAACTAGAACAATGCGTCTGTGTCGCCAATATGCCTCCGCAAAGTCCCACAATGGGTAGATGCAATCACTCTGCATATGTATGGGTAGGGGATCACGTTTGTGAAGTTTCGTGTTGATCGGATAAGGTTCGTTTTTCTATCCAAGATGGCTGCCAAACCACGTAACCTATGACATCATTTTCAAACTATATGCAACAGTGCTGTTAGATGATATTTGTAAAATTTTGCATCGATAGGGTGAGCGGTTTCAAAGATATAATTATTTAATATTTTCCTTCAATCCAATATGGCTGCCAAACCATGTGACCTATGATGTCATAAATTTAATATTTCAATACAAATGCGTCATCGATCATGTGCATGCAATTTCTGATTTTTAGGATAAGGAATTCGATTAAAACATTTTTGGCTGGTATACCACTTCACCTATGATGTCATCATTATCATGCTTTTGTTCCCCATTGGGAGTACTTGACAATGTGGCAAGTTTAAAAAAATTTCCATTCAGTGGTTTGCTAGAAAGATTTTTTTATCATTTGCTTTTAATCCAAGATGGCTGCCATACCACGTGACATATAACATCACAATTATCATAAAAGCATTCTGCATGGGTGTCACTCCTACCCTGAAAGTTTCGTCTCAATCGGACATATGGTTGCTGAGAAAAACGAGGTTTACCCCGTACAGACGGACGGATGGACAACCCGAAAACAATGTACTTTCACCAGGTATGTTTTTGGATGCTAGTGACACATCTGGAGAGAACTATGCGCAGGCCTGGTGCCAACATGGTTCACTCAAGAAATTACATGGATTATTTGTCAAATATCCATATTAAGGATATAACAGTAGGGAAGGATAAATTAATTTAAAATATGCTTATATTTTCTCTTGATTGGTCATATCATTGAATACCATTTGAATATCCAAAAATATTGTATGTCGTTCGTGTTAAAATTCCCAGGTGTAGCAAAACGAGATGTACTCGTATTTACTGGTACTGATAAGGCTGAACCATACAGATGTGTAACATCAGTCATCGTCACGTGAACCCCATCAGCATATTCTCCATCAAATACAATAGTTGATCGGCTGCGAACATCCCTGGTGTTGGGCTAGCGGCTAGGGTGCCGGTTTAGGATCCAAGGATCCTGGGTTCGAATCCCGGTCGATCGCTGAATTAACGCCAGGGGGGTTGACTCAGCCTGTCATCCTTCCGAGGTCGGCTAATTTGAGTACCAGTTCACTGGTAATTCCCTGTTTGTCGTTAAAGGCGGCAAAAAGGGTTGGCGTCAGGAAGGGCATCCGGCCGTAAAACATTGCTTCAAATAGGGGACCGAAAAACAACAACAACCACGGTTCCCGAAAAAGGCCAACCCCCGCATTGCGGGGAAAAATGGCCTCTAAAGGTGGTTTTTATCGGCTGCGAACAAACCTGGAGCAGCACGGATGCCATTAAAACATCCTGAACCTCTTCCACAGACAACTCCAGCTCGGCTGTGTAGATGAAGCGAATCAGTTTCTCCATCGCGCTGAAGCGCACTTCGTGAATAATGATCTCCTCCTGTCGGGCTTCCTTGAGCCCTCGAGCAAACATTCCCCTGTAGATGGTACAGAGTTGAACCATGTTGACATGCATTATTTTTTCTATTCTAGACTTTTCTCCTTACACTTCCAGCCATTCATTCATCCTGTGTTTATTAAGAAAATCTGCAAGGAAGAATGGGAGAAACTCCCCATATCCAGATGTGCAAAGCTGATACAGACATACCCAAGAAGACTCAAAGCTGTAATCTCTGCCAAAGGTGCTTCTACAAAGTATTGGCACAGGGGGGTTGAATGCTTCTTTTTTGTATAAAACAGTGTATTTGTATACAACAACCGTGCCATTTGTTGGATGACATTTGTAAAATTTTGCATCGATAGGGTAAGCTGTTTCAGAGATATAATCATTTTATATTTTCCTTGAATCCAATATGGCTTGTATGTGACCTCGATGTCATAGGTCACATAAATGTGACCTAGATGTGAATAATCCATGTGACCTAGATGTCATAAATTTAATATTTCAATACAAATGCGCCAGAGGTCATGTGCATGCAATTTCAGATTTTTAGGATAAGGAATTCAATTAAAACATTTATGGCTGGTATACCAATTCACCGATGATGTCATCATTATCATGCTTTTGTTCCCTATTGGTAGTACTTGACAATGTGTCAAGTTTACATTTTTTTCCATTCAGCGGTTTCCGAGAAATATTTTTTTAATTATTTGCCTTTAATCCAAGATGGCTGCCATTCCACCTGACCTATGACGTCACAATTATCATAAAACATTCTGCATGGGTGTCACTCCTACCCTGAAAGTTTCGTCTCAATCAGGCATGTGATTGCTGAGAAAAACAAGGTTCAGCACGTACGGATGGACGGACAACCTGAAAACATAATGCCTCCGGCCACCTTTGGGGACGGAGGCATAAAAAGCCATGTACCAAGTTTCAGCTGAATATGTTGAAGGGTATGGGAAAAAAAGTCTCGAAAACCACAGGTGGGACAGACTAAGAGGAAACCTATAGACCCTCCAGGTAGGGGACTAATAAACAAATAATTTCAATGGCAAAACAAAAAATGTACATGAAAATAGGACAGTTCAGTGCATCTCACTGCACACCATTCAGATGGGGACATGAAGCTCCTCGTCTTGTCTGCATTTAGGTTGTGAGCATTAAGGATCCCATTGGATCTTTAAAAAAAAAGACAAGGACGAGAACATCATCCAGGGATGATGCCAACTCATCAGGAAAGAGTTGGCATCATCTCTGGAACCTCACTCAGTCCGCTGCTGTGTTGTTTCCTTGAGCCTTTTCTATCGATATTATCATGGAATGTGCTCTGAGGGTTTTTCACAGGTTGTTCCACCTGCGCATATTTTCAGTCGCTCTACACGTTTGGCAGTTTTTTCCCATTCATACACTATTTGTCCCGACTATGAGGTATTCTTATAGTTTTTTTTCCCCGTACTGCATCACTCTGGAACAGTTTACCTGCATCTTGCTTTCCCCTCTACCCCAACCCACCTCAATTCAAGAGGAATGTCAATAGATTCCTCCTTTCTGTCTAATATCTATACTTTTCTTTCCTTTGCGTAGCCCCCCGCATCGACTGGCCTTGTAGGCTTTGTGGCGGCAAAATCCCATAAAATAAAATATAAAAAAAACACCTCGGTTGAGCCACAGCCTGACTTTCACCAGGTACTCTTAACACAGGACATAATTGTTGGCGAACAAACTGCAACATCACATGTTGTTTTGACAACAGAGCTATGCAACCTTTTGTAAACAAACAATAAAATGTTGCCTTATACAGGTATTTAAAATTACCATAAAGGCCAAGAAACACCATAGAAGGAATGTCAAAATGAAAAACATTAACGGAGGTAAATACCTTGAGACCTGGGAGGGCTCCGTTCCACCTCCTGAAACCCACCCACATGTGGAGATAGCAGCCAACAAGGAAGTTTATGAAGTTTATTACGGAAGTTTAGAAATCTTAAGGTGCACCGAGAAATAATAAGGAAAGTTGTTAGCATGTGGCAGTCGGGAATAATGGCCGTTTGGATTTTGCCAACACAGTCACAAAGGTCGGCCATGTGAGGGGCATGCAATTGTTACGGGGTCCTCCCCTTACCTCTGGTCTCGGTAGACCTCCGAACCCCGAGAGGGTCCCCGGCAGAAAGATGTGTTATCCTTGGTTGAAATCAAGCAAATAATGAAACCCTCAATGGAACCAGCAAATGAAACAGTCAAATCAATAATGCAACCACACCAGGTTATGAACAAACAATAATATATTAAAAATCACACAAGAAGAGCCATACAACAATGGGGGCAATCACCCCTATACTACTATCAAATCTTACGGTGGTAACCTTATCAAGCCCCTTAACCCCAAACTCACGGCACCTCCCCAATGTCTCTGCACCCCTCCAAGGTGAAATCCCAATGTCTCTGTGCGCTCCCACAATCGGGGAGTCAAGGTCCAATCAAAGTCAATTGAGGCGTAGGCGATCGAGACGACCCCGAGGTCACGTTGTTCAGCACCCAGCAATACAGCGGTGGAAAGGAACCTCACAAAGACGCGCTCCGACGTACACGTTTGCGGTTCAATCCACGAGCCTCCGTATGATTCTCAAGTGCCCTTTCTGGCACAGCCGTCCCCAGCAAACCACCAGGGAATAATGCCCAGCCGACATGACCAAACCCAGTTCACTGCAGGTTGCTCACGTGGCGAAGATGGCGGACGGCTTTCACTCGAACCCGGGCTTTGAGGCCAGGATCCTCCGAAACCTCAATGAGGATACCCGACGACACAGGCTCCACGCACTCCGGCGATATCTCTTATCGCCCGAACTTCCCTTCAAGGACGCAAAGTTCACTCGCACTGTACGTCGAACGCTCGGTCCGGAGCTTCAACAACCACGTCTCTTCACGGTCTCCTACCGCCTCTTCTTCCTCGCTCCACCTCTTCCGGTCACGATCCGGATTTCCGGCCACATTTTACCAGGAGCGCTTTTAAATCTTTTAACTATAATAACCCTTTCCCTTCAACCACAATCACCAGAATACTTCGAACCAACAACAATAATCATAACAACAATCATTATGGCCGAATCCGTAACACAATCGTCTTTGTGATGTCAATACGATAACGTCACGGCAAGGATGCCTCGTTTGTCCTTTACTCGGTAGGAATGTAAATGAGCTGCTCTGGAATGTTTGGGTGCCAATCTTTGAGAGTTTTGGCTCACCTCTGGCATGTAACCGTGTTCCAGGAACCGTGAAGGTTGGGGCGGCATCGATCGTAAAGACACGGAATACGTCTCAAGCAAATTATATACACTAGTGGGTCACCCGTGGTAGTCCCACGGGCATGGAGGTGTATCGTTGCGATCGGTGCAGCCGTTTTTGCGGTACCCGGGACAATAAGGTTAGGCGGGAGTCCAAACCTGAAAATGCTGGAGACCAAAGCTGAAATTGGAAAAACAATATAGCCTATTTTACTCCAGGGGGTCCCAGGAATACCCACCCAAAATGTCATTGTGATCGGTTCAGCCGTTTTTGTGGTACCTGGGAACGGACCATCGGACACAGACAGACAGACATACGGACGGACATTTGGTGAACTTTGGATTTGGATTTGACATTTAAAGTGAGGCAGGAAGTCAGTAATTCGATATAGCAGCAAAGTATGGCAAAGAACCAAATACCTGACGTCATGACATACCTGAAGTACTCACAGGCTGCCGCAAGTACCACGCGGTGCGCTTTGAGAGGTCGTCCTTCGACCCTCAGTGTTACATCGTACATACTAGAAGATGCTTGCAGCTCGGCCAGGCCCGCCAGTAATCCCGACGCATGTTCTATGCTGAGGAACAATTGCCGCGATTTGGGTAGACGCTGCGTAACCATTCGAGTTTGTGCATCGCTCGTTTCCTTGCTTTTCGCTGCAGCCGCCTTATCCATTAAGGTAGCAATCAGGGCCCTGCGCAGGAGAATAATGGTGAAGAGAGGTGTAGAATGGCATGTTGAAACAAAATGAGCTATCTAAGTAAATAAACACGTAAAAACGGTCCCTCGAGCGTCGAAAGCCACGGGTAGGTAAGTAAGCAAGTAATCGTGAACTTACTTAGCCATCTGCGGTCACTCCGCCAATGCTGCAAATCAGGCAAACGCAAGCGTCTCCCGTGTTCGAATGGTTCACAAAACCACACCTGCTGAAATCGAAGAGAGAGGGAGAGAGAGTGATTAATTCCTTCATTTTTGGATTCAATATGCACTTGGGCCTGTGCCAATCACGGACGGTCTCCAGTGCTGGGCTCCGTGGAAGCAGCAACAGGGAATGTGAGCGGTCAGAGGAGTACCTCCTTTTACTAGTCTTAGTCCAAACTCCAACTACACACTCCACACAATCGTCACATGACCATCTCAGTACAGGCCAGGTTGCAGTCTCATGACCATCTCACTGACCACATTAAAATAATACGAGTTCTCTTACAAGGTACTTCATTGCAGAGAGGAGGCCATTAGGCCCATCAAGCTTATGCAATGGCTGCCAACCTATGGTTGTTCACAATCATCTATCCTTTATAAATGGTGAGTGTCAAGCGAGGAAGCAGTATTTGTATTAAAGCATTTGCTACGACTCGGCCAGGGTTAGAACCACCTACCTCCAGGACTCAGAGCCAGGTGGGGCCAATGGCCCCAAGGACCATTACGTCACCAAGTCTGGTACCTGAATCCTCCACCATCAGAACCCGTAAGCAACACCGCAATCCACAACCATCTCACCCCATAAATTAATCAGGTAATAAGATGTAGATTGTATTTCTCCATATAAAGCTTGAACATGCTTTTATACCTGACCGACATGTTGATGAAGTGCAGTTTGAATGACAACTGGAGTTCTGGATAATATTGTTACGGTCCGCGGTTAAGGATGTTGGTTTGCCGAGCGGAGGCACCGCGACCTAACAGTTTCCCCGATTCACCCGATTCACCCAGACGTTGGCCGTATCACGCCACAGCTATTCAATATGGAAAAGACTAAGACGACACGGATGTGAAGAAGAAGCAGACAAAAAGAAAGGTTTGAAATACGATTACTATTTATTACTATTTACAGGCTCAAAGTAACCAAGGAGAAGGAAAGATAAAACAATAATATACAGAAGATTTTAGACACAGTGCAACCTAGCTTATACAAACTTAACTTATTCCCAGGGACAAGACAAAAGACAGACTACGAACACACTTACACGAATGGGGAACTTGTAGGCAGGAATGGCTGGAAGGAGAGGAAAGTCCAATGGGTCCGGCAGCACGATCGGCTCGTTGGGCAGCCGCCGTCCCTTCGCGGCCCTGCTCAAAACCGCCGTCCAGGCCCCAAACGGCTGTCGAGTGTTGTTGCTGCTGTGGACGCTGCTGCTGGCGACGCTGCTGCTGCTGCTGCTGCTGTGGACGCTGCTGCTGCTGCTGCTGCTGTGGACGCTGCTGCTGGCGAGCAAGGCGACGAATAGCAGGCTTTGTGCTTCCCTGGATGATCTCCTTTCTCTCTCTTGGACCTCACAACCCAGCTCTCTCTTTTGCACCTCACCATGCAGCTCAGCCTTGGACCTCACAACTCAGCTCTTGTCATAGCTCATCTCTTTTGCACCTCACCACGCAGCTCAGCCTTGGACCTCACAACTCAGCTCTTGTCATAGCTCATCTCTTTTGCACCTCACCACGCAGCTCAGCCTTGGACCTCACAACTCAGCTCTTGTCATAGCTCATCTCCTTGGGGAACGTCCCGCGGCGGGTTATATAGGCCCCGCCCCTCAACCTTCGCGAACCTCCTTGATGTTTCTCTCCACACCCTCTCCAAGTCCAACCCCTTGTTCGTGGTTGGTTGAGTGGGGCTGACTCACTCCTCCCCTCTATGACGAGGTGGGGACCCGCCTTTCTTCCCCAACCCTGCCTCGTGGTCAATGGCGGCAATTGTTGGTTGGCAATGCGAATGGCAATTGACGAAAGGGGAAATGGAGGTTTTTGGGAATGGGAATGAAGGGAATCTATCTTTTTCACTTGGTGCAATGGAGTGTCATTTAATGGAAGACAAGGCCTTACCCTAAAACACATAATAAAGATATAAACTACTGAACAAGGGTTTTATCGTGTCCTTCAATGTGTGCTTTATGGAATTAACTACCGGTACGCCCTTTTAACCTTTACACAACACTGGAGGCAGGAGGGGCCAGAATCAAACAATTTACTATACAATAAAAAAACATAATCCTCATATCCGCAACACTGCACCCTCCTCCTCTTCGGCACGTCCCGGGCCTACAACTTTAATTTAGTGTGACACATAGGTGTAGTTCCCTCTACTTTTAACCTGACCCTGAGTGCGACAGTTTTAAAACATAAATAAATATGTCCCGCTGCTCCATTGCACCCTGCCTAACAGACTCACGCCCACAGTTAACCGAATTGCGGAATGGTCTTCAAACTACACACTGACGGTGGGGAGCATTATTTACAATGACTCTACTTTATTTACAAAACGTAACCCAGGACCTGTGATTGTTCTTTCTGGGGGGGGGAGACAGTCTACTCTGCATCGACGCACCATGAAAGCACCCAAAAACGCACCAATACACCCTCAAGCACCAATCGGTGCACAGTCATCACTGTTCAATAATTAAAATAACCACAACAACCCCTAACCCTGCAGGTGGTCTCTTGCTCTTCGGCTCCCTCTGCTGGCTATTATTATTTCTTCCAGATTTTGTCATTTTCTTTTGCTGGCGGCCTATTTGTATTAAAACTTGCACCCAACGTGTCCATTTTTATTTATTTATGGCCCACAGGGGCCGACTATGTATGGTTCACCTGTGGGGCATCGGTGCCCTGTGGCCAAGGTCCGCCAGCAAGATTTCGGGCCCTCATGGCCAGTTCCAGCAGAGGGGCCATGCCCCAACCCATGGGGTCCATAAGTGGTGCTCGGCCACAGACCTGTGGTCCATAATGTGGTGCATCGATGCAGACAGCGGGTTCTGGGAGTTCCGGGTGCACAATGGCGGACTCACGCACGCTCCCCTCGGCGCCCAGTGGCGCTCAGGTCCTCATGTGGGAGACAAAGGGGGGAAGACAGATGAGCGAGGGGTAAGGTCACAAGGGTACACATCAACAAAGGCAATGCAAGGCGAAGTGCGTACGGAGAGCGAAGTGAGAAAACCCGTCCCTACCGTACGTCACCCCCCCTGTCACCTACACTACCCTTGCCCTTACCCCATATTTACAAAATCTACACATTTACAAATTCGTCACTACTGTCACGTCTCCCCATATTTCCCTTATACCAAATTCGTCTCCACAATCCCTCTATCCAAAATTTGCCATCACCCAATTCATCATCAACCCTCATAAGGAGGAAGAGATGGAACATCAAGGCACAATGTCACACCCACGTCATGATGCGTCTCACAATCCAAACATTTGCATCAAAAATAATTAAACAACCTGGCATGGTATGGAGTACCTGTCACCTCAGGTGAGTGCATGTAGATGGTGCGAGGAGACTTCAATCCTAACTACTTTCTAAATGACATGAACACACTTTACACTACCCGGGGTCTTTCCCTGCCAATCCATTGGCCAACTTACACTATGGGTTCTAAAAACCAATTCCCATTGACCAAACTGTGGTGCTTCTCAATTTGGGGTCTCACTCCCCCGATTCATCTCCCGGTGCCCTTGCACAATTTCTGGGCTGTGACGTGTAGCTCTCCCAGCAGGTCTACCCACCTGCACACCTCCACCACTGTAGTTGCCACCCGAGCTTACCTGCTCCTTACCTAACCTATCTAACTGGGGAAGGCCCCTCCTGGCTCTGTCACCCCACTCGGTGCCCTCTGGCACTGGGCTACCCGGGTCCGTCCTCCGGATCCTCGGGCCCCATCCACAACAACGCTACCGGCTCCCAGAGCCCACCTGCGGCCTCACCTGGCCGACATCCTCACAGTGGTGGAGTGCCCAAACCAACTACACACACTAACAGGCTACACGCCCAGCCATTTCCACAACACTAATGCACCCATCCAAATACCATTCTCTCACCCGCACCACAGATGCCAATATCCAACCACAATTTACCTATACCCTCTACCTAACACTTACACTACCCTCCCCGGGTATTCGTGATGGGGGTCCATCCTTCCCCCATTCACACCTTCGCACCATCCACTCCACTCCATAGTTTCCACCATACTCACTCCACGACCATCCATTCCAATACTCCATATATTCCACACTCCATGTATTCCACACTCCATGTATTCCACACAACCATTCTCCATTCACCTGTTGTTGCACACCTGTGCAATCACACCTGGTGCCACCTGCACCCTCCTTCCTTCCTGGACCATTTGGTCAGCACAACTCATCACTATCACTATCACTCAAACACTGCTCCATACACCTGTCCAGTTGCACACCTGTGCAATCACACCTGTTCCTTACACACGGCATCATCTAACCTACCTGTTGCCCTGCTAACTTAGTGCTCCCCGTCTTCCCTTTAAACTAAGCACATACCACGTCATTATCATCCACTCTAATCTACCTGCGTCCCCACTACAGGTATCATTGTCACTAACTAATCTTAATGTTACCTAATGTCATCTTCTAGGGCCCTACACATTATCCAAACCCTCCCTCGGCGAGCTTACACTGCCATAAACCCCATAAGTCTAATGCTCCTTTGCCCCCGCTGTGAGGGATGGTGGATTGGCCATCCCATCACATGGGGCATCTCCCACTATAAATTTTGCTCGTCCAATTTCCACAAATCAAAAATTTTCCAATTACTGCCAATTCTACCCACTATTCTAAATTTCGTATCAAATCACTATCACTATTACCATCATCACAGTCCACTCACTAGTGCCTCTCGGTGCGCCAATTCACTTCCACAGCCCGGCTTCGTAAAGCCGAGCAATGAATGCGGGTTGCTTGGTGCCGGCGGCTGGATGCGTCCGGCACTCGGTGCAGGGAAGGACGCTTACCCGGGCCGAGATCCCACGCACCACCTCGGCACGGAGCCATCCAATGTCCCGATCTTGACCTGCCGGAACGCCTCAACAAAAAGGGGTCGCCATGACGACCCTTCCTATCGGGCTGCCCGTTCCGCCTAGCGGAGCACGGACGCGGCCGTTCCAAGCGCGGCCCAGCGTGGATCACGTACGGCGGTCCTTTCGAACCCGCCGTGGTTCGGATCCCCGCTGGTCCTCGCGGCACGCGAAACCCGGCACGCACCGAGGGCCCGATTCGGCTAAACGTCGCTCTAACCGCTAACCCGGTTACCGTCGATGCCTCACCTGCATGCTCACACGCATACGCTACCCCTTTCACCCTCACCGAGCTCGGTGCTCCAACGCCGCCCGTACACCCCGCATACTTCGTCATTGCATTCGTTCTTTCGCTCACAGACTTGGTCACACACCTGACCACCGAACACCTTGGCACACATTCGTCGTTCGCACACCTCACCAACACACCTCTTCGCGCCCCCTCCTTGGTCACCTCCTCTGTGACAATCACAGGTGTGCTCTCACTCGCACACCCAACCACGTGCCTCACTACCAACTCAAGTGTGCATTCCCACACACGCTCTACCATTCCAGGTGTGCATCCTTCCATTCCAGGTGTACATCCTCTCTCACCTGTCACAACCAACTCACGCTCCGTGTCACTCTCACTACTTTCACCACCACTCTTGACAGCGCACTCACCCTTACTCTCGACAGCGCACTCTTTCCTCATGCACCTGTCCGTTACACACCTTTCTCACGCACCCTCTTGCGCACACTCTCCCGTTACATCCTCTGTAACACTCACCACAGGCGTGCATTCTCCCTTACTCTTGACAGCGCACTCTTTCCCCATGCACCTGTCCGTTACACACCTTTCTCACGCATCCTCTTGCGCACACTCTCCCGTTACTTCCTCCGTAACACTCACCACAGGTGTACACTTTCTTGTTACATCCTCTGTAACACTCCTCACTACGCGCTTCCATGTGCTCCCTCGCACACGCGCTACGACCGACTCACTCTCGACAGCACACTCACTCCTCGGCGCGCACTTTTTCCTCACACACCCCAGAGTCGGACATTCTCGCACACCTCCTCCTTCGCACACCGTACCTGTCGCACACTTCACCAACGGCCTCTCACGAACACCCGGATCCAAATCAACCCCCAAGCCGACTGAAGCTCCCCTCACATCATATACATTTCCTCGTATATCGCCACTCACCTTGGCACCTCGTCGTCGCACCTCCTTCACCACCTGCAAACTCTTTATTTGGTTAGTGAGCACACCCTTATGAGTTCAGCACCGACCTTGTACATATTCCATCACCTCCTCCTGTATTTCTCTCTTAGTTTCTGTCCGTCTCTTCTTAATTTCACTCACCTCTTCTTCCACGTCCTCTAATTTTTGCTTCACCTCTTTTATTTCCCGGTGCGTCTCCTCAAGTTCGTCCTCCAAGGCTATTTTGACCGTCTCTATGTGCGTCCTCACCTCTCGGTCCTTCGTCTCCATTACTTCTGTCACCTCTTCCAACCTCGTTGTCAGTCCCTCACGTACCATCTGACATTGCCTCTGTGTCGCTATTAAGTCATTTTTAATGTCATTTTGTGTCGCTTTTAACCCTCCTAGTACCGCAGTGTTCCTTTGAACCTGCTCCACTAACTCCGTCTGTCCCACCGTCAGCTGTTCCACCTCCTCCGTCAGATCTTCTATTCCCCCCTGTAACCTAGCCGTTCCATTTCTCACCTCTTTCTCTATACGCTTTTCACCTCGCTTTACCTCCTCGCGTACCCCCGAGACCTCCTCACTTACACCTCGTCGTATCTCCTCTCTCATCTCCTCCCTCTCTTTTGTAGATGCCACCCTCATCTGTCCCAATTCATCCCTCTGAGCATCCAGTTTAGTTTCTACCCCGATTTTCACCTCCTCTATCTGGTTCCCCATCTGTTTAATTTCTCGGGCGGATTGCTCCCCTACTTCCCGCAATTTGTCGTCCATTGTGTTTTCTAACCCCCTTAACCCACTTTTCACCCCCTCTATCTGATTCTCCTGGGCAGCCATTCTATTTTCCACCCCCGTTAACCCATGTTTCACCCCTTCTATCCCATTGTCTAACCCCTCAAATTTCTTGTCTAACCCCTCAAATTTCTTGTCTAACCCCTTAAAATTATTGTCTAACCCCTCAAATTTCTTGTCTAACCCCTCTCTTAATTGCTCACTATCAGCCCTCGCTTCGTCCCTCATTCTGTTTTCCCTTTTTTCCATTTGGTTTCCCAATTGCTCACTATTCTTGTCCATAAGGGCCTTCATTTGTATCATAAAAAGGTTCAAATCCACCGGTGGCGCTGCTACGGTCGCGGGCGCGGTCGCCGTGGCCATGTGCGAGGCGCCATTTTGCGCGCCCGTAACCTCGTGCGCGAGAGTGCCTTTTTGTGCGCCTGATACCCCCTCAACCACATTGCCAATGTTCTCCTCCTCTCTTTCCTCCACATACATTTCCCCGAGGTCCTGGGTCGAATCTACCCCGTCTATCTCTCCCACCGACATCCCGTCGCCTTGACCAGCCATGGCGCGATTTCAAAATTCGGGTTTTGCTTTAAAACAACACAAATTTCGGCCGCTCCAAATTTTGACCAAATTTTTTATAGATGTTTTAAAAATTTGGTTCGGGCCTCGAATCTCACTCCCAGACACCAATTGTTACGCCAATTGTACAATTGTGTCCAAAATTTGGGCTAAATGAATTTAGTCCCAGGTCCGAATCCGACACTCCTGACACCAATTGTTACGGTCCGCGGTTAAGGATGTTGGTTTGCCGAGCGGAGGCACCGCGACCTAACAGTTTCCCCGATTCACCCGATTCACCCAGACGTTGGCCGTATCGCGCCACAGCTATTCAATATGGAAAAGACTAAGACGACACGGATGTGAAGAAGAAGCAGACAAAAAGAAAGGTTTGAAATACGATTACTATTTATTACTATTTACAGGCTCAAAGTAACCAAGGAGAAGGAAAGATAATAAAATAATATACAGAAGATTTTAGACACAGTGCAACCTAGCTTATACAAACTTAACTTATTCCCAGGGACAAGACAAAAGACAGACTACGAACACACTTACACGAATGGGGAACTTGTAGGCAGGAATGGCTGGAAGGAGAGGAAAGTCCAATGGGTCCGGCAGCACGATCGGCTCGTTGGGCAGCCGCCGTCCCTTCGCGGCCCTGCTCAAAACCGCCGTCCAGGCCCCAAACGGCTGTCGAGTGTTGTTGCTGCTGTGGACGCTGCTGCTGGCGACGCTGCTGCTGCTGCTGCTGCTGTGGACGCTGCTGCTGCTGCTGCTGCTGTGGACGCTGCTGCTGGCGAGCAAGGCGACGAATAGCAGGCTTTGTGCTTCCCTGGATGATCTCCTTTCTCTCTCTTGGACCTCACAACCCAGCTCTCTCTTTTGCACCTCACCACGCAGCTCAGCCTTGGACCTCACAACTCAGCTCTTGTCATAGCTCATCTCTTTTGCACCTCACCATGCAGCTCAGCCTTGGACCTCACAACTCAGCTCTTGTCATAGCTCATCTCCTTGGGGAACGTCCCGCGGCGGGTTATATAGGCCCCGCCCCTCAACCTTCGCGAACCTCCTTGATGTTTCTCTCCACACCCTCTCCAAGTCCAACCCCTTGTTCGTGGTTGGTTGAGTGGGGCTGACTCACTCCTCCCCTCTACGACGAGGTGGGGACCCGCCTTTCTTCCCCAACCCTGCCTCGTGGTCAATGGCGGCAATTGTTGGTTGGCAATGCGAATGGCAATTGACGAAAGGGGAAATGGAGGTTTTTGGGAATGGGAATGAAGGGAATCTATCTTTTTCACTTGGTGCAATGGAGTGTCATTTAATGGAAGACAAGGCCTTACCCTAAAACACATAATAAAGATATAAACTACTGAACAAGGGTTTTATCGTGTCCTTCAATGTGTGCTTTATGGAATTAACTACCGGTACGCCCTTTTAACCTTTACACAACACTGGAGGCAGGAGGGGCCAGAATCAAACAATTTACTATACAATAAAAAAACATAATCCTCATATCCGCAACAATATGTAAATAACAATTGGAGTTCTGGATAATCTGTAAATGACAATTGAAGTTCTGGATAATCTGTAAATGAAAATTGGAGTTCTGGATAATCTGTAAATGACAATTGGAGTTCTAGATAATCTGTAAATGAAAATTGGAGTTCTAGATAATCTGTAAATGACAATTGCAGTTCTGGATAATCTGTAAATGACAATTGCAGTTCTGGATAATCTGTAAATGACAGTTGGAGTTTGAGATAATCTAAGTGACAATTGGAGTTCTGCATAATCTGAAAATGACAGTTGGAGTTCTGGCTGTAAATGACACGTTTGACAGTCTGTAAATGACAGTTGGAGTTATGGATGTAAATGACATGTTTGACAGTCTGTAAATGACAGTTGGAGTTATGGATGTAAATGAGAAATTTGACAGTCTGCAAATGACAGTTGGAGTTCTGCATGTACATGACATGTTTGACAGTCTGTAAATGACAGTTGGAGTTCTGGCTGTAAATGACATGTTTGACAGTCTGAAAATGACAGTTGGAGTTCTGGCTGTAAATGACATGTTTGACAGTCTGTAAATGACAGTTGGAGTTCTGCATGTACATGACATGTTTGACAGTCTGTAAATGACAGTTGGAGTTCTGGCTGTAAATGACATGCTTGACAGTCTGTAAATGACAGTTGGAGTTCTGCATGTACATGACATGTTTAACAGTCTCTAAATGAACATTGGAGTTCTGGATGTAAATGGCATGTTTGACAGTCTGTAAATGACAGTTGGAGTTCTAGATGTAAATGGCATGTTTGATAGTCTGTAAATGACACTTGGAGTTCTGGATGCAAATGACATGTTTGACAGTCTGTAAATGACACTTGGAGTTCTGAATATAAATGAGAAATTTGACAGTCTGCAAATGACAGTTGGAGTTCTACATGTAAATGACATGTTTGACAGTCTGTAAATGACACTTGGAGTTCTGGATGCAAATGACATGTTTGACAGTCTGTAAATGACAGTTGGAGTTCTGGATGTAAATGGCATGTTTGACAGTCTGTAAATGACGGTTGGAGTTCTGGATGTAAATGACATGTTTGACAGTCTGTAAATGACAGTTGGAGTTCTGGATGTAAATGACATGTTTGACAGTCTGTAAATGACAGTTGGAGTTCTGGATGTAAATGACATGTTTGAGTCTGTAAATGACAGTTGGCAAATGTAAATGACATGTTTGATAGTATGTAAATGGCATGTTTGACAGTCTGTAAATGACAACTGGAGTTCTGCATGTAAATGAGAAATTAGACAGTCTGAAAATGACAGTTGGAGTTCTGGATGTAAATGAGAAATTTGACAGTCTGAAAATGACAGTTGGAGTTCTGGGTGTAAATGACATGCTTGACAGTCTGTAAATGACAGTTGGAGTTCTGGATGTAAATGAGAAATTCGACAGTCTGAAAATGACAGTTGGAGTTCTGCATGTAAATGACATGTTTGACAGTCTGTAAATGACAGTTGGAGTTCTGCATGTACATGACATGTTTGACAGTCTGTAAATGACAGTTGGAGTTCGGGATGTAAATGAGAAATTTGACGGTCTGTAAATGACACTTGGAGTTCTGCATGTAAATGACATGTTTGACAGTCTGTAAATGACAGTTGGAGTTCTGCATGTACATGACATGTTTGACAGTCTGTAAATGACACTTGGAGTTCTGGATGTAAATGGCATGTTTGACAGTCTGTAAATGACACTTGGAGTTCTGGATGTAAATGGCATGTTTGACAGTCTGTAAATGACAGTTGGAGTTCGGGATGTAAATGAGAAATTTGACAGTCTGTAAATAACAGTTGGAGTTCTGGATGTAAATGACATGTTTGACAGTCTGTAAATAACAGTTGGAGTTCTGAATAAAAATGAGAAATTTGACAGTCTGTAAGTAACAGTTAGAGTTATGGATGTAAATGAGAAATTTGACAGTCTGTAAATAACAGTTGGAGTTCTGGATGTAAATGACATGTTTGACCGTCTGTAAATGACACTTGGAGTTCTTGATGTAAATGAGAAATTTGACCGTCTGTAAATAACAGTTGGAGTTCTGGATGTAAATGACATGTTTGACAGTCTGTAAATCACAGTTGGAGTTCTGAATATAAATGAGAAATTTGACAGTCTGCAAATAACAGTTGGAGTTCTGGATGGAAATGACATGTTTGATAGTCTGTAAACAACAGTTGGAGTTCTGGATGTAAATGACATGTTTGATAGTCTGTAAATCACAGTTGGAGTTCTGAATATAAATGAGAAATTTGACAGTCTGCAAATAACAGTTGGAGTTCTGGATGGAAATGACATGTTTGATAGTCTGTAAACAACAGTTGGAGTTCTGGATAATCTGTAAATAACAGTCGGAGGTTTTTTTTGTATACTGAATCGAGGCTCGTGAAAGAGCTAACATTTACTTCACAAACAAAACAACCAGGCAAACAAAATATATAAAAAGAGGGAGCGGAAGACAAGAGAAGGGGAAGCACACAAACACTTGAGAGCACACAACATTTAAGAGCAGGGAGATTTGTGGGAGGGAGAAGGCTTGGGGGGAGGAGGCGTGGGAAGGTTTGGGGGGGGGGGGGTGGGAGAAGTATAAAACACAAGGACACCAAGGACTTCCAGGACAGAAGTTGGTATTTCAAAAAAGTGGATTTGGGGTGAAATTAGCGGGGGTAGAAAAGATCAAGGTTTTGGATGGGGGAAGATAAGAGATGGTGGTGAACAGCTGTTTTAAAGACGTGGAGGGAGGAGTGGGATTGAAGAGAGTGACGGAGTTTGTTCCAGAGGTGGGAGAAAAGAGGAGTGAAGATGAGCAGAGAGTCTTGATTTTGGCAGTTTAACCATAAGAGGGTTGCAGGCAGATCTTGTGCGACCTGTAGGAATATTTGGGGGACAGAGTCCAGAGAGAGCTGGGGGGGGCAAGGCCAGAGAGGAGTCGGTAGAAGACGGAAAGACCACCAACCTGCCTGCGGTGAGTGAGTGAGAGGCCCTTGGAGTTAGCTTCATCGCGGGAGATTCCAATGATTCTGAATGCTTTGGTTTCAACAGCGTGAAGACGAGCTAGGTGTGAGGCAGGAGCACCAGCCCAGAGGGGAGAGCAGTATTCCATTGAGCTGCGGATGAAAGCCTTGTATGTGGTGAGGAGCTCAGGTGTGCCAAGGAAGGACTTCGCACGACGGAGGATGCCCAGTCAGCGACTGGCTATGGAGGCCAGATTTGAAATGTGATTTTCCCAGGAAAGATCATGGCAGATAGTGAGACCCAAAAGCTTGAGTGACAGAACTTCTTGGAGAGGATTATTCAGAAAGTGGATGGGAGGGTTGTCCAGTTGGTCTTTTCGGAGAGACATCGTAAGAGTGTGAGATTTGTCAGGATTGAAAGACATGTTCCACCTGTTTGCCCAGTCTGTGATTTTGTCCAGGTCTGCAGAGAGTGAGGAGGCTGCAGACTGCCGTTCTGAAGGCTGAAGAATGGAGCGACAGAGAGTAGAGTCATCAGCAAAGAGATAGAGAGGATTTTCAAGAGAGTCAGAGAGATCATTGATGAAGACCAGAAAAAGCACAGGGCCCAGAACACTGCCTTGGGGAACTCCAGCCTGAACAGGAAGAGGAGATGAGAGAAACCCATTCAGGGCCACACGTTGACTATGACTAGAGAGGACGTCCGCCAGCCATGCGTGGAGATTTCCATGGATACCAAAAGAGGAGAGTTTGGTGAGCAGAGCGGGGTGCCAGACCGTATCGAAGGCACGTGATATGTCAAGGGAGACAGCTCTAATTTCCTGTTTGGCATTGAGGACCTCCATCCATTGTTGAGAAAGCAGAAGCAGCATGTCCAGAGTAGAGTGACCAGGTCTGAAACCAAATTGATGATCAGAGATCAAGCCATTGGAGAAGAGGAAAGATTTCATATCTGAAGCAATGATGGATTCCATGACTTTGCTGATAATTGGGAGAAGGCTGATTGGTCTGAAGTTGCTAGGATCTGTTTTTGCACCTTTTTTGTGCAAAGCGTTGATGTTGGCAGATTTCCAAGCAGATGGCAGATGACCTTGAGCAAAAGAGAGGGTGAAGAGAACAGAGAGAGGGAGTGATAGAGTGGAAGAACAGGATTTTAGGACCCGTGGGCTGATGCCGTCAGGTCCAGTTGCAGGATCAGAGTCGAGGGTTGACAGAAACTTTTCCACCTTGTCAGGAGGAAAGGACACAGAGTCCAGGAGCAGCTGGGTACGACTGGGTACGGTGGGTGCAGAGAGGGATGGGTTTGGGACACAATATTTAGAGGCAAACACAGAGTTGAGGCATTCAGCTTTTTCACGTGCGGAGTCAGCCGTGTAGCCGTTTGAGGTGAGGGAGGGGATGGAGGGGGAACAAACACCAGAAACAGATTTGACCAGACGCCACCAGGATTTGGAAGAGGGAGACAGATAAGAGAGTTCTGTCCTGAGAACGGAGAGATATTGTTTCCTGGCTCTCCTGAGGGTGGACACACACTTGTTTCGGGCTTTGTGAAAGGAAATGAGATTTCCTTCCGTTGGATTTGCTTTCCAGGAGATGAAAGCAAGTTGTTTCTGGGCAATAGCCTCACCACAAGATTCCGTGTACCATGGACGGGAGGAAGGGTATGACAACTGAAGACGAGATGGGATAAATCTGTGCATGAGAGAGAGCAATTTACTTTGGAAGAATTCCCAAGATGAGTTGATGTCAGAGGCGGTAGAGATGGGAGACCAGTCCAGATGATTGATGGCTGCTTGAAGACCATGCCAGTTGGCCTGAGTGAAATGCCAGACTCGTCGACGCTGAGGAGGCTCTCTGAGAATGGTCAGAGAGATGTCCACTTTAACAAGCACATGATCAGATGAGCCGATTGGAGCAGAAGAAGAGCAGCAGACATTTTCAGGGAAGTTAGTCATAACCAAAATGACAAATGACAAATGACAATGAGTTATGGATGTAAATGACATGTTTGACAGTCTGTTAATGACAGTTGGAGTTCTGGATGTAAATGACATGTTTGACAGTATGTAGATGACAGTTGGAGTTCTGGATGTAAATGAGAAATTTGACAGTCTGTAAATAACAGTTGGAGTTCTGGATGTAAATGACATGTTTGACAGTCTGTAAATGACACTTGGAGTTCTGGATGTAAATGACATGTTTGACGGTCTGTAAATGACACTTGGAGTTCTGGATGCCATTCCAATTCCCAACCGAAGCGAACAAATGCCACCAATCAAAATTTGATTTAAAAATCTGCAAATGGTATTTCATTTAACAAACAGAAGACCTTGAGACGTTCATATGAACCGAAGACCCTCTGGGCCAGCTCTGAGCAGTGGTGGTCAGTCCTCAGGAAGCGTGACGTCATCGGGTGGCCAATGACCGCACCGACACGTTGTTGGTCTGTCTCGGTCTCCGCCAAGACGGTCATCGGTGGGCAAGACTTCAGACAGGATGCTCACAATATGTCCAGAGACGGCTGTGCGAGGTCCGGTGCATAGTGACCATCAGACTCACCACGTCCCGGAAATAAATGAACAGCTGACCGAAGGTTACGAGGGAAGAAATCAAAATATATGTTCTTCATCAGTGTTGCTTTAGTGTGTTACCAACAAAATGGTTCCTTACCGAGTGAGCACAGCCATTATTATATAGCACAGTTACGAATTTTTCTTTTAATCGATAAACGTACGAAACCATATTATCCGCTAGTAATCCTTGTTCATCCTGATATAAATTTCTAAATAAAAACTCACCAAGTAAGCAATTTACGGAGGTGTAAAGTGCAGCACTTTTTCCCGTCGAGGAAACGTCCGACAGGACGTAAACGTACGTACGTGTCGAAAGAGCAGACGCGTTCTCGTCACGTGATCAATGGTAAACCAGAACAAGCGCAAGGATCCTCTGTCGATCCCGATGCGAGACCCGGGGGGGGGGGGGGGGGGGGTTAGCATTCAGGCGGATCAGGGGGGGGGGGGGGGTAGCATTCAGGCGGATCACGTGACATGAACTATCCAGGTCACCGCCAGTGATCGACATTTACCACAGAAACATTCAACAAACCAATTACCAAATGAGGTTGTTCCAGGTTCCTCCACGGGAAATGGATTGTCCGCGATTTCAGAAAAGCAGATTCGTCGTCCCTATGTGGTTTCTCTGATCACCAGTTAACGTTCGGCTCGGCCTCATTTACCGCGCTGCTGGTCCCAGACTGACTCTCAGACGTTGTGTTTAAGATATATAAACGGAATACTGTACGCTAGTCTGTTCGTGGAGGTTAAAGATCCCACGGTGTCCTTCACGAAGAGTAGGCGAGCTATCGCCGGCACCCTGAACAAATTCCGAATCCCTGCACCAACCTTAGTCGAACGTCAGGTCTGGCCATCTGGTTCGTCAGACATGGGCAAAGCTTCCCCTCGCAAACCCCACAAGAACGTGGGAATAATCGTGGACGTTAAAGAAGAAGAACACGTCAGATGTATATAAAAGTATAAAAATAAATATTATATAAAGTATAAGAAAGTATAAAATATAAAAATACAAGGTGAGTATACAAAAAAGTAAAACAAAAAAGCTGTTGTTTGCTTAATGGTGAAGGTGCTTGGTTTAAGGAGTTCCGATTTTGAGTTCGAGCCGTCGCCGTTCTGTTGAATTAACACGGGTGGGTTGACTCAGCCTGTCATCCTTTCGAAGTCGGTATAATGAGCGCCAGCTTACTGGTAACGGGGGCACTACATTCGCGACACATCCGTGCTTCCAGAAAATGATGCAACCAGCATGCTACATACAGAACAACACAAACTGCGACGACGAATACGAATACGACTAAAAAGCATCTGAAAATGCAAAACCTCTCCGTATCCGTTTTTATTTAGACGTATTCTTCTGCTTCGTCTTCTTCTCTTCAAATTCTTACGTATGCTCAAAATAACTAAAACAGCTAAAAAAACACAAAATGAAAATTTATGATTTGATGCAGCCTTTACCTTTGAGCTTCAAATCCAAAAAATAATCAGCTTTTAGATTTTCATTGGTGAACCAGTTCTGTGACCTAATATGCAAATTCTTCAAACTAGCGTGACTCGGCACGCTCCGCGCATCTTACCGCACGTCGTTTCAGAGGGATAGGCATATTTGACCATTTTGGTGTCTTTTGGGTCTTCAGGGTCTTTTGGATCCTCTGGGCCTTTAAGGGCATTTTGGATCTTTGGGGTGTTTTGGGTCTTCAGGGTCTTTGGGGCCATTTGGGTCTTCATGGTCTTTTGGATCCTCTGGGCCTTTAAGGGAATTTTGGGTCTTCGGGGCCATTTTGGGTCTTTTGGATCCTCTGGGCCTTTAAGGCTATTTTGGGTCTTTGGGCTGTTTTGGGTCTTCGGGGTGTTTTGGGTCTTCGGGGTGTTTTGGGTCTTCTGGGTCTTCGGGGCCATTTGGGTCTTCAGGGTCTTTTGGATCCTCTGGGCCTTTTAGTGTGTTTTGGGTCTTTGGGGTGTTTTGTGTCTTTTGGGACATTTGGGTCTTCAGGGTCTTTTGGATCCTCTGGGCCTTTAAGGGTGTTTTGGATCTTCAGGGTCTTTTGGGTCTTTGGGGCCATTTGGGTCTTCAGGATCTTTTGGATCCTCTGGGCCTTTAAAGGTATTTTGGGTCTTTGGGGTGTTTTGGGTCTTCGGGGTCTTCAGGGTCTTCAGGGTATTTGTGGCCTTCAGGGTGTTTTGGGTCTTCAGGGTCTTTTGGGTCTTTGGGGACATTTGGGTCTTCAGGGTATTTTGGGTCTTTAAGGGTATTTTGGGTCTTAAGGGTCTTGGGGGACTTAAAGGGTCATCCAAGGTCTGAGAGGTCTCAGCAGTCTAAACGTAATTAAGAGTTCACGGACTGTGTTTTGGGTGTTAATTATATTTGAAGAAGAAGACGACGTTTTGGTTGCATATAAACAAACATAACCATATATCTTTGCTCTATTATAATAAGATTTCAGGTCAATCGGACAAAAATTGACGATTTGATGCAACCTTAACCTTTGACCTTTTGATCTAAAAAAAACAAAACAATCGGCTTGTCGCTTTTCATTTGTAAACCAACGCAGTGACGCAATATGCAAATTATTAAAATTTCAGGTCAATCGGATGAAAATTGATGATTTTAGGTGACCTTGAACCTTTTGACAAAATTATTAATTTCCCTTCTCCATATTATTATAATAAAGCTTTGGTGAAATTTTGATGACAAAACTCAAATGGTAAAATAGTTACGGCCCGGACAGACACACAGACAGACACAGACACACAGAAGTGATGACCAAACCCCGTCTCCTGCTGTGCAAGGGACGGGCTAACGAGACTGACTATACATACTGTAGTCTGCGAGCCTAAGCCCTGGACCTCGAGTTATGCACACTCGCTTCGGTGCTGTCTCGCCAGGGTTTGAATCCCAACCGAGATGTAAACGGACGTTTCGCAGGCAACACGAGGCATCAATGTGCATATTATCCCTCGGGTGAATGTGGACGTTAAACTGGACATCCCGCATGCTGGCATTAGTTCGTGGACGTTGAAGATCCCACAGGAGGTCCTTCAAATGTAAGGACTCCTTCAAAGCTGTAAGGACGAAGGACGGGAACAGTGGTGAGTTTGAGGTGAAGGTGGGAGTGCATCAGGGGTCGGTACTAAGTCCACGACTATTTGTAGCTGTGATGGAGGTGCTGGCTCAGAACGTAATGGAGGGTTTACCGTGGGAGTTGTTGTATGCAGATGATCTGGTGTTGATTGCGAAAGGATGGATGGACTGAAGGAAAAGATGAACAAGTGGAAGGAATGTATGGAGACAAAAGGTCTGAAGGTGAATATCGGAAAGACGAAGGTGATGGCAAGTGGTAAAGCATGTGGTGAGGTGGAAAGAACTGGGAAGTGGCCATGTGCTGTGTGCAGGAAGGGTGTCGGAGTGAACTCCATTCAATGTACAATCTGCGCTGAGTGGGTTCATCAAAAATGTAGTGGTCTGAGAGGGTCATTAACCGGCGTGGCAGCTACATTCAAATGTAAGGTGTGCACAGAGGGAGCTGCAGATGGAGGAAATGTTGAGTTGGATCTTGGAGACTGAATTGTAGTTGAGATTGTATGTGTGTTTGAATGTGAGAAGTTTGTGAGAAGTTTGAATCCCAACCGAGATGTAAACGGACGTTTCGCAGGCAACACGAGGCATCAATGTGCATATTATCCCTCGGGTGAATGTGGACGTTAAACTGGACATCCCGCATGCTGGTATTAGTTCGTGGACGTTGAAGATCCCACAGGAGGTCCTTCAAATGAAACAGCAGAGACCATCACCCTTTCCCTAGCTATATGGTCTTCCAGAAGTCTCTTAATTGAAGGAGTTGCACCACCCCTGTGGAGGAAGGGAAACAATTGCCATTCACAAAATGGGGAGCAAGTATTCAGGAAAATACCGAAAATAAAAGAGAGAGAGAGGCATATAGACAAGAGGGCTATGTCACTTTCCAAATGCGTGATGTAGATAGGATGCGAGGCCCAAATGTTTGGGGGATGCTACAGATGTGGCCAAAGTCACAATGCCACAAGCTATATTGAGGAACTTGACATTTGATGTGTCCAACTCTGATGTCAGCAACCTCATTGTACAGTATCTCATCTATCTAGTCAGGTCTGGTCAGTCTTTTGGGACTGCCACTGGTAACATGTAACCCAGTGCTACCTGCCGCATGGTCGGGTTGTCGGAGACTAAACCGACAACCCTCACTGGCTTTGCTAGTGGGGAGGGTGACTTTGACACCCTGCCAGGACAGAAACAACACCTGGAAAAGGGCAGATGAGCTCCAGCAGGGAGCCAACAGCCACCCAGTAAGGAGATGGTGTCTTCTACAAACACCCATCCGGTTTGAATCGGTTCAAGTCATACCAAGGACTTTAAAAATGGGATGTGCTGCTTCCTTGCTTGAAAAGAATAGAGCATGGACATTGGACAATCCCCATCGGTTGGCATCCATGGGGAGGAGGAAATTCCTCTTGAGGAAATGCCCCGCTGAGTACGGGCAGAAAAGCGGCGCCATTGTTATGACGGTCGCAGGTACCCAGAGTATCCCGGGAAATGAAGGTAGTGACGGCACTTCCCCCAAGCTCAGTGGCTGTGTTAAATGTCTGTCTCGTTAGTATGTCGTTGTGTGTGTGTGTCAGCTCTATTCTGAGCCTTAGCCTAAGTATAAAATATATCAAGATATCAACATTGTATAAAAATATCAACCAACCCACACCTTATAAAGGAGAGGGTCCACAAAACTCTGCAAGGCTCTGATTGACATTTCAGCAGAAGAGAAGTGCTTGTCATCAAGTTTTTTCACTTGACTGAAGCCTCGATGCAGGAGGCCCACAGCCTGGTTAGTGGTAAATGATGCTGTCCTTTGTCATTTAAGATGGGATAGAAGATTCATCTGCACTTTCCTCTGGTTCCTTTTTCTGGTAGAACTTATCAAATCACTTTATTTTAAAGTAATCTTTTATCCACAAAAATCCAACATGGCGGCTAAAATACAAAATGGCCACCAATACCCATTGAATCTCACATTTTTCTGCTCCGAAATCATTTTCAACCGACTTGGAACCCCGTCGCATAGGTTGCACATATTTTGCACACAAACACGCACACATGCACAAACACACACACACACGACAACCAACCAACCACACACACACACACAACGACAACCAACCAACCACACACACACACACACACACACACACACACACACACACACACACAACCCCCCCCCGCACACACACACACACAAACACACACGCACACACAAACATACACACATACACATACAATGGTGGGTTGAGTGGAGCGGAGTACCTTACACACACACATGCACACAGTTGACACACACACACACACACAAACACACACACACAAGCACACACACACATACACATACACACACACACACAACTACGACACACACGCACATACAAACACACACACGCACACACACAACCACACACACATACAAACACATGCACATGCACTTGTGGGTTGACTGGAGCAGAGTATCTTACATACATACACAACCGAACACACACATACAAACACACACACACACACACACACACACAACCACAACCACACACAACCACACACACATAACCACAACCACAACCACACATACAAACACACACGCACTAACACACACTTGTGGGTTGACTGGAACAGAGTATCTTACACACACACACGCACGCAGAAGACTCACACACACAACCAGAACCACACACACACACAACCACACACATACAAACACACACACACACACACACTCAACCACACACACACACATACCAACACACACACACACACACACACACAACCACACACACACACACATACAAACACACACACACACACACACACAGGCACAACCACACACCACACAACCACACACACACACACACACACACAACCACACACACACACACACACACACACACACACACACACAAACACACACACACACACACAGGCACAACCACACACACACATACAAACACACACACACACAACCACACACACACATACAAACACACACACACACACACACGCACACAACCACACACACACATACAAACAAACACACACACACACACACACATATACACACACACACACACACACACACACACACACACACACACACACACACAACCACACACACACATACAAACACACACACACACACACACAACCACACACACACATACAAACACACACACACACACACACACACACACACACACACACATATACACACACACACACACACACACACACACACACACACACACACACACACACACACACACCGTTTCATTGACAATGGAATATTATTAGTAATCCAATCCCCAACGACCTTCTGAGCGAAGTGTAAAAGGTATTTAATTTCAACATCGACGAGAAATTAACAAATCTGTATACCGGTACCGGTAATCGTCCTCTCACCAAATAACGAAGCTTGTTAGTAGTTGGCACGACTACCAACTATTGTTTGGTTGCGGGTGAGTATGCTCCAGTTAACCTGCCTCAAATGTCCAACACTCATTATTTAAACGACTTTGGTCTTCTTGGTTCCGGTACCTGCAGCGTTGTTGTACTGAAATAGCAGGAGAGTATTTAAAGCGGTGTATTAGCTAAAGGGCACTTGGTTCGTGTTGGTTTTTCAGGAAAGTAAATATTCACTTTTAACGCATAAACTACCGAGAACCACAGTTGTTGGAAAAGGCAATTGACCGTAATAATAATAACAAATTATATGAGGAGACGAGGGACACGTTTCCATTTGTTCCTGGTAAAATCGATGTGCTCGCCGCTCGCGCTCGGCAATCGACCGGGCGCTCTGCCACGCAGCAATGGCGGCTGTTCGGGAGAAGCAGGCGGGGGCTGTGCGACGTTTCCTCAACATGAACGTACCCGTGGCGAAGACCGCCTCTTCAGAACCCGTTTGGAAGGTCCTGGTGTACGATCGCGCGGGGCAGGATGTCATTTCGCCGTTGTTGAACGTGAGGGAGCTCCGAGAGCTGGGCGTGACTCTTCACCTGTTGCTTCATTCGGAGCGGGACGCCATCCCAGACGTGCCCGCCGTGTATCTCGTCGCCCCGACCTCGGAGAACGTAGAACGGATCTGCCAGGATCTGCGGGCACACCTGTACGATTCGTACCACTTCAACTTTCTTTCCGCCGTGCCCCGCGGCCAATTGGAAGAGATGGCCGGCGCGGCTCTGCAGGCGGGTGCCGTGAACCGCGTGACCAAGGTGTTCGACCAGCACCTGGACTTCGTGTGTCTCGAGGACGACCTGTTCGTGCTCCGTGCCCGGCATTCCGCTTCCTTCCACGAGCTGAACCGCGCGAACGCTCGCGACTCGGACATCGCCGTCGCCACGGACGCGGTCGCCGACAGTCTCTTCTGCTTCTTCGTGACCCTCGGTACGGTGCCGATCGTTCGCTGCCCACGGGGTAACGCCGCCGAGATGGTGGCCGAGAAGCTGGACAAACGTCTCCGGGAGAACCTGCGAGATGCCCGCAGCAGCCTGTTCTCCTCGACGTCGTCGTCGTCCGACGGACCGTCCTCGACGCAGCTGAGCTTCCAGAGACCGCTGCTGTTTTTGGCCGATAGGGCCGTCGACCTGGCCAATCCGTTGCACCACAGCTGGACGTACCAAGCGTTGGTGCACGACACCATGGACCTCCGGCTGAACAGGGTGACCCTGCCCGAGGGTGGACCCGGGCGAGCGGAGGCGCCCTCCGCCAGGGCTCGCTCCCGCGCCCGCACAGCCTACGACCTCGGTCAGAACGACCGCTTCTGGCAACAACACAAGTTCAGCCTTTTCCCTGAAGTGGCGGACGCGATTCAACAGGAACTGGACTCTTACCGTGCCCAAGAGGAGGACGTGAAACGATTGAAGGGTAGTTTGGGCTTCGACGGCGAGGACGACACGACCATGGGTCTCATCAGTGACAACAGTGCCCGCCTCACGTCCGCGGTGAGTTCTCTTCCCGATCTCCTGGAGAAGAAGCGGCTCATCGACATCCACACCAACCTTGCGACTGCTCTTCTGGAACAGATCAAAGCGCGGAAGCTGGACCTTTACTTCGAATGCGAGGAGAAGATCATGGCGAAAGCCTGCTTGGAAAAACCGATTTCCGAGATAGTTGAAGATCCCGAGGCGGGAAAGGCCGAAGACAAGATGCGGCTGTTCATCATTTACTACTTGTCCAACTTGTATATACCCGAGGCGGAGCTGGAGCAGCTCGACCAGTCGTTGCGTCTCGCTGGCTGCGATCCCGCGCCCTTCCGCTATATTAGGAGATGGAAGTCTTTGTCCCAGAAAGCTGCCGCGCCGAGCACTTGCGGTGGAGGAGGGACGAGCACGATCGGCATGTTTTCCCGTCTTGTGAATACCGGATCCCAGTTTGTCATGGAAGGCGTGAAGAACCTGGTGCTCAAAAAGCACAAACTTCCCATTACCTACCTACTTGACAATCTGATGGAGATGAAGAACGGACCGGAGACCGAGAACTTCCGATATTTTGACCCAAAGCTGATCCATGGAAACGAGCCGAACATCTCGAGGGCAAAAACTCCATTCCAGGAGGCCGTGGTCATGGTGGTCGGTGGTGGTACTTACACGGAGTATCAGAACGTGGTGGAGTACGGTCGAAGTAAACCCGGACGCCGCGTCGTCTACGGTTGCAGCGACCTCGTCACCTCCGAACAGTTCCTCGCCCAGTTGGCACGACTCGGCGCGGATGCTTGAAGGATTCGATTGCTTGGAAATATTTTCACCTCCCTTTCCCCACAGCCGTAAATTTTGCACCTATTGCATTAGAAACTTCGTCAGATGTTTTGGAGACGTCTTGTTTCTTGTAAATACCTTTGCAAGGCACCGTGCGAACTCGCGTGGCCGATGTCGGATTTGGTGATCGTCTAACGATTGGTGGAATTGTAAGAAGCAATGAAGTTGTGGCATCTGGAGTTCAACAAATATTTGCTGAAATGGGGAAGTAAATTGATCAACAAAGACGTTTTGATGATCATGTCTATATTTTGTCCTTTTTTTTTTCTTTATGTGATGTAGGGTCTCTCATGAGAAAATGATCTGATCTTCTTCATGAGAAAATGGCACCTTCAGATTTCAGACAGAGCGTGAATCAATGTGGGGCCCCCTGTTCGCACGTAGTATGGTTATTAACATTGATGGAATGAGCTCCGACACGCACGTTGAATCGTTAAAGTAAAACCGGTGATCATGAATTGGGTGGTGTTGGTAGTGTTGCGTGGATGCAGTTGCAGAACTTTTCCATCACATTTGGTTTTTTTCCCCCCTTGATTGGTCTATGTATGAATGTCTGCCACTCTTCAGGGGTTTCTTTTGGTCCCCTATGTCCTCCATTTAAAGCAAAACATCAATACTCGTGCATTTCTCACTGAATGGCAATTGGTATAAAGAGTACCAAGAGACATCTGCGTTGGGTATAAACATGATGTTTCTGTTGTTTGTACCCTTTAGCTGTATCTGCTGACACTGACTCCTGATTCGATGAGAACTACCGGGTTGGGTCTCCGCGAAAGGAGCGTTGCGTCACGGAGTGCACCGGCCCTCGGCGGGACGTTAAGCTGGGTGCCCCATCTACTATAATTATGTTAAAGGTTGAAGACCCCAAGGTCTCATTCGACTTATGCCTGGCACCATGAACAAATTTCGAATTCTCGGCCAAAATCACCGTTAGTCGAACGTCATGCTTGGCCAACCGGCTCGTGAAAGACTTGGGACAAAAACATTACCTGGCCCATAAGGCGGTGGGAACAATTGGTGCTGCCAAAAAAAGGTGACAATTTCCAACCACTTCTGCATGGAAGTAATACAGGTAGTGATCGAAGGTACTTTTGGAATGCAACGGTAAACCATGGATGTCATTCAATTTTCTTTAATTACGAAGAAAATAGGCCTCTGTGTGGAGGGGTGGGGGTGGTCGGAGTGAGTGTTGCGAAAAGTACGATTGAGCGTACGTAATTAATAGATGAGGTATTTTTCTTCCAACATGGCGGCCGTTCGATAATTAACTTTTGCGCTTGTTTACGGAGACGTTTCTCATCCGTTGGACGATGCGGAGCCGTGACTGGGATTATCCACGAACCGTGCGGTGTATTAACATAGCGCGTGCCGTATGGTGTATTATTACACTGAGGTAACGTGTACACCGCAATACGGGCCCGTGAGGTACGATGGGAAATGGGAATGCAATGATTTCCGGTTCTTGATCACGATGGGCGGACAGTGGACACTCGGGAGGGATCCAGGAAGATAACACGGCGGGGGATGTTATTGTTAAGGCAGAAGTAACCGCGAAGAGGGAGTTTAGAAGGTTCTTGGCCGAGTCGTCCCGCGAGCTCCCTCTGCCGGGCCCTGGCGGGTCTAGTCGGTCCATAGCAACGCTGAGGCCCGGTGTACGAGGAGGCTCCAGGCGGTCTGACTGGAAGGGCGTCGAAACGCGCGGTCGTCGGCCGCACACCTTCGGGGATCCATCGAGACGGACGAGGCGGCCCCTCCTGTCCCGACGGACGCCTATGCTTCCGGAGGGAAGGTGGTGCAGCGTCCGGTCCTGATGGCGCCTCTCACGCTCGTCGTGCTGGGCCTCGCTCTCGTCACCTGCCGAGTCGGTACGTTTGGCGCCCGTGGCGCATGTTCCGTGTACGTTGACCTCTTTGTATCGGAGCTCGGTTCATGGAGCCCGTGTTCCGGCATCTTTTACCACGGTGTGTGCTCACCTGAGCCGCCCGTACCTGGGGCTGTCCCGTTGCGCACGAACACCAAATGTGTACTGTGTAGCTAATTGTTTGATGAAGGGAAAATGAGCTTCGCCAGGATTGAGAACATAGTCCTCGGTAGTGTAATGATTCTTTCCATGGAGTTTCTCGGTCGCCAAGACCCGAATGGACCCTGTTTAATGGTCTCCGCATGAAACCCCGGACTATGTTCAAGTGCACAGAATACGATGCACTGAAGAAGCCCGAACGTGGCTCAAAGTTCAATAACTTGACGTCTTCACGGGGTTAGTGGAGGTAGCAGCGTCACTGTGATTCAGGTTAGTGTTACTGGTTAGGATTCAGGTTAGTGTTACTGGTTAAGATTCAGGTTAGTGTTACTGGTTAGGATTCAGGTTAGTGTTGCTGGTTAAGATTCAGGTTAGTGTTACTGGTTAGGATTCAGGTTAGTGTTGCTGGTTAAGATTCAGGTTCGTGTTACTGGTTAAGATTCAGGTTTGTGTTACTGGTTAGGATTCAGGTTAGTGTTACTGGTTAGGATTCAGGTTAGTGTTACTGGTTAAGATTCAGGTTAGTGTTACTGGTTAGGATTCAGGTTAGTGTTGCTGGTTAAGATTCAGGTTAGTGTTACTGGTTAGGATTCAGGTTGGTGTTGCTGGTTAAGATTCAGGTTAGTGTCACTGGTTAGGATTCAGGTTAGTGTTACTGGTTCGGATTCGGGTTAGTGTTACTGGTTAGGATTCGGGTTAGTGTTACTGGTTAGGATTCGGGTTAGTGTTACTATTTAGGATTCAGGTTAGTGTTGCTGGTTAGGATTCAGGTTAGTGTTACTGGTTAGGATTCGGGTTAGTGTTACTGGTTAGGATTCAGTTTAGTGTTTCTGTGATTCAGGTTAGTGTCACTGGTTAGGATTCAGGTTAGTGTTACTGGTTAGGATTCGGGTTAGTGTTACAGGGTTAGGATTCAGGTTAGTGTTCCTGTGATTCAGGTTAGTGCCACTGTGATTGGTTATGTTTGCAGATTGTAGGATGTCGTACCTAGAATTATTGACGTTTTTTGCTGAAATCTTTTCCAACTTCAGTAGTGTAATGGTTAGTGTGTCCTCTGAGTCTGGAATGTCGGTGATTCAAATCCAGTCCGAGTCGTCCCAAAGTATGTGCTGCTTGCTTCCTTGCTTGATACTCAGCATTTTATAGGAGATGGCACAGCCAAACAATCGGAGATTGGCCAGCATAGTGCAGGCTTTTATGGGATGAGAAGTTCCTCGTAAGGAATTGTAACGTTATATTGTAAGTCTATTCCAGTTGTTGGATTAGCGGTTAATGTGGTTAGCCTAATGTATTAGAGTCTTTAGTTTGAGCCCTTGAGTTGTGGCTACTGGTTGCATCATTTTCTGTGGTGGTGTGGCTGCCACTGATGTAATGCCTCTCCATAACCAGTCATCTGGTACTCATTTTGCCGACCTCGGAAAGATGACAGGCTGAGTCAACCCACCTGGAGAGTGTGTGAGTGAGTGTGAGTGAGAGACAGAGACAAGGGGCCGGTCTATGGGGCCTGATCGGCGCTCCGACCGTGACCGCGCTGCCCTGACGAATCCGAGCAGTAGGGAAGAACTGGGAAGACTTGTCTCCCGACTTGCATTGGGGGGTACAACCACTGCGGAGAGGCATTTCCGATAGTTGTAGCCATAACAGTAATACTACCTGCAGACCCTTTGAATTCACAACTGTGCTCATTGAAGTCTGTTCCAAACTTTCTGGTTTTATCGTATCATATTTTATTTTAATTGCGGTTCCCGAATCCTGAACAAATTACAAATTCCTGTCTAAACTGTGGGTAGCAAGTGTTCTGCTCTACTCAGATATTTCTCGATGCCGGGTGACACTGCTTGCCATCGGAGTGTTGTTGATGCGTGGGCAGCAGCTCCCACACTGTAAACAAATCCACGTGCCACGGTGTCGTGTGCAAACCTGAGATGTGTCAAATGGAGTTCTCATTCCACTATCATCACGTTATGTTTGCGTGAAAGGTTGGCTCCACCAAATGTGCGCACATGCCCTGAAGAGTGTATTGCTGCAATATTAAACATCAATGGCATGTTCAGCGTCTTCATTAAAGTCGTCGCAATTCTCTTGTGACGGTTCTGAACTACGGTTGTCATGGCACTGATGCATTTCTTAAGCTTGCGTGAGCTGATGCAAGACAACTGAGTACGAATACATAAACTGTCTCAGTACACCTGGAGCCGGATCCCAAGTCATCCAAGCAATAATTAGTCCATCATCTTTCAGCTCCCATCAATGGCCACTTGATGACGGCGCACGTCCACAAATTAATTGCCGTTTGGATCTCCGGTGACTTGCAGCCTGATGACTCACATTCGCAATGTTGAAAGAGGGCGTTACCTTTATCGGGAGTGCACCCGTTCCGATGATGAAGACAAACGGGAAACCTTGTATCATGTGTCGTTGACATTTGTTGGCATCTGCCCTCATAGGCCGTGTGCAGTAGTTGGAAAAAGCATCCATAAATCGGTTTTCGTTCCTTTAAAAGGGTGGAACTTATCTTCACTTGAATAAATTTCAGAAACAAATTTACTCATTAATATAAAAAGTTTGAATCATGAATTTTGTCCAACACTAAGTAATTTCCGTTCTAAGTAATCAGAGCCGGCGGCTTGATTCCAAGCCGAGCAATAAAAGCGGCTGAAAGGGACTGCTTGTGAGAGACGCGTGAGAAGGTACACCAAGAGTTGAGGGGGAGGAACGACAGTCGACTTGGGTTGGAGACGGCACTTGGTGAGGTCTGGCTGAGAGAGACGAAGCTGCGCGGAGCTCTTTGACAAGCTGTTTCGACAAGCCTTACCGCGTGAACGAATACGTGAAGCTGCCGCTGGCCGTTCGCTTCCAGCCCGGAGCGTGGACCTGGAGCGGACCTCCTTGCAGCCTGGTGCTGGCTTAGCGGTTAGGGTGCCGGCTTTGGATCCGAGGATCCTGGGTTTGAATCCCGATCGATCGTTGAATTAACGCCAGGGGGGTTGACTCAGCCTGTCATCCTTCCGAGGTCGGCAAATTGAGTACCAGCTTGCTGGGATGAATGATCCCGGTGTGTACCCCGATTTAGAATAGGTACACCGTATCCCTGCGCATCGTAAGAGCATGACCAAGGGTTTGTTTTTGGGTTTTTTTGTATACAAGATCGAGGCTCGTGAAAGAGCGAACATTAATCACACAGAAAGACAAACCGACAAACCGACACATAAAACAAATAACATCGGGAGCGGTAGACAAGATGGGGAGAGAGGGTGAAGGACACAAACACAACATTTGAGAGCAGGGACCGAGAGACATCGAGAGATCTGTGGGAGGGAGAGGGCTTTGGGTGGGAGGCATGGGAAGGGGGGGTGGGAGAGGTATAAAATATATGGACACTGCCAGGACTTCCAGGAAAGAAGTTGGAATTTCAAACAAGGTGGATCTGGGGTGAATTAGTGGGGGTAGAAAAGATCAAGGTTTTGGATGGGGGAAGATAAGAGATGGTGGTGAACAGCTGTTTTAAAGACCTGGAGGGAGGAGTGGGATTGAAGGGAGTGAGGGAGTGGGATTGAAGGGAGTGAGGGAGTTTGTTCCAGAGGCGGGAGAAAAGAGGAATGAAAGAGTGAAGGTGAGCAGAGAGCTGAGATTTCGGCAGTTTAACCATCAGAGGGTTGCTGGCAGATCTTGTGCGACCTGTAGGAATATTTGGGGGACAGAGCACAGAGAGAGCTGGGGGAGCAAGGCCGGAGAGGAGTCGGTAGAAGACAGAAAGACCACCTACCTGCCTGTGGTGAGTGAGTGAAAGGCCCTCAGAGATAGCTTCATCGCGGGAGATTCCAATGATTCTGAAAGCTTTGGTTTCAACAGCGTGAAGCCTAGCTAGGTGTGAGGCAGGAGCACCAGCCCATAGGGGAGAACAGTATTCCATTGAGCTGCGGATGAAAGCCTTGTATGTGGTGAGGAGCTCAGGTGTGCCTAGGAAGGATTTCGCACGACGGAGGATGCCCAGTCGGCGACTGGCTTTGGAGGCCAGCTTGGAAATGTGGTTTTCCCAAGAAAGATCATGGCAGATAGTGAGACCCAAAAGCTTGAGCGACAGAACTTCTTGGAGAGGATTGTTGAGAAAGTAGATGGGAGGGTTGTCCAGTCGATCTTTTCGGAGAGACATAGTAAGAGTGTGAGATTTGTCAGAATTGAAAGACATGTTCCACTTGTTTGACCAGTCTGTGATTTTGTCCAGGTCTTCAGAGAGTGAGGAGGCTGCAGACTGCCGATCTGAGGGAAGAGGAATGGAGCGGCAGAGAGTGGAGTCATCAGCAAAGAGATAGAGAGGATTTTCCAGAGAGTCGGAGAGATCATTTATAAAGACCAGAAAAAGCACAGGGCCCAGCACACTGCCTTGGGGAACTCCAGCCTGAACAGGAAGAGGAGATGAGAGAAATCCATTCAGGGCCACACGTTGACTATGACCAGAGAGGAAGTCCGCAAGCCATGCATGGAGATTTCCATGGATACCATAGGAGGAGAGTTTGGTGAGCAGAGCTGGGTGCCAGACCGTATCGAAGGCACGTGATATGTCAAGGGAGACGGCTCTGATTTCCTGTTTGGCATTGAGGACCTCCATCCATTGTTGAGACGGCAGAAGCAGCATGTCCAGAGTCGAGTGACCAGGTCTGAAACCAAATTGATGATCAGAGATCAAGCCATTGGAGAAGAGGAAAGATTTCATATCCGAAGCAATGATGGATTCCATGACTTTGCTGATAATTGGGAGCAGGCTGATTGGTCTGTAGTTGCAAGGATCTGTTTTTTCACCTTTTTTGTGTAAAGCGGTAATGTTTGCTGATTTCCAGGATGCTGGCAGATGACCTTGAGCAAAAGATAGGGTGAAAAGAACAGAGAGAGGGTGAGATAGAGCGGCAGAGCAGGATTTTAGGACCCGTGGGCTGATGCCGTCTGGTCCAGTTGCAGAATCAGAGTCGAGGTTAGACAAAAACTCCTCCACCTTGTCAGGAGAGAAGGACACAGAGTCCAGGAACAGTTGGGTTCGACTGGGAAAGGTGGGAACAGAGAGAGATGGGTTTGGGACTAAAGATTTTGAGGCAAACACAGAGTTGAGGCATTCGGCCAAGGGTAGGCGTCAGGAAGGGCATCCGGCCATAGAAACATTGCCTCAAACAGGGAACCATGATTGTCATGGGGCCCGCAAGGCTAACCCCCGCTCTAGCGGGGAAAATGGCCTTAAAACGATCATTCATTCATTCATTCACTAAGTAATTTCCGTTAATAATTAGCACTATTTTCTTATAGCGTAGCCGTTGAGCTCGCAGTGAGTTGGTCGCGCTGTGTAGTAGTATTTACACCCAGCCAATCATCAGCCAGTATTGTCGCAACAAGCACGATATTAATCCAGCAATGGCGTCCTCCATGGAAGGGTTGAATTGCGACGATTGAGATGTCAGTACAGAGCAATTTTTGCCTAAATAATGCAGAAATCAAGAAAATGACCAAATACTAAGACCCCAAGAATAAAGTGAAAAGATCCTGGAAGCTGAAGAGTCCCGAAATTGTACCAGTGATAATTGGGTAATGGGAATGATAAAGAACCTTTTCAGATATCTTAAAAACCAGCCCTGGGAAAATTAACACAAACGAACTACAATTGGAGGATGTACAGGACTCGGTGACGATCATGAAAGAGCCCTTGGAACAAAGTTCTGAGAACAACAAAACTTCACAACTTAGCCCATGAATCGCATTCCTTCACCGAAGTGGGGGTGGATGCTTCGAGTCCTGGGAGGACTCCATTCCACCTTCTAAAACCCAAATTATGGAGACAACAACCAACGACACATCCAATTATAATAGATATTCACGATAGGTATCCCGCCGAATCTGTGTCAAGGTACGAAGATCTTGTTTTTTAACGGATGATATGCGCATGACACACAGTCGCGATTTTTTTTGACGCCTTTTCTATGGACATTGTCGCAATTCAACCCTTCTATGGTGGATGCCATTGCTGGATAAATATAGCGCTTGTTGTGACAAGACTGGCTGATGATTTTCTGGGTGTAAATACTACTACACAGCGCGACCAACTCGCTGCACCCACCACGGCTATGCCACAAGAAAATAGTGCTGATTATTAAATATTAACCCTTTGAGTACGGATGACGTCCAGTGCCGCAACCCGCGAAAAAGTTTTGTGTACGGATGAAGTTACTACACGTCATCGACTATACCTATAAATAGATCGTCAGTACGTGGTTGCATTCCTGTACCAAAATGCCAAATTAATCCCATACCGGGGGTATTTTTATCAAAAAAAAATCCCGTACTCAAAGGGTTAACGGAAATTGCTTAGTGTTGGATAAAATTCATGATTCTAACTTTTTCTATTGAGAAAATATTGTTGCGGATATGGGATTTGGCCTCCATCCATATCCGCTTGTAAATATTCCCCTATTTCCCCAATACTTCCCAACTATCCCCAATCCCCCATTCCCTAGTCCCATTTTCTGTAAACAACACTCTGTAGAACCGACCTTCCCCTTTTTCCCCCATTAAATGTCGTGCCCAGGTTCACCGCATCTCACGTAGACAACTATAGGACATCTTGCTAGTTATTCTTAGTCTATGTCAGTTAAGGACTCGTTTCCATTAATTCTGACTCTTCGTTGCACCATTGTATGGCACCATTAGTAAGTTTAGGACCTCCCAATACCTCCCCGCATCTCTTCCTCATGGAACAACAACACCAACAACAACAACAGCGGCGGCGGCGCGGGGAGTGCGCGTCCTCACTCCGGCTTGGTTAGCCGCCATTGAACATGTGCTCCGACGGGGTTACCACGCAGGGGCTCGCTGTCAGCTCCTCGTCAAGGGCGGAGCCCGGTAACCCCCCCGCACCCAATGGAGGCGGCGGACCGATTCCATCTGGGGCGGAGCTAACGAGCCGAGGGCGTGTCACTCCCCGCTGGACATGCGCAGGAAGAGGGAGGTGACGTCAGATGCGCCTCAGCTTGGAGAAGAAAGGACGCCACCTCCTAGCGCTGAGAAATACCTCCCCGCCTCTCTGGACCGGACCGGGTCGATTCTGCCCCTGAGCCAAGGTGCACCTTGAGCTATCGACTGCCTGCCCTCCCCTGCCATCAATCCCCGTGTAAGTCAGTCTTGTCCCGTTTGTCTGTGGTCTGTCGGGAATAAGATAAGACTGTGTCTAAGTGCCCATCTTGCTGTGCTTTACCACTTGCCGTGTAATCTAACCGTTCTGCATAACCAATATTATATCCTCCTCCGGAGGTCTTGAGAACTGTACCCATTGTGTCGTTGCCTTAATCCCAGCCGTTGTGTCCTTTCCTTCATTGATCTAGCGTAGCGCGATTCGGCCAACGTTCGAGTGTAATCGGGTAAACTGTGCGAACACGGCGGCCATTCCGCTCGGCCCATCATAACATCTAAGTCGTGTCCGTAACAATATGTTTCTGAAACTTATTCAAGCGAAGATAAGTTGCACCTCTCCAATGGAATGAAACTGAACGAAAGCTCAGACCTGCTCATGGCCTATTACAAATGTCATGGTAATTGTACGAGTAACGAAGCTGTCTATTCTTGTGATTCAAAATCGGTTCATAACTCAATAAAGACTGTGAAAGCTTTCTTCTTGCCTTTGCCATAGAAACAAGTTGTGAGGTCACAGACTGTGATGACATGGAAGCCAATCAGAGCTGGATATATTTTGGGTCTGAGAGCAGACGTGACCTTCTGCAAGTCGATGATACGGACTTGGAAATGCAGATTTCCAGTCAGATTCGAGTTTAAGGAAACTAGTAACTGCAACGTCGATGCTTGTCTCTTGAAGGCATTTCGTTTTGTGAGGCTTGTAGCCAATCAGCAGGAATCTCTTGGCATCTGAGAAAATGGAGGCACTGATCTTGTGGGTGTTGGGTGTGAAATTTATTTGGTGTGAAATTTATTTGGTGTGAAATTTATTTGGTGTGAAATTTATTTGGTGTTGGGTGTGAATTTTATTTGGTGTGAAATTTATTTGGTGTTGGGTGTGAAATGTATTTGGTGTTGGGTGTGAATTTTATTTGGTGTTGCCGATCGCTTGTGCTGTAACCCAATTCGGCTTTAGGATCCGAGGGTGAGGCCACGTTTTGTCAACAGTTACGAGATGAGCAGTGAGGCCTGCTGAATCTACATTCAGCAGTTTAAGATGCTCGTGACGTAATACCCGGTCGGCCAAATTGTTTATCGTGAGCGCCGATATTTCAGGAGACACCTCTTGCTGACACCTATGTGTGAAAATACTACCGGTTGAAAATTCAAACTTCTGTAGACATTTCGGTGACCATAAGGTGGCCTCGACCTTGGCAAAAGTTTGTGGGTCGGTCGCAACAGCTGGCTTTCCTTACCTGTGTTCTTCTTCGTGGGATTCCCTTCCACAATTAAAGTTAGCCACCAATTTGGCTACTGTAGATTTTGAGGGTGGACCATACCTGGCCACCATGCGTTCATGGATATCTATGGAGCTGACATGTTCTTCGTGTGAAAAATTTGAGTCTTTAACACGTTGTCTTTACCTTTCTGCTTCCAGGTCGTGCTGCTGCAAGTGGTTCTGCTGGTAAGACCCATCTTTGTTAGAGGAATTCAATTGATATTATACGTCAATAATGCACCTGAAAATTACTTGCCGTTTTGTTCATGTTATTAATGAAATACTTTTCTTAAAGTGGAATTTTTTTGAAAACTTTGTGGAAATATCTTGAAGAATAGTTTGAATTGTTTTGCGTTCAAATTGAGGAAGATGCTTATACAGCTTCTAAACAAAGCGCAGGTACTTAGCATCACTGCATTTCACCGAACTTGTAATATCGACATTTCACCTTTGTCCTCTTCTTCACAATTGCCTTCCTTGTAAATTTTTTGCAACTGCCTCTGTTGCTCACTGCACTGTCAAGTCGACCATACACTGTTTAATTGTAAGTTAGAATCACAACAGCCGCGGCTGTTGAGATTTCGTAGAGTTTGCGTGGACGTTTCGGAGTTCCTTATGACAGAACACAAGTGCTTATTGTTTGTTTATTTTTTTTGTACGTATTTGTTATCACGATTTTGTGTCGGGTATTGTGCATTTGGTAACACTAGATGGCAGCCATGTTAGTTCAGCCACTTGGTGGTCATTGCATTAGTTTTATTTCAAAGTGCCTTTCAGTCAAAGGTTTACTTGTTTGTTGCCCTTAATTGGAAATATGGTTGGGAAACGAGGTAACAGGGAGCAAGGCAATCGGGAAATAAGAAGAAGAGAAGAGGATTATAAACTGTGTGCTGGATGCTTGATGTGGGCTATATCAGGGATAATGGATGTGGGCCATATCAGGGATAATGGAAATAACGGGTAGTCAATGTTGAAGGAAGTTTGAAGAAATTGTTCACTATGAGGATAGTTATATTGATTCATAATACCATATGCAGCATTTAGTTTTATGATGGAAAAAATATATTGGAAACACCAACAGCAGTTATTGATAGGGAGAAAGAATGGATAGTTACTTCACATCATATATTGGAGTATGAAGAACTTGTAGATAAAAGTTGGTTATGTTTGTGGAATGAGTCTGCAGAGGAGATTGGCAGTAGTGAGGACAGGCAGTGGCGAGGGGCAAGCAGTGGCGAGGGGCAAGCAGTGGCGAGGAGCAAGCAGTGGCGAGGGGCAAGCAGTGGCGAGGATGTGGTGAGGACAGGCAGTGGCGAGGGTGTGTTGAGGGACAAGCAGTGGCGAGGGTGGGGTGAGGGCAAGCAGTGGTGAGGATGTGGTGAGGCCAAGCAGTGGTGAGGGTGATGTGAGGGCAAGCAGTGGTGAGGGTGTGGTGAGCTGCAGGCAGTAATGAGGATATGGCGAGGGGCAGGCAGAGGTGAGGGCAGGCAGTGGCAAGGGTGTGGTGAGGGGCAAGCAGTGGCTGTGGTGTGGTGAGGGGAAAGCAGTGGCGAGGGTGTTGCGAGGGGCAGGCAGTGGAGAGGGTGTCGCGAGTGCAGGCAGTGGAGAGGGTGTGGTGAGTGCAGGCAGTGGAGAGGGTGTGGCGAGTGCAGGCAGTGGAGAGGGTGTGGCAAGTGCAGGTAGTGGAGAGGGTGTGGCGAGTGCAGGCAGTGGAGAGGGTGTGGCGAGTGCAGGCATTGATGAGGATGTGCCAATCGGGTGGTGAGTGCAGGCAGTGGCGATTGGGTAGCATCGTCCGTTAGGTCTCACATCGCCTGTTAGGGAGACCTAGTGCCGTTACAATGTATTTTTGAAAGGTTGTTTTGTGATTCGTCATTTGCACACAGCTGTACTCTTTATTTTTTATTTTAATATTTCAAAGTACTTTGCTTTACTTTTATTCTTGCAGAAGTTGCAACCCTCTGATTTTGTTTCCGTCTTCCTTGCATTTGTGCCTTTGTGTTTTAGAAGCCCCTTGCCCGGAAGGCCAGTTCGCCTGTTGGGGGGGCAACATCAAGTGCATTCCCTTGAACTTGCACTGTGATGGACAGCCATCTTGTGAAGATAGAAGCGATGAACTTGATTGCAAAGGTTTGAAGAGAGGGCATTGTGTAATGTTTCTTTTTGGGCGTTGCCCTCAAATCCCCTCCCACCCCAGTTAACCTAAAGTCCATGTATGGATTTCTAATGTACTGCTTTGTCGTTATTGATGTTCTGATCTCTTGAAACAGTGCAGTTTACACATTAAATTTTTTGCTGAAAGAAAGTAGAGATTACTTCAGTCTTCTTTGGAGTCTTCAAAGTACTTTCCGAATTCCAACTGCTTTGAGACATGCTGGCTTCGTTCCTGTCTCTTTTTTTTTTCATGACTGCATGTTTTCAGGTCCAACAGAAGGGACATGGATCTACCAGAGTAAAGACAGGCTGGCTCCGAAAGGTCTGCAGGCACCGTCGGAGAACTCTCGAACACACTCGTCATCTTTCAGCCATATTGGCCAAGGCCACAGTACGTTGTACAATTGTGCCACCGAGCTGTTGGAATTAAATCATCAAGTTCAGTCTTGCACCAAACTCGGTTACCTACTTCAGTGTTTATTCAATTTTTCCTGCATTTTATTATGTAGATGCATTTGTATCGGGATTGCTTTTCAGAAGGAAGGCCAAACTTTTAAAATGACTTGGAATTAATTGGTTTATCAAGTCATTAAGAGTTCACTTTTGAGGTCTTTGATGTACAATTACGTTACCACCACAGGGTAGTCTCTGATATTCGGCTGCATTACATAAATACGCGTGTACTTTTGAATAACCGTTTAAACATTCTGAACATGTGTGTGCTTGTGTGTACCTATCAGCTATATCTCCCGCTCCCCCACTACTTGCTTTCCAACTAGAGCCTTATAGCTCGCCCACTCCTCCTCCCCATCACCTCTCCCCAACCCCCTCCATACTAAGGTCGCACCGCTTTATGCATGTCAATTAATTGACATATGTGGGAAAATTACACGTCCAGACCAGGAATTGAACCCAAGTGAACCGTACCAGTGCTCTGCCATCTGAGCTATCTGGGCGACCATGACCTGACCAGTCATGTAATTTGCCCACACATATGATTGCCACACTCTTTCCGTTACTGCTTCCGGGGCACTCGCTGCCAACGATGGGAGCACCAACGGCCTGCTCACGAGAGGGTCTTCCTCCAATGGGGGGGCAAATCCATGTCCGCTATTATAAACACCACTGGGGGCGTATATATACAATTAAATAAATGAATGAACAGGATTACCACATTTTCCCCACATCTGTCAATTAATTAATTATAATTCTGTTCATTTATTTAATTATACATATCGGTTCATTCCAAGCTTTATCCAAAACAACTACATTTTAATGAGTTATTGTATGAGACAATCCCCAAGAGTGTAGGGCACTCTCTTTATTCATGAAAAAAATTTCAGGGATGTTCAAGAAAGATTGAATGTAAATAAAGAACAAGTGAGATTAAGTTATCTCCATAAATGGAGTATACGGTGGATCTCGAATTGAGAGACCCCTGGAATGAGCGACCACCTCTCATTTCCCATCACATACTTGATGCACGGATGTAGTTTCCTTTGATAACGACCTGAGAAGAGTGACCACCTGTTCGAAGTGAACAGCAGCCATGAAATCTGGTCAATGTTATGACTTGCGCCCATAAACTTGGTCGTTTTCATGACTGCTGGTTTCAGAGAACCGCTTCGCTGGGAGCTCGGGACAGGTGTCGCCGACGGGTTAAGTTCTTTGTTATGATGTAAGAGTTAAAGCAGGGGTTCTTAACCTTTTTCCCTGTCAAGACCCCCAATGGATTGCCCACGATGTCCCCATACCCCCTTCACCAGACTGTTGACTGACCAAGGCGCACCGAAGGTGCGCATAGCTAGGGGGAACTGTGGGCATGTCCCCCTCGAATGTTTTTGATTTCTAGGTGCTCTGTGGTACATTCTGAGGGTTTTTTTTAAACTTTAAACTGAGGGGTTATTTATTATATATTTAAAGTTGTTATTTCATTGAATTTATTACAATTTATTATTATAATTTATTACGAGTCCCATGCCCCCAGATTTTGGTCCCCATACCCCCAAGGGGTATGGATACCCCAGGTTAAGAACCCCAGAGTTAAAGGGTGTGCATATTGATAATTGTTTTGTAAAATACAATTGTGATTTGGAATCCAAACGCCCACCCAGTTGGGATCATGTTTCTGATTTGTTTTGGCGATTGGAGTGCCAGGTAAGACTGCAAAAATCGTGCATATTTTAAGAAGTATGTGATGTCATCGTTGGACAATATAAGGGTTCTCACGTGTTTACCGGTACAGGTAGAGCTTTGCATTGACAGGAATTTTATGAGATATAATTGTTTAAGTAATGCAGGAGTGTGTTTATGCCAGACCATCCAGATAAGTCAACATAAAAGGTATTGGTAATAAGAGAGGTCTAAGAAAGTGTTTTCTCAACCCCCATGTCTTCCCCACTCCCCTCCCATAGAAAAGTGCCCTCAAGGTTGGCACTATTATGATGGCACAGCGAGCTGTTATCGTGCATTCGGTATGCCAGAAAGCTACTGGGAAGCTGTCCAACAGTGTCAAAAAGCAGGAGGATATCTGGCCATGCTTACCAGCCACTTGGAGTTGCACTACATCATCAGCCAGGAGTGGGGAGTGGAGTGGGCTTCGCCACGACGTGAACAGGGCAGGTAGGTTGGGGGTGACACCAAGTGCTGAAGGAGTTATTAGTTAAGTTGGGAAATTGGTTCCAGAAAAGACTGATGAAATTGGAATACCAGTCGTGCTGCATCCGTCGTGACACAAGTTGGTCATTTTGCAAGAATATTTTTAGGTAGTAGGTTGTAGACAGCAACCGCTCAGGGTAGTACTACCGTTCTGACTTAGGAGCGTTAATGTGGTGCCCGGAACCACCTGTTAAAGTGGTGCTCGAGCTGACAAGCTGGGAGCGATAATTCACATTTATTGGCACGACTGATGCAATTTAAATGATCTAATGGTGGCGTAGTGTTCCATATGAAACTGTTTGTTCGACATGTATAGTTTTTGATGCCTAGATTCAGGAATACAAATTTGTATCGGTGTTTAAGCTAGTGACCAATTGCAAATTAATAGTAGGATTCCATGTGCAATTTTCCAAGTAGATATACCTTTGAAACGCCTTGGCTAGCGCCTAGTGGCTCGGCTGTATGAGTCATGGATAAGAGTGAATGTAGTCCTTGGCATCTCGTGTTAGGAAAGGATGTTGTAATTGATCGAGGTTTGACAGATTATTCCGTTGCTTTGTTAAAAGTTATGCATGGGTGGAGAGGGGCAAAGGTATAATTGGGTAGCTGCTGATTTAAATTGCAGAAAAAGCTCCCGAAATGAAAACCGACTTCACAGTTGTTGCGTGCACATGCTTTGTGCTTTATTTTGTTTGTTTTCAATACAGAATGTCGGCTTATGGAAGAGTGAATGTAGTGCACTGACCTTGAGGCAGTGGGACAACGTGTGGATGCAACAAACAAGGGGTTGACATGGTTGTGTATTACCAACTCGAAGCCCTGAAAGGAAGAGTGGGATTAAAGAGACTGAGGAAGGCAGTTCCAGAAGTGTGGGAGGATAGGGAATGGTGAGCAATCAGCATGGATTCTGGGACTTTAACAAGGAAGGGGTTACTGGAAGAACATGTGCAACCTGGAGCGACTGAGGGAGGAACGAAGGGATGAAAGAGCAGAGGGGAATTGAAAGAAAACAGTCCTGTCTGCAATATGAGAGCAACAAAACCTGTGCTTTTCCTTTTTTCTGGAAGATGCCAATAGTATTGAATGCTACGGATTCCACATTATCCAGGAGAAACGTGTGTGAAGCAGAGGCCCCAGACCAGCTAGAGAAGTATTCTAATGAGGTATGGACCAAGGCATTTTTGGTTGTGTAAAGTTCAGATTTACCAAGGTGGACTGGGAATGACCCTCTCCACTGCTGCACTCACCACACCCTTGCAAACTGCTGCGCTTGCCACACCCTGGAAACTGCTGCACTCGCCACACCCTTGCAAACTGCTGCACTTGCCACACCCTTGCAAACTGCTGCACTCACCACACCCTTGCAAACTGCTGCACTTGCCACACCCTTGCAAACTGCTGCACTCGCCACACCCTTGCAAACTGCTGCACTCGCCACACCCTTGCAAACTGCTGCACTCACCACACCCTTGCAAACTGCTGCACTCGCCACACCCTCGGAAACTGCCTGCCCTTGCCAGTGCCTGCCTTCACCACACCCTCTCCACTGCCAGCCCTTGCCACACCCTCTCCACTGCCTGCCCTTGCCACACCCTCACCACTGCCTGCCCTTACCACACCCTCTCCACTGCCTGCCCTTGCCACACCCTCTCCACTGCCTGCCCTTGCCACACCCTCTCCACTGCCTGCCTTTGCCACATCCTCTCCACTGCCTGCCCTTGCCACACCCTCTCCACTGCCTGCCCTTGCCACACCCTCTCCACTGCCTGCCCTTGCCACACTCTCACCACTGCCTGCCCTTGCCACACCCTCACCACTGCTTGTTCTCCCTCCACCCTTTCCACTAGCTGCCCTCACCACACCCTCCCCACTGCCTGCCCTCACCACGCTCTCACCACTGCCTGCCCTTGCCACACCCTCTCCACTGCCTGCCCTCACCACACCCTCTCCACTGCCTGCCATTGCCACACCCTCTCCACTGCCTGCCCTTACCACACTCTCACCACTGCCTGCCCTTGCCACACCCTCACCACTGCTTGTTCTCCCTCCACCCTTTCCACTGGCTACCCTCACCACACCCTCCCCACTGCCTGCCCTCACCACACCCTCCCCACTGCCTGCCCTTGCCACACCCTAGCACTGCCTGCCCTTGCCACACCCTACCACTGCCTGCCCTTGCCACACCCTCACCACTGCCTGCCCTTGCCACACCCTCACCACTGCCTGCCCTTTCCACACCCTCACCACTGCCTGCCCTTGCCACACCCTCACCACTGCTTGTTCTCCCTCCACCATTTCCACTGCCTGCCATTGCCACAACGTCGTCACTGCCTGCCCTCACCACACCCTCCCCACTGCTTGCCCTCCCCCCACTCTTGCCATTGCTTGCCTTCGCCAATCTCCTCTGCAGACTTATTCCACAAACATAACCAACTTCCTAAGGAGGACTGGCAAGAAACGTTTTTGGCTGAACGGACTCTCTGTATGGAGAATGGTCCATGATCTGATCTATTTTGGGGATAGGAAAGTATAATTTGTTATGCTTTCTTATATGGATAAATCAAAATACATTTAAGCACTATTTTGGGTTAAATTCGGAAATATAACTAAGGATGTTGTTTAAAAATTTTTTGTTTGGATACAAAGACGAGGCTTGTGTAAAAAGCTAGACACTGAATGGATCAGGATGCAACAGAACAAAAAGAAAAGTAGAAAGAGGTGAAAAACGTCAACAGCAGAGTGGAAGAATGAAATTGAAGAGAGTATGGAAGTTGGTTCTACCGGTGGGAAAAAGAGGAATAAATGCGTGGCGGTGAGCAGTGATCATGGATTTCGGTAGTTTCACTAGGATGGGATTGATGGTGGACAGTGTGAGCCCTGCACACACCTGGGTGTTGGGGTGGGGGGTCCAAAGCATGGAATGAGCAGAGGATGCAAGACCAGAAAGGATGCAGTAAATGACAGACACCACCAACCTGTCTGTGATGGGAAAGTGTTAGGCCCATGGACTCCACTTCTATACAGGAGATTCCAATGATCTTAAAGGTTTCCATGGTGTCAACTAGAGCAAGATATTAGGGAAGGGAGCCAGGCCAGAGGGGAGAGCAGTACTCCATGAAGCTGCAGATGAAGGCCTTTTTGGTGGATAGAAGTACAGGTATGCCAAGGAAGGACTTTGCATAGCGGAGAATACCCAGTCGGCGGCTGTCTTTGGAGGCCAACTTTGAAATGTGGTTTGCCCAATAACGATCATGGCTGATGGTGAGACTCCGTAGTTTGAGTGACTGAACTTCCTCAAGAGGGTTGGGAAGAAAAGTAGCTGGAGGAAGAGGGGGTGGGGGGGGGGGGGGGGGAGTTGCAAGCTTGTAATTTTATTCAGGTCTGCAGAGAGTGAAGAGGCTGCTGCCTGCCAATCTGAGTGATGAGATGTGGAGCGGCAGAGAGTGAAGTCGTCAACAAATAGATAGATAGGCCAGAGTGTCAGAGAGATCATTAAATGAATATTTGGAGGAGGACTGGGTCCAGAACACAGCCTTGGGACACTCCAGTCTTAACAGGAAGAGGAGATGAAAGGATTCCATTGAAAGCCACACGTTGGCTACAAGATTAGAGGAAGTCAGTAAGCCAAGTGTGGAGATGGCCTTGGATGCCATAGGCAGAGAGTTTGGAGAGCAAGGCGGGATGCTAGACTGTATTAAATGCACGAGATATGTCCAAAGAGCCGGCCCTGATCTCATCCTCAATCCATTGTTTATAGAAGCAGCATGTCCATGGTGGAGTGACCTTGTTTGTAACCAAATTGGTCGTCAGAGATGGAGGAAAGGAAGGATTTCACATCACCTGTGATGATGGATTTCATGACCTTGCTAATGATTGGAAGTAAGCTGACAGGTGCGTAGTTAAGGTATGCTAATTTGCTGTTTTCGTTCTACTAGTACCCTCACTCCCTATCAGAGCAGCAGGAAGGGTCATGTTATTACATTGTCTTATTGTGGGTATATAGGATACAGTAGATCTAGGCTCTGATCCGTTGGTCTGTTGTGTACGTTATAAGCATATAATGCCTTAAGGACGTCAGGATTCCTCCAGATTTCTTTCAGTTTCATTTTAAACAGCAGTAGCGACTGTTTAAGAAGATAATCAGACACGTTTGTGGTTTATAATACTTTTTTAAAACTCCTTGTAGGCTTGCCCCACGATACGCCACAATAAGATATTTATTCACATTAATATGGCGCTTGTCCAAGGAGGAAAACCCCCTTGAGGGAGGGGGGGGTTGGGGGGGAGGGAATAGTATTAGTATTAATATTGTCTTGTAATAATATTAATATTATGCTATTATCATTTGTGTTATTAGTCCCCTACCCGGAGGGACATGTATTGCAAAGCAATAAATCGCTCTTGATAATCTTGTTATTAGAAGCGGCCTTGGAAAAACACCATGATTAGCTATCATAAAATGGATATAAAACGGATTTCGTCCAAGGTGGACAACCTCCTTGTGAGGAGAGCAAATCAAGTCAGCACCCCCTCCAGTGTGTGACATTTGATCCTCCTGTCAAGTTTGGTTGAGATTGGATAAGTAACGACCGAAAATATCACTGTCAGACAGACAGACACAAAATTGCGTGGTATGATGCAACAGCGAAACCGTTCTTCCCGTGTAAATAGCTTTGCATTAGTAAATAGTAGAAAACACTAAAGTTGTACCAGTTTTAAACAAGTGTGTGTGTTGAATTTTGGTTCTTGCACTTGGAAATGGAATGCTGCCCTAATGACCAATACTCTAATTTGGAATTTGACTAATTTGTACACTTGTCACAAGGCTGCCAAGAGTTTTGTCCGAAATTAGAATCCTTCTTTTCAAATTTTGGTGATGGTTATGTTCCTGTCAAATTAGGTTATTTTGGAGTATTCCCCCGAAATAACCTCGTTGAGTAGGTCCCGATGTCCGACCTTCCGTCCATCCGTAGGTACGTCCGTTAACATTTGACTAAAACGTCTCCTCACAAACCACCCGACCGATTATGGACCAAATTTGGTGCGATGCATCTGGACAGCAAGGTCTCGTGGGGTTGTGCTCTCCATCCGGATGCGCCCCAGATAAAAGGGGGAAAAGGAGGGGGTTGCCCGAAATATTGGCATTTCATTCAAAAATCTTCTTCTCAGAAACCGACCACAGGATTCAGACCAAACTGGCCATGCAGTATCATGACCATGCCCTAACCTTAAGTTGTGCTCCCCATGGCTATATCTCCCCTGAAAACGGGGCACAGGCTCCCTCCCCAAATCCCCATTTTCACTAACACATTTTTTCCCTACAAACTACATGACTGATATGGACCATATTTGGTTCAATACATCAGCACAGTAAGGTCTCACATGTGGTTGTGCTCCCCTCCTGGATCTGCCCCTATGAGAGGCTGAAAGGGGGGGGGGGGGGGGAAGGTGGGTTCACCTGAAATTCAGGTAATTTTTTTTTTTTTTTTTTTTTGTATACAAGATCGAGGCTCGTGAAAGAGCGAACATTAATCACACAGAAAGACAAACCGACACATAAAACATATAACATCGGGAGCGGTAGACAAGATGGGGAGAGAGGGGGAAGGACACAAACACAACATTTGAGAGCAGGGACCGAGAGACATGGAGACATCGAGAGATCTGAGAGAGGGCGAGGGCTTTGGGGGGGGGGGGGGCATGGGAAGGGGGCGGTGGGAGAGGTATAAAACATATGGACACTGCCAGGACTTCCAGGAAAGAAGTTGGAATTTCAAACAAGGTGGATCTGGGGTGAATTAGCGGGGGTAGAAAAGATCAAGGTTTTGGATGGGGGAAGATAAGAGATGGTGGTGAACAGCTGTTTTAAAGACCTGGAGGGAGGAGTGGGATTGAAGGGAGTGAGGGAGTTTGTTCCAGAGGCGGGAGAAAAGAGGAATGAAAGAGTGAAGGTGAGCAGAGAGCCAAGATTTCGGCAGTTTAACCATCAGAGGGTTGCTGGCAGATCTTGTGCGACCTGTAGGAATATTTGGGGGACAGAGCACAGAGAGAGCTGGGGGTGCAAGGCTGGAGAGGAGTCGGTAGAAGACAGAAAGACCACCTACCTGCCTGCGGTGAGTGAGTGAAAGGCCCTCAGAGATAGCTTCATCGCGGGAGATTCCAATAATTCTGAAAGCTTTGGTTTCAACAGCGTGAAGCCGAGCTAGGTGTGAGGCAGGAGCACCGGCCCATAGGGGAGAACAGTATTCCATTGAGCTGCGGATGAAAGCCTTGTATGTGGTGAGGAGCTCAGGTGTGCCGAGGAAGGACTTCGCACGACGGAGGATGCCCAGTCGGCGACTGGCTTTGGAGGCCAGCTTGGAAATGTGGTTTTCCCAAGAAAGATCATGGCAGATAGTGAGACCCAAAATCTTGAGCGACAGAACTTCTTGGAGAGGATTGTTGAGAAAGTAGATGGGAGGGTTGTCCAGTCGATCTTTTCGGAGAGACATAGTAAGAGTGTGAGATTTGTCAGGATTGAAAGACATGTTCCACTTGTTTGACCAGTCTGTGATTTTGTCCAGGTCTTCAGAGAGTGAGGAGGCAGCAGACTGCCGATCTGAGGGAAGAGGAATGGAGCGGCAGAGAGTGGAGTCATCAGCAAAGAGATAGAGAGGATTTTCGAGAGAGTCAGAGAGATCATTGATGAAGACCAGAAAAAGCACGGGGGCCAGAACACTGCCTTGGGGAACTCCAGCCTGAACAGGAAGAGGAGATGAGAGAAACCCATTCAGGGCCACACGTTGACGACGACTAGAGAGGAAGTCCGCCAGCCATGCGTGGAGATTTCCATGGATACCAAAGGAGGAGAGTTTGGTGAGCAGAGCGGGGTGCCAGACCGTGTCGAAGGCACGTGATATGTCGAGGGAGACAGCTCTAATTTCCTGTTTGGCATTGAGGACCTCCATCCATTGTTGAGACAGCAGAAGCAGCATGTCCAGAGTAGAGTGACCTGGTCTGAAACCAAATTGATGATCAGAGATCAAGCCATTGGAGAAGAGGAAAGATTTCATATCCGAAGCAATGATGGATTCCATGACTTTGCTGATAATTGGGAGAAGGCTGATTGGTCTGTAGTTGCTAGGATCTGTTTTTGCACCTTTTTTGTGCAAAGCGGTGATGTTGGCTGATTTCCAAGCAGATGGCAGTTGACCTTGAGCAAAAGAGAGGGTGAAGAGAACAGAGAGAGGGTGAGATAGAGCAGCAGAGCAGGATTTTAGGACCCGTGGGCTGATGCCGTCGGGTCCAGTTGCAGAATCAGAGTCGAGGGTTGACAGAAACTTTTCCACCTTGTCAGGAGGAAAGGACACGGAGTCCAGCAGCAGCAGGGTACGACTGGGTATGGTGGGTACAGAGAGGGATGGGTTTGGGACACAAGATTTAGAGGCAAACACAGAGTTGAGGCATTCAGCTTTTTCACGTGCGGAGTCAGCTGTGTAGCCGTTTGAGGTAAGGGAGGGGATGGAGGGGGAACAAACACCAGAAACGGATTTGACCAGACGCCACCAGGATTTGGAAGAGGGAGACAGATAAGAGAGTTTGGTCTTGAGAACGGAGAGATATTGTTTCCTGGCTCTCCTGAGGGTGGACACACACTTGTTTCGGGCTTTGTGAAAGGAAATGAGATTTCCTTCCGTTGGATTTGCTTTCCAGGAGACGAAGGCAAGTTGTTTCTGGGCAACAGCCTCACCACAAGATTCCGTGTACCATGGACGGGAGGAAGGGTATGACAACTGAAGACGAGATGGGATAAATCTGTGCATGAGAGAGAGCAATTTACTTTGGAAGAATTCCCAGGATGAGTTGATGTCAGAGGTGGTAGAGATGGGAGACCAGTCCAGATGATTGATGGCTGCTTGAAGACCGTGCCAGTTGGCCTGAGTGAAATGCCAGACTCGTCGACGCTGAGCAGGCTCCCTGAGGATGGTCAGAGAGATGTCCACTTTAACAAGGACATGATCAGATGATCCGATCGGAGCAGAAGAAGAGCAGCAGACATTTTCAGGGAAGTTAGTCATAACCAAGTCCAGAAGAGAAGATGTTCCGTTGACTGAGATCCGGGTCGGGAAATTGACAGATTGTGTCAGTCCCAGTGAGTCGCAGAAGTCCTTTGCTGAAGAGCCATGGCTGGTGAGAGAGGTACCCACACCCAGCCAACTGGCATGGTGACAATTGAAATCACCACATATGAGGAAGAGAGAGTTGGGATGAGTAGATAGAAGTTGGTCCATATCATCAGACAGCGAGATGTAGATGGAGTCATCACTGTTTGGTGGACGGTACAACACACATATGAACAAGAGGTGGGAGCGAAGGGGAAGCCGTAGCCAGAGGTATTCCTGGGGGTGAGGTGGAGAGAGTGCAGTGCAGGGCGAGTGAGGAAGAGAGTTTTTGATAAAGATAGCAACCCCGCCTCCAGGACGAGGCTCAGGTCTATCATACCGGAGGAGGGAGTAGCCCGGGAGAGATACTATGGAATCAGAGACATCATAAAGGAGGAAAGTTTCTGTTAAGCAGATCACGTCTGGTTTGACAGAAGCAACCTGTATGGAGAGATCAGTTAAGTTTGAACGAAGGCCCCGGATGTTTGAGGTCCATACCGTTAATGAAGAGGAAGGGGGAGCATCAGATACAGAACAGGGGGGAGGAGGGGTAGGGTAAGATGTGGAAGAGGTGGAAGAGATAGGGAGAGCTGTTGAAGGTGTGTCAGAGATTTCAGAATAGCTCGGAGAAAGGGAAGGATGGGGCGGACAAAAGGTTTGATGGTGATTGGGTGAGCCACAATGAGGTGTTATTTGAGGAGGAGGAAGAGCAAGGCAGAAGGTTGGGGGAGATGGAGGTGAGAGTTTGAAGGGGGAAGAAGCGGGGAGGACGCTTTGAGGAGGGGGAGTGAGAGGGGGGAAATTGAGAAGCAATGAGGGTGGGGAGATTTGAAGGGGAGGGGTGAGGGGGGAGTTTGGGAGGGAAGGGACAAGGGGAGGGATTTGAAAGGGATGGGATATGGGGGAGATTTGGAGGGGAGGGGTGAGGCAGGAGTCTAGGAGGGGAGGGGCGAGGGGGCGTCTTGGCGGGGAGGGGTGAGGGGGTAGTTTAGGAGGGAGGGGGCAAGGGGGGAGATTTGAAAGGGATGGGTGATGGGGAAGATTTGGAGGGGAGGGGTGATGGGGAAGATTTGGAGGGGAGGGGTTATGGGGAAGATTTGGAGGGGAGGGGTGAGATTGGATTTTTGAAAGTGTACGATTTATGGGAAACGAACATTTATTGCAAAATGAGTTTCTTGTGACCTTCGAGTTAAAAATACGTTTAAGGACGCTGGATGGAGGATGGAGTGCAGGAGAGTTTAGGGAATGTAGAAAAAAGGCACTATAGGAGATGGATATTTTTTTTGGGATGAATTGATTTGGTGAGCAAGTCGAAAGCAGCCTTTTAAAGAAGAAGAAGAAAAAGGTGTTATAAAATATGACGGAATACATAACTTGAGGGGAAAGTGTAAACATTGAAGGTTAATGAGTGAAAACTATCTGGGGAAATGGGGGAGAAACACGTGGTCGAAGAACGAACGAACGAATAAGAATGAATAAACGAATGAGAACAGAGAAGGGAATTTTTTTTATTTTTATTTTTTTTATTTTTTTTTTGAGTTGAGATTTACACAAGGAAGTAGGCTATGGGTGAAAAGCCTGGGAATACAGAGAACGAAAGTTATTGGATCACAAACGACGGACCGCTGAGAGAAAAACAAAGCCTCAAGGTTGTACAGTGCACACTGTACAAGGCCTCAAGACACGACACGGCAAACAGACGATCAGTTTATGAAAGATAAACACCGAGAAACAACCAAAGTTGCACACAATAACTTCACACACCGAAAGATAAATACAGTTTCGACAAAATACAATTGTGAACAGACTTAACTTCGAAAAACGTGGAGACCGTGTGGAGCTTCGAAAATCCCTCCCACCGTCTCCGAGATCTCGCGAGATTTCTCATCAACTGTGATGAGAAATTTATTTTAAAATCTTCTCAGAAACTAACTGGCTAACCACTAATAAATTCTGGCTAACCCCCGCTCTTGCAGGGTAAATGGCCTTAAAATTGTTGTTGTTGTTGTTGTTGTTGTTGTTGTTGTTGTTGTCAGAAACCGTGGGGAAATAACCATCGGTTCCCTACAGCATTGTTTTTTTTGGTCCCTTCAAAGGGGCACCATTTTGCATGAATACTCTTTCTAGATAAGTTGTTGTCTTTGAAAGTTTTCTTGATGGTTTAAGCAGCGTCCTAAAATATGCATATATAAATGGGATGTGATGAAAATGCTTCATTTGATTATATTTTATGGAAAAATTCCCTGTGCGTGTGTGTGTTTTCTAGGTTTTGGGTTGGGTATCAATACATTGTTACGAACCACAGTAAGAACTACCTTGAAGGTCACTGGCAAGGAGGTGGGTAATAATCTATACACAATGGAGCAAGTGTTTGTATGTATGTATGCCCACTTTATACCCATTGAAAAGCCAAAGACATCTTCGGAAGTGTCATATTCCCAAACCCCATGCTCTCCCTACAAGTTTTCCGTTCAGTGTAGAACAACGTGAGCAACTGTTAAAAGGATCATCAAATATCAAAAGGTTTGAGCTGGTAGGCCTCATAGGCTTCTTGCAGGTGACAGTATGCACAGGATGTAGGCTTCAGGCCTCTGGATAAAGCAGTTTTCCATTCTCTATAAACGTTATGATGACTCCTTCAGCAAATTCATCCAAGCAGAAAATTATTTAAATCGCCCTCACGGTTAACGGAAATGAAACTTTTCTAATCTGAAGAAACAGGACTAACTCAAAATATAGACTGGCAACATTCCAACTCACAATATCGAAACTCCGAACAGGAATCGTAAACTCGCGACACCAGCACTTGCTGTAAGGAGCCTGACCACTTTGGGGTCCCTTCCACACACCTGATGAGAAGTTTAAGTTGTACCGGGATAATAATTATATATCAACATTAAATGGGCAAACCGGTTCAGTAGCAGTCAGTGAAAAACACCGAACCACCCCACGGCCTAAAGTAGTGTCAGCTGATACACTGCCAACCGCAGCCTCAATTGGACAAACATGGCTTTAGAGGCTTTTTGCCAGGATCGTCAGCCCAGCTCCTGGAGAAAAGGGTTGCTTCTTAAACACAAGCTCATCCACTGTGTCTATCTTTACTCTCAGCTCCAGTGCTGCCACCTACAATGCTGCAAACCCGCCACGAAGTGGTTTTGCCGCCAAGCAATGTCCCCACATTTAGCGTGGATCTGTCAGAACACGCTGAAGTGCTGTGCGGGCAGCTGCAATGTTTTCACTTCCCGAACTTGCATAAGCACGCTTTGCATGGCTGGTATGCTGACAACTGTGATCGGCTTGCTCCGTACCTTTGCAAGAGGGGTGAGTAAAGTAAGCAGACTCTACTGCCTCACTTTTGCCTGTTTCATACTACAAGTCATACTACATACATGATGACATTTTGTTATGAACGAGCAAAAAAGTTTGGATGTTGAGTGCGATTCTTGTACGCCTTTCGCCCGATCGACCCATTCTAACACCGGCGCCTTGCGCCCATTCTTTGCTGCGTGAACTACACCTCAGAAGCTGTAGTTTACCTGGAAAGGCCAGATCATAGATTACAGAATGTTCCAGTGATTTTATTACCTCCACCACGAAAGGTGGATGGAGGTTATGTTTTCACCCCTGTCTGTCTGTTTGTTTGTCTGTCTGTCCTTTTGTGAACAAGATATATCAAAAAGTTGTGGACGGATTTGGACGAAATTTTGCGGAGATGTAGCATATGTGACAAGGACGAAATGATTGGATTTTAGTGAAGTTCCGGATTCGGATCCGGCTACTAGAATTTTATAAGTGATTCTTCACCATTGGGAGGTAGGGCCATAAACGATACATAGCAGGATATCTCAAAAAGTTATGGATGGATTTGGACGAAACTTGTTGGACAGGTTGTGTGTGTGTGACGAGGAAGAATCAATTCAATTTTGGTGAAGATCCGGATCCAGCTAGTAGAATTTGTAAAGTGATTCTTCACCATTGAGTGATATGGCCAAAACAATGGGTTAATCAGGGTATGAAAGACTGGACCTTTGGTGATTCCTGTGATTGATTAAATGTGATTCTATATTGTGATTTTCTGCTCTACCCTGAGATACAAAACGTAAACTGTTCACCAGGCGGAGGTATGCGCTCTCTACCGAGTGCCATTCTAGTATTGAGTTGTTAATTGTAGTAATCTTAATATCCTTTTAAAAGTCCAGAAAATGCCCTGCAAAGAACACCACATGCATGTTTACTTGACAATATTTCTTGTTTTCTCAAGCATTTAATTCTTAAAGTTTAGGGTGTGCATGATGTTTTAACATAGTTAATTTGTTATTCTACGAGGGGCCATCAAAATGGACTTGAAATGAGATATTTGTTGACTCATTCGAGCCGCGGTTGTTTTGCTCCTAATAAATATGTTTTTCTTATTTGCCACGAGCAAAAGTATCCGTTCCCGGTGACGGGAAAGGTTTAAGTTAATCTATCAATTTAAATGATGTCATCGATTTGCACTCTTGGATTGTCTCAAAATAGGGTACGATATAGCTATTTTAAATTGTGTATTACTCCATTAATATCTGTATTAAATCGACTTTAATCCAGATGTTCATGTTTATTTTAAGGAATCCCAGAAGAGACAATAAAGTGACCGATTATAATGCATCAATAAAAGCGAAATAAAAATGCAAAATAACCAATCAGCAGCTTTTCTAATGCAGCGCAGGAAGCGGCCAACGTAAACAGGAGACAGACAAATGCACGTACAGATACCACGGTTCACATTATTATAAAAGATTAGATCGTATTTTTCTGAAAGTTTTATTATTATTTTTGCGTATTATGAATTTACTGAAACGATGTTTGATTTGAAGAAAAAACATAAGTTTGTGAATTCATGCAATTGTTGATTTACAAAATCAGGCTGTTGTCAAATTAATTTTTACTCCTGAGATACCCGTGCTACGCACGGGTGGGAGGCCAGAAGCAAGCAGGCAATGCAGATACGGTGAATGCTAAAGCATGAAACCAATAAATTCCACATTCCTGTAGCACCTTCAGTCGCACATCATGGACATCAGACGTGGACAGCAAGTTCGTGAATGATTTCCATGAAAAACTTACCCATTCGCAAACAAACGGGTACGTTCACGCATAGAAACATCGATCGTGGATCCGTGGCGAATCTGCCTATGGCGATCCACGAAGTTCACGTTTAGAAAGTAGAAACCATCACGGCATGTCGTCATTCACTTGAAGTCGATATCTTTTTTTCATTCCAAACAACATATCTCCAATCACAAAATAAACTTTTAACAACATTGTTAATGTTTCCTTCATTGTAAAAAGTACCAAATCAACAGTTAAAAGGATTATGAGCCGATAGCTGTTATGGCCTTGGCAAGATCGATGGAGACAGCGATCTGTTAGCGTATACACCGCCCAAATAGCTATGTGGAATTCTCTCATGCAGAGATTCAACCCGTGTCCTCATAAACTATCCATGGATATCCGTGTCCTTATAAACTACCCGTGTCCTATATAAACTGTCCTACGTTTGCACTTTTGCCGAAGTCATTATTTACTTTTAATGATGTTTATATACGAGTCGAAAAGAAGATAATTGGTTTTGGGTCGTCCTTTCCGCATATCGTGGGATTGTGAGTTGGAGAAACGGCCGTGATGGCGGGGAGGGGGATGGAATTCTCTCAAGCAGGGATTCAACTTGTGTCCTTATAAAAGGTCTTTATCCACGGTCACCGAGTCCGATCGAGTCCGTGCATCGTCACAATGAGAACAATGAACGTTATGCGAACGCGATTGTTATGCGGGAGTCCAAACCTGAGAATGCTGGAGACTAAAGCTGAAATTGCGAAAACTAAATGGCCTATTTTACTCCTGGAGATCCCAGGATTATCCACCCAAAATATCGTTGCGGTCGGTTCAGCAGTTTTTACGGTACCTTCGAACAGACAGACACACAGACGGACGGGCATTTGGTGAATCATAGTAGGATGCACGGAAGATGTCGTCTCCAAAGAAATCCATGAATGCATGGTGGGCATGTACGGTACAGGTGCACACTAATATTCTATAGTGACCAAATAGGTGATGCTCATCAAGATCCAACGCACTTGTATCAACATGGAGATGCACGCGGCAGGATTTTACTTGTGGCGGGTGACAGATCACACAGGTTTGAGGTGATTGATCTTCAGCCAAGGTTTATGTATATTGACTGACAAAATATTTAAGTATAGATTGTTGTTCCTCCTCTTCCCTTTTTAAGGGATGATGTCCAACGGTATCAAGCACCTGCTCTTCCTTGTCCACGATACTCCTCCACTCCCCTCTGTCCTCAGCCAACCTTCTCCGCTCTCCAACCACCCCCACCTTACTGATATCCTTCTTCACACAATCCTCCTATTTAAACCACAGCCTACCTCTTGTCCTCCTGCCTTGTTCAAGATTGATGATTTTGTAATAGATCAGGTGACCTTTCATTTTTACTTGCTCTTCATTTTGCATCGAAAGTGTAATTCTGATTCTGCTGATCATTCCATCAACTGGCCCTTTCCCATGCACAGGAGGAAAAAACACTCAAATTATCATCCTTCGGATCTCCGTAGACAATCTTTGGTCTTACCATATTGATCAGAGAAAATATATTTTTCAACCATTTGAATTTTGAAGCTACCTGCGATATCTTAAAAAATAGGTATCTTTCTGACAATGCAACCATCAGATCTAAAACAACCTCAAAAATTGCTCTTTTGAAGGTTGTAACGCCAAACCTGTCATGATGGAGCTTATTGTTCACCATGCAAGACTAGCCACCTCTATTGGTGCAGCCGTGGAGCCGTTATTCACCCATTGTGCTGACAATCCCATCTCTACGTCTGATGTTGGAATTTCCAGATGAGTCATCTTGCAGCATTGCTTCGCCATCTGTCAGATGCTTGGAGTTTCTTATTTCACGGTACTGGGTTTTGGATTTGTTGCTGTTCTACCGATGATGTCATTATTCCTCTGAATGTATGAACGTTGGACGGTGTCGTCATCATCATCACTTGCACCGGCCCTCTCGCTGTCGTGTTGCTGAAACGTATTGTTGCGGATATGGGATTTGGCCTCTATCCATATCCGCTTGTAAATATTCCCCTATTTCCCCAATACTCCCCAACTATCCCCAATCCCCCATTCCCTAGTCCCATTGCCTGTAAATAACACTCTGTAGAACCGACCTTCCCCTTTTTCCCCCATTAAATGTCGTGCCCAGGTCCACCGCATCTCACGTAGACAACTTTCGGACATCTTGCTAGTTATTCTTAGTCTATGTCAGTTAAGGACTCGTTTCCATTAATTCTGACTCTTCGTTGCACCAGAATGTGATTATATGGCACCAGTAGTGAGTTTAGGACCTTCCCATACCTCCTCCCATCTTCTTCCCCAAACAACAACTACAACAACAACTACAACAACAACTACAACAACGGCGCGCGGGGAGTGTGCGTCCTCACTCCGGCTCGGTTAGCCGCCATTACCCATGCGCTCCACGGGGTTACCACGAAGGGGCTGGCTGTCAGCTCCTCGTCAAGGGCGGAGCCTGGTAACCCCCCCCCGCACCCAATAAGAAGGGCGGACCGATTCCATCTGGGGCGGAGCTAACGAGCCGAGGGCGTGTCACTCCCCGCCGGATATACGCAGCGACTTACCGGATGTGACGTCAGATGCGCCCCCAGCTTGAACAGACCAGTCGCGACCTCCGAGCGCTGAGCGACCTCCCCGCATCTATTGGACCGGACCGGGTCGATTTGTCCCTGAGCCAAGAGTGCACCTTGAGCCATCGACCAACCCGCCTTTCCTTGCCATCAATCCCCGTGTGAGTCAGTTTTGTCCTGTTTATCTGTCGTCTGTCGGGGCTATTATAAGAGTGTGTCTAAGTGCCTGCCTTTCTATGCTGTCCCTCTTGTCGTTGTAATCTGACCTTCCGCCCTAATATAACCTCCTCCGGAGGTCTTGAGAACCGTATCCCTGGTGTCGTGTCATTTTAATCCCAGCCGTTGTGTCTTTTCCATCATTGATTTAGCATAGCGCGACTCGGCAACGTTCGAGTATAATCGGGTAACTTGTGCGGACACGGCGGCCATTCCGCTCGGCCCACCATAACATCAAAGTCGTGTCTGTAACAATTGGTGTCAGGAGTGTCGGATTCGGACCTGGGACTAAATTTGTTAGGCCCAAATTTTGGGAAGTAGAATTCGAGCCGGAGCGCGTTTCCCGCTCGAAATTATAACGGCGAAATTTGAATTTGTTTTACGAAAATAAAAACCCGAATTTTGAAAGTCGCGCTATGGCGGATCAAGACAGCTGGGTTCCGGTAGAGGAGAGTGAGGCAGGGTCGGTCCAGGACCAAATAGAGGGACGCGAGGAGAGCGAAGCAGCGAGGGTAGCAGACGCACAAATTAGCGTCGTTGCGCCCGACATGGCGGGCGCGCGAAATGGCGCCTCGCACATGGCCACGGCGCCCGCGACCGTGGCAGCGCCCCTGGTGGATTCGAACCTTTTCCTCCTGCAAATGGGGGCCCTTATGGAGAGGCTAGAAGCAAAAATGGGGGTAATGGGAAACCAAATGGGGGTAATGGGGAACCGGATAGAGGCTCAGAGTGAGCAAATGGGGGTAATGAGGGACGAAGCGAGGGGTACCGGTGAGGGGTTAGACAATAATTTTAAGGGATTAGACAAGAAATTTGGGAAGTTAGACGACAAATTTGAGGGGTTAGACAACGGGATAAAAGAGGTAAAGAATGGGTTAACGGGGGTGGAAAACAGAATGGCTGCCCAGGAGAATCAGTTAGAGGGGGTGAAAAATGGGTTAATGGGGTTAGAAAACAGTATGGAAGGCAAATTGAGGGACATGAGGGACCAAGCGGAAAGGGAAGTTAACCAAATGGGGCCGCAGATAGAGGGGGTCAGAATGGGGGTAGAAACCAAACTGGATGCTCACAGGGAGGAAATGGAGCAGATGAGGGTGGCATCTGGGCAGGAGATGCAAGTGATGGGAGAGGAGATCAGAAGAGGAGTGAGTGAGGAGGTCGGAGGAGTGCGCGAGGAGGTGAGGCACTGTAAGGAGCGCATGGAGAAGGAGGTGAGAAAGGGGACTGTAAAATTGCAAAGTGGTATAGAGGACCTGACGCAGGAGGTGGAGCAGCTGACGGTGGGACAGACGGAGTTAGTGGAGCAGGTTCAAAGGAACACTGCGGTATTAGGAGGTTTAAAAGCGACACAGAAAGAACTAAAAGATGACTTGGTAGCGACGAAGAGGGAATGTCAGATGGTACGTGAGGGACTGACAACGAGGCTGGACGAGGTGATAGAGGTAATGGAGACGAAGGACCGGCAGGTGAGGACGCACATGGAAACGGTCAAGGTAGCCTTGGAGGACGAGCTTGAGGAGACGTACCGGGGAATAAAAGAGGTGAAGCAGAAATTAGAAGAAGTGGAAGAAGGGATGAGCGAAATTAAGAAGCGACGGAGAGGGGATAAGAAGGAGATAAAGGAGGAAGTAAAAGAATTGGTCCAAAGTCTGTGTTTGGATCGTGATGATGTGCTCATTAACCGGATGAGGGATTCGCAGGTGATGGAGGAGAAGCGAAGAGGAAGAGGACCCGGTGTAAGTGGTGACCAATATGGTCGTGCGTATGATGCGCCAGGGGATTTAAGAAGCTTGGGGGTCGAGATGGACCCGGGTGTTCGTGAGAGGCCGTTGGTGAAGTGTGCGACAGGTCTGGTGTGCGAAAAAGGAGGTGTGCGAGAAAGTCCGACTCTGGGGTGTGTGAGGAAAAAGTGCGTGCCAAGGAGTGAGGGTGCTGGCGAGAGTGAGTCGGTCGTAGCGCGTGTGCGAGGGGGCACATGGAAGCGCGGTGTGGTAAGTGTTACAAAGGGTGTGACGGGAGAGTGTGCGCGAGAAAGGTGTGTGACGGACAGGTGCATGGGGAAAGAGTGCGCTGTCAAAGGCAAGGAAGAATGCACACCTGTGGTGAGTGTTACAGAGGGTGTAACGGGAGAGTGTGCGCGAGAAAGGTGTGTGACGGACAGGTGCATGAGTAAGGGTGAGTGCGTTGTCAAGAGTGGTGGTGAGAGGAGTGAGAGTGACAAGGAGCGTGAGTGGGAATGCACGCTGGAATTGGTAGTGAGGCACGTGGTTGGGTGTGCGAATGAGAGCACACCTGTGATTGTCACAGAGGAGGTGACCGAGGAGGGGGCGCGAAGAGGTGTGTTGGTGAGGTGTGCGACCAACGAATGTGTGCCAAGGTGTTCGGTGGTCAGGTGTGTGACCAAGTCTGTGAGTGGAATGAGAGTACCTGGGTGTGTAAGGAAAGGTACGACGAGGAGCATGGAGACGGCTGGATGTGTGAGCAAGGAACGGGCTGCGGGGTGTAAGAATCCAGGTGAAGCATCGACGGTAACCAGGTTAGAGGTTAGGTCGACTTTTAGCCGAAGCGGGCCCTCGGTGCGTGCTGGGCCTCGCGTTGAACGGCCGCGTCCGTGCTCCACTAGGCGGAGCGGGCGGCTGGACAGGAAGGGTCGTCATGGCGACCACTTTTTGTTGAGACGTGCCGGCAGGTCGAGATCGGGACATTGGATGGCTCCACGCCGAGGTGGTGCGTGGGATCTCGGCCCGGGTAAGCCCCCGTCCCTGCCCCGAATGCCGGACGCATCCAACCGCCGGCACGGAACAACCCGCATTCATTGCTCGGCTTTAAGAAGCCGGGCTTTGGACAGGAATTGGCGCACCGAGAGGTATTAGTGAGTAGACGGACGATGATGGTAGTGATTTGATACGAAATTTATAATAGTGGGTAGAATTGGCAGTAAATGGAAAATTTTTGAATTGGTTGGGTTTAGGTGTGCCAAATTGATAGTGAGAGACCCCCGATGTGGTGGGATGGCAAATCCACCATCCCTCACAGAGGGGGGCAAATGCGCTATAGTTTATGGGGTGTATGGCAGTGAAAACTAGCCCGGGTGGGTTAGGTTATATTGATAGGGCCCTAGAAGATGACATTAGGTGACGTTAAGTTTAGTTAGTGACTGATACCTGTAGTGGGGACGCAGGTAGATTAGTGTGGATGATAATGACGAGGGAGCGCAATAGTTTAAAGGGACGACTGGGAAGCGCAAGTTTCAGAGGGGAGTAGTTAGATGAGATGATGCCGTGTGTGTGAGAATTGAACAGGTGTGATTGCACAGGTGTGCAACTGGACAGGTGTGTGGAGCAGTGTATGAGTAGTGAGTGTGTGGATCAGCGCGAATGCGCTTGGGGAGAGAAGGGTGCAGGTGGCACCAGGTGTGAGAGCACAGGTGTGCAGGTACAGGTGTGTGGAGAGAGTTGGAGTAAGTGGTACGGAGTGGTGTGCATGGTGCGAAGGTGTGGATGGGGGAAGAGTGGACCCCTTTCACGAGTACCCGGGGCGGGTAGTGTAAGTGTTAGGTAGAGGGTATAGGTAAATTGTGGTTGGATATTGGCATTTGTGGTGCGGTTGCAGAATGGTATTGTGGATGGGTGCATTAGTGTTGTGGAAATGGCTGGGCGTGTAGCCTGTTAGTGTGTGTAGTTGGTTGGGCACTCCACCACTGTGAGGATGTCGGCCAGGTGAGGCCGCAGGTGGGCTCTGGGAGCCGTTAGTGTCAGTGGGTGCCTGAGGATCCCGGGTGTGGATCGGGCAGCCCAGTGCCAGAGAGGGCACCGAGTGGGGAGAGCGCCAGAGGGCCTTCCCCAGGTAGTTAGGTTAGGGTAAGGAGCAGGTAAGCTCGGAGGCAACAGCAGTGGTGGGGGTGTGCAGGTGGGTAGACCCGCTGGGAGAGGTACACGCCACAGCCCAGAAATTGTGCGAGGGCACCGGGAGATGAATCGGGGGAGTGAGACCCCAAATTGAAAAGCACCACAGTTTGCTCAATGGGAATTGGTTTTTAGAACCCATAGTGTAAGAGGGCCAATGGTTTGGCAGGAGAAAGACCCCGGGTAATGTAAAGTTGTTAAAGTCATTTAGGAAATAGTTAGGATTGATGAACCTGTCGCACCATATGCAGCCACTTACCTGTGGTGCCCATGTGCCCCCAGTGTGCATCATCTTGTATTGCGTGCACTTTTGCGCCCTTACCACCTTACTCACTGGTCTTCTTCTTTTGTCTCCCACGTCCGAGGATCTGGCTTTGGGGTAGAGAGAGAGGAGAGAGAGGTGCTGGCTACGCAGTTGTGGGCCTGCACTTTCGCTGCTGGCTGCCTGGATCGATACACCATATGGACCGCAATTTTGGTGGCCACCCACAATGGACCGCAGTTCTTTTGCGGCCAAGCACCACCCGTGGATGGACCTATGGGTCAACGTGGCACCTATGCCATACAAGGTGAACCACTAACTGTTGGCCCCCCTGACGGCCACAATAAAGAAATGGACGCGGTTGGCGCCTTTCTTTATTTCGAAAGAAGCCAGAAGGCCAAGTGCACCACACGAAGAGCAAGAGACACCTGCAGGGTTAGGGGTTGTTGTTTTTATTTTAATGAACAATGGTGACAGCACCGATTGGTGCTTGGGTGTGTAGTGGTGCTTTTGGTGCTTGGAAGGGGTGCTCTGCACGTTATTAAAGGCCGTAAGGCCACAGAGCACTCGTGGGTTGGTGTATCGATGCTGGCATGCGTGCTCTCTCTATGCATAACATCTGCATGTGTTCCTCCAAAAACAGGTCCTGGATCGTAGTGTAAATATCAGCGTAGTCTTGTAAATAATGCTCCCTACCGGCTGTATGTTTAGTTTGAGAATTCTTTCCGTGATTCGGTTATCCTGTGGGTGTATTTCTGTGAGGAGAAGGGTGCAACGTCGCAGGGGGACATATTTACTCATTTGTGAATATCTGTAAAACTGTCGCACTCAGGGTAGAGTTAATAGTAGAGGGAACTACATCTGAGTGCCACACTAAAGTAGGTAAAAATTTATCGGGTCGGGACGCCCCGAGGGTAGAGAAGGGTGCAATGTTGCGGATATGGGATTTGGCCTCTATCCATATCCGCTTGTAAATATTCCCCTATTTCCCCAATACTCCCCAATTATCCCCAATCCCCCATTCCCTAGTCCCATTGCCTGTAAATAACACTCTGTAGAACCGACCTTCCCCTTTTTCCCCCATTAAATGTCGTGCCCAGGTCCACCGCATCTCACGTAGACAACTTTCGGACATCTTGCTAGTTATTCTTAGTCTATGTCAGTTAAGGACTCGTTTCCATTAATTCTGACTCTTCGTTGCACCAGAATGTGATTATATGGCACCAGTAGTGAGTTTAGGACCTTCCCATACCTCCTCCCATCTTCTTCCCCAAACAACAACTACAACAACAACTACAACAACAACTACAACAACTACAACAACGGCGCGCGGGGAGTGTGCGTCCTCACTCCGGCTCGGTTAGCCGCCATTACCCATGCGCTCCACGGGGTTACCACGAAGGGGCTGGCTGTCAGCTCCTCGTCAAGGGCGGAGCCTGGTAACCCCCCCCCCGCACCCAATAAGAAGGGCGGACCGATTCCATCTGGGGCAGAGCTAACGAGCCGAGGGCGTGTCACTCCCCGCCGGATATACGCAGCGACTTACCGGATGTGACGTCAGATGCGCCCCCAGCTTGAACAGACCAGTCGCGACCTCCGAGCGCTGAGCGACCTCCCAGCATCTATTGGACCGGACCGGGTCGATTTGTCCCTGAGCCAAGAGTGCACCTTGAGCCATCGACCAACCCGCCTTTCCTTGCCATCAATCCCCGTGTGAGTCAGTTTTGTCCTGTTTATCTGTCGTCTGTCGGGGCTATTATAAGAGTGTGTCTAAGTGCCTGCCTTTCTATGCTGTCCCTCTTGTCGTTGTAATCTGACCTTCCGCCCTAATATAACCTCCTCCGGAGGTCTTGAGAACCGTATCCCTGGTGTCGTGTCATTTTAATCCCAGCCGTTGTGTCTTTTCCATCATTGATTTAGCATAGCGCGACTCGGCAACGTTCGAGTATAATCGGGTAACTTGTGCGGACACGGCGGCCATTCCGCTCGGCCCACCATAACATCAAAGTCGTGTCTGTAACAGTATCATCCATAATGAACCTTTCCACATCTTCGCATGATTCACACTCCTATGTAGCATTTCGTGTTCCATCCACACACTCTTCAACGAGCACCTCATGATGAGGTTGACTTCCTTACTCTGTTGAAAACAGCAGCACATGCGGTGACCTTTCTCCAGATACAGGCTATCGTTATACGTAGTTGCCATCAAATTCTTCTTCTTTTCAAAACAACAGCTGGTGTGAGATGAAACTTGAGCTAATTTTTTTTCAATACACCGACTTTATTTTTGGGACTTTTAGGTAGTACCTTGTCCCCTCTCATCCTTCTACCAAGAGCTTGTGCAGATCAAAAAGCTTTGGACAATGAATCTGAGGATTTCAATGAATAGATGAATCATTTTCAGCCATCGCTTCAGCCAATCCTGATCTATACATCCTCAGCTTGCTCATTTCTGCTATTCGCTGTCACAGCGCCCCACTTTACCGTGGAAGCGGATGGGTTTTGTCTTTTTGTGTTCTCTCCCATTTTTGTACACCGCTCCTTTCCTATGCCATCTCCAGGCATTGCAAATCGTCATTGCCGGGCACCAAAGGGGGCTCGGCAGTGACGCACGCTGAAAGAGAGTACTCAGTTTTCACTCTGGTTTCTTGTTTTCTTTCTTGCTTTCTTGCTTTCTTGTTTGTTTGTCCGGACGATATCTCAGCCATCCTTTAAGCTAGGAAGCTGAAATTTCGGCACAATAGTAAGCAAGTCCTTTGTCAAAAACGGTATTTTTTTTTTTGATTAATCAATAAATTGAGGAGTTATTTAATTATTAGCGATTAATTAAGTACTTATTTAATTAATCAAATTTCCTTTCTCTTCTGACCATTAACTCAGGCACCTTTTGAGTTAGGAAGCTGATATTTGGACATGCCAATGACCAGGTGATTTGGCTGCAAAGGATATTTTTGATTTATTAATTAATCAATTAATCGATTAATTATTTAATTATTCGATTAATGACAAAAATTTCTTTTTTTTTAAAGTTACAGATTCTGATGAAATAGTGGTAGTTTATGTGTTCTCTGATCAAATTGATTAATAATTAAATTTTTTTATGATTATTATTTATTTATTTTCATTATTAATCATTTATTTATTTTCTTTCTCATTTGGCCAATATCTCAGGCACCTTTTGAGCTGGGAAGCTAATATTTGGACATGAGTGACCAAGTGATGTGGCTATCAAGGATATTTTTGATTTATTGATTCATCATTTAATCGATTAATTATTTATTGATTAATCGATTAATTATTTATTGAGTCATGAATTAATTATTTAATTTTTTATTAATGACTTATTTAATTAAATTTCTGAAAGATACATCTTCGGATGAAGCACTAGTGGTTTAGTTATGCTATTAGCCAATTGATTATGAAAATATTTTGTGATAATCTTTTATTGATTTTAATTATACAATTAATCAATCAATTAGTGTACACCTCTCCCTCCCAATGCAGCCTCAATGAGCTGCACTGCGGTATTGCCGGGCGCCGGAGGCGCCCCGGCAATGCCGCTCTGTAGGATATTTAATTATTTGGTATGGGGGCAGTGTACTTTGAATGTATGTGTACTTATATTTGAAAATTGTTTGCACCGTTCTGGCCCCACAAATGCTCATGTTTGCTCATCCCCACAAATGCTCATGTTTGCTTATATCCACAAATTCTTGCTGCCGTATTGGGTGGCGTTTTCTTCATTCACTCACAGATGACGGTTCCTGAACTTAAATATTATAATAACTTCAAGATATCTAATATAGAATACTAGCAGGGGCTACCTGGCCCCACCTGGTAGGGGTCGGGAATGTGGGGGCTGTGGGGGGGGGGGAGGGGTGGTGTGGAGGAGGAGAGGAAGGAGCTTTTCCCAGCGGTGGTTTCGGCTGTTAAAAAGTAACAAAAAACGCACAAAAAATGCACAAAATTATTTACAAGATTTAAACGTTTTAATTTACAACACATGCCCAGAACCCCTACGTATCCCCCCCCCCCACCCCCTGCAGCGCCTTGTGGGAGAGGAGGGGGGAGGGGTGTAGAGAGGGTTGCACGCACGACCTGACCATTGGTACCCCCAGCACGTTTGCTAAATTTGGAGTTTAGCCTGGCCATTTTTTTTTCTTCGGATGTACACACAATACATTCAAAGACTTTTCTTGTGAGGGGGGATGGGGGGTTTGACTTGAACCTGGGTACCACCAGCACTTTTACAAAATCAGTTGGAGATTGGCCCAGCCGTTTTTTTTATGCCTCCGTTGCCGAAGTCGCCAGAGCCATTATGTTTTCGGGTTGTCCATCTGGCTGTCCGTCCTTTCATCCATCTGTCTGTCCATGCATCCGTGATAGGTTTTCGTTACCACGTTAACTTGAGAATGGCTGAAGGGATTTAAATCAAACTTAGATCAAGTATGTACTAGGATGTAAAGATGAACTGATTCTATTTTGGAGTCACTAAGTCCTTGTTAATGTGATAACAAATCCTTGTTAACGTGATAACTTAAGAACGGCTCAAGGGAACCAAGTCAAACTTTGTGCAAGTATTATAATGATGTAAAGATAAACGGATTAGTTTATGGGGGCAAGAGATCAAAGGTCAGAGGTAACGTTCAGTAAAAAAAAATTCTGTTACCGTGCTAACTTGTGAACCAATGATGGGATTTTGACCAAACTTGGTATAAGTATATATTACGATGAAAAGATGAACTGATAGGATTTCAGCATCAATGGTCAAATGTCAGAGGTCATGTCAGGTAAAAATGTGATACAAATTCTGACACCATCAACCTTGGTGATGCATCTAATTGTTCCTTCTACATTTTATTATCCTGTGATCAGTCCTGCTAGATTAAACGACTCTTAAACTCAAGTCACCGTCCGGCCATTCCTGCTATCTTGGATTGTTATTTTCTCGTGCTAGTTTTACATGTGCTCAACATGTCCATGTTTTTTTTATTATTATTATTTTTTTATTGGTTGTGGACTTATTGGTTGTGTTATTACATTGCTGACTTGTATTTCTTCCCCGAGCACTCACTATACGTTTTTGAGTTGTTTGTGTGCTTTCATTTAATGACTGTGGTTTGTTGTAGATAAAACCTGCATGGACATTCGAGATGGTGTGGTGGAGGAGGGCCAGGACTTCACGCCACGAGGAAATGATCCGTGTCTCACTTGCACGTGTCACCGAGGCGAGGCGGAGGCCTGTGTGGCGGCACTGTGTGAGCGGCCACAAGCCTGCCAGCGCTTCCAGATTGATCCACGCGAGTGCTGCAAGTTCACCTGTCTCGATCCAGGTACACCTTCACTGTTTACCTGTGTCACTGTTAGTGAAGCGTGCACATGGATGTTGAGCAATTATCTTGGTTATTGAACGTGAAGGTGTCGTGACGGCGCAGACAGATTTTGGGCAATTCATAATTACAGCAAAACTCCAGCTCAGAATTCTTCTCAAATGTTATGCCTTCGCCAACAAAGTTGCTGGAGGCATTATGTTTTTGTGTTGTCCGTCCGTTCATCCATGATAGGTTTTCTTTTCTGCGATAACTTGAGAATGGCTGCAGCGAACTAAGTCAAACTTGGTAGAAGTATGTATCATGATGTAAAGATTAATCAGATTCAATTAAGTGGTCAAAGGTCAGAGGTCCCGTTAGGTAAAAATTCTGTTCCCGAACTAATATGTGAACCAGTGATGGGATTTTGACCAAACTTGGTACAAGCATAAATTATGATGAAAAGACAAACTGATTAGATTTCAGCGTCAAAGGTCAGAGGTCATGTTGGGTGTTCTACTTGAGAACAGTCGAAAAATGTGATACTTAAGAACAGTTGAAGGGATTTAAATCAAACTTTGTATAAGTATGTGTAATGATGTAATAATGTAGGCGGAGGCATATCGGTCGATGTCGTGACGTTGAAGAGTGTCGTTCTAGTTTAGTGTATAGATTATTCCATGAATTTCTGCCACTTTTTGAAATTATTCAACAATTGTTCCACGTAGAACGAGAAGGGCACTCGGTGGAGCACATACGTCTGCCAGGCTGAACAGTTTACGTTTTGTATCCCACTGATAGGCCGGATCTGCATCCTGACCTGAACCAAAATCTAATCAATTCCTCCTTGTGACACACACAACCAGTCCATCATTGCTTTTTTGGATTTACACATGGTCTTTCACCAAAAACTCGGGTCTCTTGGAACTACTCGGGAAGGCGCTAATCTGGCACCATAAGACATGACTCGTGCATCTTCTGCACGATTCGCATCGTCACTCTACCAAACGAGGCAGGAAACGAAGCTGTAGTTGTCACGACAGTCTGAACTCGGAAAGGATTGATGAGGAGAAAAAAAAGCGCAGTCGGAGTTCAGAAGAGCACGACAAGGTCAAGAAGCACAGCCACAATTGATCCCATGGAAAGCACAGCGAAAGCCACAAAGCGCAAATGCATTGGTGATAAGTACCATAAGCACAATTTAAATACATGCTTTGTTACATAGTTTTGTGTTATATACAATTAGTTTCTGTCCAATCTGTCTTGAGGATAAAAATCCCATCGACGCTTCTCTGAATTTCTCTGCAACCACACTAAAACAAGCTCTGAATTATTAGGCCAGGGTGGTAGTTACACTCTGAACACATTGAGACGTCGTATCAAGCAGCCAATGATCGACTCGATGGTGCAATGAGAAGCAGAGGCAGTTTGAACTAATTTATAATGAAGCCAATCGTGAACCAAATGACAAAGCAGAAGTAGAAGCTACGTTTTGTGTAGCACAGAGAGGCTAAGAAATGGTGCTTTTGCGAAATGCTTCTGTGCAAGGCCTACTGATTTGGATTTTTGGCATCACTCGCACCACCAATAATCACTGCTGCCTCACTTAGGTTAGTCACTGGCACAGGCATGATGAAGGACTTGATAGGAATGCAGGATTTGCAGGTACAGCATGCCAGACCAAGAATGCTCTGGACAGTGGAGTTGGTGCACACTGAAACTGAGGCTCTGAACTGCGAGCCCCTGAGAAGGTCATTCTGCCAAAAGGAGAACTGCCTGAGCAGCGTACAACACGAGCGACCTCTTGATTCTCTTGATTCAAACCACCACCGTCTGACCCACTCATCCTTCTTCCCACTCGACGGATTCCGGAAATCCCCCGATCAACCAGAAATCGACCATTTTCCAGAAATTCCTTGAATGGAAGGTGAAGGAGAATGGTTGCTCAAGGTATGGCATTTCTCTCTGTTCCTACAAAGGGGTACATGAAGACGTGCACGACTGGCGTTGCACAGCTGGAGTTACAGGACGAGCTTCTTAATATCCGCCATTTCAGATTGTAGCAGTGTGACGTGCTGTTGTGGTGGTGTTAAAATAGCCACTGTTGGTGTAATGGTGTCGATGAGATGAACAAGCAGACCCGCAGCAGAAGGTAATTCCAGCTCTGTGCTATCTACAAGTATAATGCAGGCGTATGGCAGAAAACATTGCAAGAACAACTCACGAAGGAGTGACTGGTCGAAGGTGGCATGACAGTCACTGAGAAGCTGCTGCACATGCCACAATAGTTGTGTGGGTCTTTGATCTCCTAAATCCTTGGATGTAACGAGTTGTTGTAAGTGGTGGTTCTCAGAGGGAGTCATGTGCTTTATGAATTCCGTCTTCAATGTCGTGCATGTGTTCTTCATTGGAGGTTGTAGTAAAATATATCTAAGCTCCGTCGCATAGTCTGATGACAAGGAGCCAAAAATGTATTTGAACTGCGTGAAATCGGTAGTAACGTTCCGGATATAGAATTGCGCTTCGGCTTGTGTAAACCATCCTTGCGGGCCATTAAACCAGAATGGCGGAAGCTTTAACGAAACCGATGAAGCTGGTTGAGTGACTGGGAAGAGCACGGCTGCTTGGTCATTCCCGGCGACTGGTTGTGCATTTGTCACTACTTGTCTGTCCATTTGGATCATGCCAGAGTCACCAATTTAGCATGGAAGAAAAGGAGTCTGAGACGTTTGGATTCCTCGTCGATTCTCTTTTTTTCAAACCGCCACCGTCTGACCCACCCCTCCATCTCACCGGTATGCTCACCCGGTCCCGGAAAACCCACGACCAACCAGAGCTCGAGCATATTTACGTATTATAAAATCAAAGGCAAAATCATGCCACGACATTCTTCTCTCCAGGGCTTCAATCCACCAACTTATCAGATCATCCTCCATCCAAAACCATGATCGTTAAACCACCACTCCCCCAAATTTCCAGTTTTGCCTTCCTGAGAGTTTGCTTCTTTATCCACGTTTTCCACCCATTGCATTCTCCTCTACCCCTCATCCTTAACCGTGCATCCCTTGTTGTCGGTCTCTGTCTATTTTGTCCCTTGGCCCTGCTGTTGGTGTTTCTTCCCTCTCTTTCTGGTGTTCATTTTGTTTTGTTGCGTTCTGATTTGTTCCGTGTTCTAGCTCTTCCATGAGCCTTGAATTTGCGTACAAAAAACTACTATATATCGACTATCTACTTGACTAACTTTACAAATAGTCAACGATTCTATGACAAAACAATAACTTTGATCGCAAAGCGATCGTCAATGGCAATCCTCCCCCGACCTACCCTTGGCGATCGCCTGCGACTTGCTCTTTGCCTACAATTCAAAGATGGTACATTTTGTTGGGCCCGCCATATGACCTTGACCTTCAACATTTAGGGAAAGAGTGTTGGTTAAGAAAATGTGTCCCCATCTAAACTGAAAATGTGTATCCATCAAACTCATGTCATGTGATCAAAATTCTTATGATCAAAAATGAAAAAAAATTCATCACAAAGGTGCTTTTTGTTAATTAGATTACAATCCGAAAAAAGTAGGTGAAGGACACGAATCAAATATCAGGTGCACAGACTGCACACTATTATGATGCAAGGACATCTTGGAAGGCCAAGCATCTTTGACTTCGCATTGGTAAAATTAATAGACCACAATACGTCCATATCTAACTCTCTGTTTCGTGCAACATTACTGGGGGCAACTTTATTCTTGATCAATAATTCCAAAAATATTATTAGCATTCAGAAAATGTGTGTCCCCAATCCTCAAAATTGCTCATAAAAGCATAAAAATCGAATAATTTCGGTAAATAATGTCACATTAAATTTTGCTGACCAGTCGATGCACGTGATGAAATAGGCCAATCAGCGTTACCGTATTTGACGCTCAGTGAAATTGATGACGTAGTTTCCCAGAATAATCCAATCACGGTCGCCGTGCCATTGCACTGCGAACCAAAGCCCACGGAATGCAGTTCTACAGCGGATCGTACATTTTCTTCAAAATTTTGCGTCATGCACGTAGATTCTACAACAAAAAGTAACTTCATCGTGTTCAATAATGAATCGTGGAAACGATTTGTCGATTTCGCTAGCAAATGGGTGAATTACGACTGCAAAGAGAGTGATATAGCTACCAAGATTGCAACAAAGCTTGGTATTTATTTTCACGATACTGCTACATGCATTGTGGCTCAGCCCTCGCCGTCGAGTAACATTGGCTACCACTACAATTGCTACAAGCGCTTCTGTGACATCAGTAAAATCAGAAGAAAAGAGAAGTCATTTGCAAAGAAATCTACTTCTCAAGGACAAGGTATGTGTAAACTCATGCACCACGCATTGAGAATGACTAAAATTAACTTATGTAACGTTAGATTGGACATGTGAATGATGATGATGATTTGGTGGAAGACTAAGTTAGTGACTTTGTATCATGTTCAACTTGCTGTAGTAGTACAATTTTACTGTAATTTTGGAATCATGGTTATTCAGGGAATTATAAATGTCAATGATTTGATATTAAACTTAAAGCCATAATTGGAGGGGGCAGACATGGACTACAGGAACTTTTGCGAATCTGTTAACTGGGGATCAGCGAAGCAGGTGCATACAACAGCCTTCCATGTGTGTTTCCTTCAAATTCACCTCATATCTCTTTGTAGCCTCTATAGTGAGGCTATATATACTTTTATGATATTGTAAGTATAAATTTCACGGAAAAAAAGTGAGGAAATATTCGCTTGGTTACAAAGAAATCCTACGTAAACAAACATGGAAATACTGTTGTTTTAACCGGCATCGCTGGTCCCTCTCTCACAAATGCGCAAAAATTACTTATGTCCGCCCCTCCTATAGCATGCTGGCCTGTACTGTAAGCAAAGGAAATGGGAGATATTACACAACACAAAGTCCAGTTCATCTAATTACTCCCGCCAGGAAGTAATGCATTCACTCGTGTGTGTGTGTGTGTGTGTGTGTGTGTGTGTGTGTGTGTGTGTGTGTGTGTGTGTGTGTGTGTGTGTGTGTGTGTGTGTGTGTGCGTGCGTACACACAAGATATCTGGAAAAGTTCTGAATGGATTTGGATGAAAGTTGGTGGGATGATTGCCCTTGGGATAAGGAAGAATTGATTAGTTTTTGGTGAAGCTCAGGATATTATTCCTGATCCAGGAATTTTTTGAAGGATTTTTTTACCATTGGAAGATAGGGCTCATTTTTTTTTTTTACATTATCTTCTATGTATTCTATATTTAACATTGTGATATGAAAATAGTTTTCATATTTGTTGTAAATGTAGTTTAAGCTCGTGGTTATGCGTTAGAGCGGTGTATTTTGTTTTAGCAGCGTCGTCTTCAATGTTCATTTTTTTTTTCTTTCTAATAAAGACATTCTGTCATGTCATTTTAAAACCACCAAAGTGTGTATTAGGTTTCCCCGTTTCATAAAATGTATCGTTTGATACGTACAATGCTTTAAAACTGTTTTTTTTTTTTTGTTGTTTTTTTTAAACCTCAGAAGAGACATCAACATTTAGCTCAGCGAATGTCATTCGCGGTGTCAGTATTTGATGAACTTATAAAGACTTAGTTCCAGATTTGTCAATGGCTGAGGTATATTAACAAACGAATAAAACAGATTTCACCCAGGGTTGTGAGAGGTTTCACTTTCCTCACTTACTCCGCACTCAGGCGATTCCGAGACTTCCGGTCCCTCGAGCGACGAGGCTTGCTTCGATCTCTCCACGGCATCAAAGTTTGAGTGTTTTCCCGTTCGTGTCTTTGTCAAATTTCCGCTGGCTATTTTGTTGTGTATGTGTTATTGTGTGTTTCTATTTGGTTTTGGTTTTGTAGTTGTTGAAAATTTGTGTGTAATTATTCGTTTTTTTGTTCGCGCCTCGTGCGGCCTGGTCTCTCCGGGCTCCCTCCCCCCCCCCCCCCCCCGGCGTCAGTGTTTTGTGAATATGGGTTCTTTCCTTCATAGTATTTGCTTGTTTCTTTGATTTTCTTTTCTCCCCCCTACCTCTCACGAACATCTTACCCCTTGTCCAGCGTTTTGAAAACAGAACAAACAAATAAACAAACAAAAAAAAATTCTATATTAATTCTTTCTCTCCTCCCGGACACGTGCTTGTTCGCTCTCCTCCTCGTCTCGACTTGTGCCCCGCCCCCTATATCTCGTTTTTCTTCCACCTCTGCTCCTGCTTTCTCAAATCCACGTTCTCACTTAGAGACTTTTCCCAGATTGTTTTTCATGGTTTTGTTTAAATATTATTTAAATATGTTTAAACCGCAGCCGTGATGCTGACGCCGGCCTCCCACCCCACCCCCCCCCCCCCCACCCCACCCCAGAATTTCCATGTTTTAAACGTTTCCCAGTGTATACCCTGGATTACAATAGGTACACCGTATCCCTGCATGTCGTAAGAGACGACCAAGAGGGTTGGCGTCAGGAAGGGCATCCGGCCATAAAAACATTGCCTCAAAAAGAGAACCATGACAATTAGAACTACATATGGGCAGGGTACAGCCCGAAGTGGAGATCGGTTTCTGAGGTTTGGGACATGGAATGTAGGGACAATGACAGGGAGATCAGGAGAAGTGGTGGAAGTATTGGTCAGAAGAAGAGTGGACATATGTTGTGTGCAAGAGACGAGATGGAAGGGAAGTGGTGTGAGAATGGTGAAGGGTAGGCAGGGACAGAAATACAAGTTTATGTGGCAAGGGTGCCTGGAGGGCGTGAATGGTGTTGGTGTCCTGTTTTCTGAGGAGTTTGTAGACAGTGTGGTGAGTGTGACTAGAGTGAGTGATAGGTTGATGATGGTGAAAATGATGATTGGAAAGCTCTTGGTGAACGTCATCTCAGGATATGCTCCGCAGGTTGGTCGAAGCGATGAAGAGAAGGACAAGTTCTGGTGTGCGATAGAGAAGCTGATGGAAAACGTGAAAGATGAGGAAGTTGTTGTGGTAGGAGGAGACCTAAATGGAAATGTGGGAAGGAGTATGGATGGTTTTGACGGAGTTCATGGGGGTTACGGATATGGTGTGAGAAATGGAGAAGGTGAAAGGATTTTGGAGTTTGCTGATGGGGCTGATTTGTTGATTTGTAATACTCAGTTCCAGAAAGAGGATAATACGCTTGTTACATACACGTCAGGTGGGTCGACGACAACCGTTGACTACCTGATGGTGCGTAGGCGAGATAGGGGGTTTCACAGCACCACTTGGTTGTCTGCGACATAAGGGTGAAAGGTGCGAGGAGAGCTTGGCGGGTGAAGTACCAACCGAGAATGAAGGTGTGGAGGTTGAAAGAGGTGACAGTAAGGGAGGCATTAAAAGAGAGGCTGAGTAGGGTCGAGGATGATGTGGTTGAGCTTGAAAGTGGTTGGATGTCAATGAAAGCTAGTCTGTTGGGAGCCGTTGGTGAGGTATGTGGATGGACAAAAGGACCACCGAGGCACTCGGAAACATGGTGGTGGGATGATGAAGTTGGAAAGAAGATTGACGAGAAGAGGAAGAAGTTCAAGGAGTGGCAGAAGGCGAAGGGTACGGGAGCAGAAACAGCAGAGCATGAAAGTTATAAGGCAGCCAGGAAGGCTGCAAAGAAAGAGGTAGCAAAGGTGCAGGAGGCATATATGAAAATGTTGGGAGAACGCTTGGATTCGGAAGAGGGTCAGAAAGCAGTATTCAGGATTGCAAAGCAGATCGCGAAAGAGAGGTGTGATGTGATGGGGGTGAGTTGCTTGAAGGATGAAGTGGGACAAATCGTTGTCGACCCAGATGGAATTAAAGGAAGATGGAAAAGATATATGGAAATGCTGTTGAATACAGAGAATGAATGGGATGGCAACATAGAGAGTAACCCAGTTTTAGGACCGGCAGAGAAGATAACTGAAAAGGAAGTTGAGGAAGCGATAAAAGCAATAAAAACAAACAAACAAAAAAAACACCTTTCGAGGCCATTTTTCCCCGCAAAACGGGGGTTGGCCTTTTTCGGGCACCGTGGTTGTTGTTGTTTTTTGTTGGTCCCCTTTTTGAAGCAATGTTTTACGGCCGGATGCCCTTCCTGCCGCCAACCCTTTTTGTCGCCTTTTACGACAAACAGGGAATTACCAGTGAACTGGTACTCAATTAGCCGACCTCGGAAGGATGACAGGCTGAGTCAACCCCCCTGGCGTTAATTCAGCGATCGACCGGGATTCGAACCTAGGATCCTAAGCTGGCACCCTAGCCGCTAGCCCAACACCAGGCTTTGTTGTTGGCCCAACAACAACGCTAGCCCAACACCAGTTGCAGGAGAAGCGATAAAAGCAATGAAGGGTAGAAAAGCGGGAGGGCCGACGGGAGTTGTGGGAGATATGTTGAAGGCAGCAGGAAGTTGGGGTGTGAATAGAATGACAGAGATCTGTAATCTGGTGGTGAAAGAAGGCTGCATTCCAGTGGATTGGGAACTGAGTACCCTTGTCCCTCTATACAAGGGGAAAGGTGACCCTCTGGAGTGTGGCTCGTCCTGAGCGATAAAGTTATTGGAGCATGGAATGAAGGTATTGGAAAGGGTGTTGGAGAGGAGCATAAGGAAGAAAGTGAAGATCGACAAAATGCAGTTTGGATTTAGGCCAGGAAGAGGAACGACAGATGTGCTTTTCATTGTGAGGCAGTTGCAGGAGAAGTACATGGAGAAGAGGAAGAAGTTGTTTTTTGGGTTTGTTGATCTGGAGAAAGCATTCGATAGGGTTCCACGCAAAGTATTGCCATGGGCATTGAGGAAGTTAGGAGTGGAGGAATGGTTGATCAGAGTAGTGATGGCAATGTACAAAAGAGCGCACACAGCTGTAAGGACGAAGGACGGGAACAATGTTGAGTTTGAGGTGAAGGTGGGAGTGCATCAGGGGTCGGTACTAAGTCCACTACTATTTGTAGCTGTGATGGAGGTGCTGGCTCGGAACGTAAAGGAGGGTTTACCGTGGGAGTTGTTGTATGCAGATGATCTGGTGTTGATTGTGGAAAGTATGGATGGACTGAAGGAAAAGATGAACAAGTGGAAGGAATGTATGGCGACAAAAGGTCTGAAGGTGAATATCGGAAAGACGAAGGTGATGGCAAGTGGTAAAGCATGTGGTGAGGTGGAAAGAACTGGGAAATGGCCCTGTGCTGTGTGTAGGAAGGGTGTCGGAGTGAACTCCATTCAATGTGCAATGTGCGCTGAGTGGGTTCATCAAAAATGTAGTGGTCTGAGAGGGTCATGAACCAGTGTGGCAGCTACATTCAAATGTAAGGTGTGCACAGAGGGAGCTGCAGATGGAGGAAATGTTGAGTTGGATCTTGGAGACGGCGTGAACCTGGAAGGTGTGAAAACATTTTGCTACCTCGGAGACATGCTGAATGGAGAAGGTGGATCAGACTCGGCAACCGTTGCTAGAGTGAGATGTGCATGGAAGAAGTTTCGGGGACTGAGTGGCATACTGATGATGAGGGGAGTGTCCTTGAAGCTGAAGGGAAAGGTGTATGCTGCATGTGTGAGAAGAGTTATGATTTATGGGAGCTAGACATGGGTAATGAACGTAGAGCAGCAACGAAGGTTGGAAAGGGTGGAAATGCGAATGGTTCGACGGATGTACGGAGTATCGTTGAGAGAGAGGAAGACAAATGATGAATTGCGAAAGATGATGGGAATAGAGCCTGTGATTGATGCTGTGAAGAGGAACAGGTTGAGATGGTTTGGTCATGTGTTGAGGAAGGATGAAAGTGACTGGTTGAGAAGAGTGATTGAAATGAATGTAGAAGGAAGTAGAGGACGGGGAAGACCGAGAAAGACTTGGCTAAAGATGGTTAAAGAAGAAATGCGGGCAAGGGGGTTAACAAGGAGAGATGCAGAAAATAGGGCAAAATGGAGAAGATTGTCATGGGGACCGCAAGGCTAACCCCTGCTCTAGTAGGGAAAATGGCCTTTAAAATGCATGTTGTTGTTGTGTTGTGAGAGGCTGAAGAAGAAGAAACCTCGCCGGACTGCCCAGACAAAATAAATAATTCTGGTTCTGGCTCCGCGATTTTCAGGTTTATTACTCCCGCCAGGGAGTAACGCATTCGATCGTGTCCGTCCGTGTGTGTGTGTGTGTGTGTTCGTATGTTCGTGTGTTTGTGTGTTTGTGAACAAGATATTTGGAAAAGTTCTGAACGGATTTGGATGAAAGTTGGTGGGATGATTGCCCTTGGGATAAGGAAGAATTGATTAGTTTTTGGTGAAGCTCAGGATATTATTCTGCATCCAGGAATTTTTTTGGGAAAGATTTTTTCTATTTTACTGCATTAAAGCTTTTATTCTTATTCTTAAATGATGTTTTTCTCCTCTAATTCCGAGATATATCAAAATAAATTCTCTGACAGTTAGGGCTTACTTTCTTTTTCATTTATTGTTTTGGGGAGAGGGGATGTTAAACAAAACTTATTATTCCAACTAAACCCACGGCGGGAGTATGCGCTCTACTGAGTGGCGTTATAGTTTCATCCAGTTTTCCAGAAAGTTATGGAAAATGTTGACTTTCTAAATGCCTGTCTAATAAAAGGCATTTATACTATATTCTGGCGACAAAAGAGGTGTTTGGAGATAAAATTTTACAACACAATATCTATTATCTAATATTGTAATGTTACATTTTAAATAAATAAGCAATCTAATTGCATTCTCTTTGATAATAATACAACACAACAACATGCATTTTAAGGCCATGTTCCCTGCTAGAGCGGGGGTTAGCCTTGCGGTCCCCATGACAACCTTCTCCATTTTGCCCTATTTTCTGCATCTCTCCTTGTTAACCCCCTTGCCCGCATTTCTTCTTCCACCATCTTTAGCCAAGTCTTTCTCGGTCTTCCCCGTCCTCTACTTCCTTCTACATTAACTTCCATCACTCTTCTCAACCAGTCACTTTCATCCTTCCTCAATACATGACCAAACCATCTCAACCTGTTCCTCTTCACAGCATCAATCACAGGCAATATTCCCATCATCTTTCGCAATTCATCATTTGTCTTCCTCTCTCTCAACGATACTCCGCACATCCATCGAACCATTCGCATTTCCACCCTTTCCAGCCTTCGTTGCTGCTCTACGTTCATTACCCATGTCTCGCTCCCATAAATCATAACACTTCTCACACATGCAGCATACACCTTTCCCTTCAGCTTCAACGACACTCTCCTCCTCATCAGCACGCCACTCAGTTCCCGAAACTTCTTCCATGCACATCTCACTCGAGCAACCGTTGCCGAGTCTGATCCACCTTCTCCATTCAGCATGTCTCCGAGGTAGCAAAATGTTTTCACACCTTCCAGCTTCACGCCGTCTCCAAGATCCAACTCAACATTTCCTCCATCTGCAGCTCCCTCTGTGCACACCTTACATTTGAATGTAGCTGCCACACTGGTTAATGACCCTCTCAGACCACTACATTTTTGATGAACCCACTCAGCACACATTGTACATTGAATGGAGTTCACTCCGACACCCTTCCTACACACAGCACACGGCCACTTCCCAGTTCTTTCCACCTCACCACATGCTTTACCACTTGCCATCACCTTTGTCTTTCCGATATTCACCTTCAGACCTTTTGTCTCCATACATTCCTTCCACTTGTTCATCTTTTCCTTCAGTCCATCCATACTTTCCGCAATCAACACCAGATCATCTGCATACAACAACTCCCACGGTAAACCCTCCTTTACGGTCTGAGCCAGCACCTACATCACAGCTACAAATAGTAGTGGACTTAGTACCGACCCCTGATGCACTCCCACCTACACCTCAAACTCACCACTGTTCCCGTCCTTCGTCCTTACAGCTGTGCGTGCTCTTTTGTACATTGCCATCACTACTCTGATCAACCATTCCTCCACTCCTAACTTCCTCAATGCCCATGTCAATACTTTGCGTGGAACCCTATCGAATGCTTTCTCCAGATCAACAAACCCAAAAAACAACTTCTTCCTCTTATCCATGTACTTCTCCTGCAACTGCCTCACAATCAAAAGCGCATCTGTCGTTCCTCTTCCTGGCATAAATCCAAACTGCATTTCGTCGATCTTCACTTTCTTCCTTATCCTCCTCTCCAACACCCTTTCCAATACCTTCATTCCATGCTCCAATAACTTTATCGCTCGGTACGAGCCACACTCCAGAGGGTCACCTTTCCCCTTGTATAGAGGGACAAGGGTACTCAGTTCCCAATCCACTGGAATGCGGCCTTCTTTCACCACCAAATTACAGATCTCTGTCATTCTCTTCACACCCCAACTTCCTGCTGCCTTCAACATATCTCCCACAACTCCCGTCGGCCCTCCCGCTTTTCCACTCTTCATTGCTTTTATCGCTTCCTCAACTTCCTTCTCAGTTATCTTCTCTGCCGGTCCTAAAACTGGGTTACTCTCTATGTTGCCATCCCATTCATTCTCTGTATTCAACAGCATTTCCATATATCTTTTCCATCTTCCTTTAATTCCATCTGGGTCGACAACGATTTGTCCCACTTCATCCTTCAAGCAACTCACCCCCATCACATCACACCTCTCTTTCGCTATCTGCTTTGCAATCCTGAATACTGCTTTCTGACCCTCTTCCGAATCCAAGCGTTCTCCGAACATTTTCCTACATGCCTCCTGCGCCTTTGCTACCTCTTTCTTTGCAGCCTTCCTGGCTGCCTTATAACTTTCATGCTCTGCTGTTTCTGCTCCCGTACCCTTCGCCTTCTGCCACTCTTTGAACTTCTTCCTCTTCTCGTCAATCCTCTTTCCAACCTCAACATCCCACCACCATGTTTCCGAGTGCCTCGGTGGTCCTTTTGTCCATCCACATACCTCACCAACGGCTCCCAACAGACTAGCTTTCATTGACATCCAACCACTTTCAAGCTCAACCACATCATCCTCTACCCTACTCAGCCTCTCTTTTAATGCCTCCCTTACTGTCACCTCTTTCAACCTCCACACCTTCATTCTCGGTTGGTACTTCACCCGCCGAGCTCTCCTCGCACCTTTCACCCTTATGTCGCAGACAACCAAGTGGTGCTGTGAAACAGCCTCCTCCCCCGGGATCACCTTTGTGTCCCGGAGGTGCCCCCTATCTCGCCGACGCACCATCAGGTAGTCAACGGTTGTCGGCGACCCACCTGACGTGTATGTAACAAGCTTATTGTCCTCTTTCTGGAACTGAGTATTACAAATCAACAAATCAGCTCCATCAGCAAACTCCAAAATCCTTTCACCTTCTCCATTTCTCACACCATATCCATAACCCCCATGAACTCCCTCAAAACCATCCATACTCCTTCCCACATGTCCATTCAGGTCTCCTCCCACCACAACAACTTCCTCATCTTTCACGTTTTCCATCAGCTTCTCTATCGCACACCAGAACTTGTCCTTCTCTTCATCGCTTCGACCAACCTGCGGAGCATATCCCGAGATGACGTTCACCAAGAGCTTTCCAATCATCATTTTCACCATCATCAACCTATCACTCACTCTAGTCACACTCACCACACTGTCTACAAACTCCTCAGAAAACAGGACACCAACACCATTCACGCCCTCCGGGCACCCTTGCCACACAAACTTGTATTTCTGTCCCTGCCTACCCTTCACCATTCTCACACCACTTCCCTTCCATCTCGTCTCTTGCACACAACATATGTCCACTCTTCTTCTGACCAATACTTCCACCACTTCTCCTGATCTCCCTGTCATTGGCCCCACATTCCATGTCCCAAACCTCAGAAACCGATCTCCACTTCGGGCTGCACCCTGCCCATATGTACTTGTGATTGTCATGCTTCTCTTTTTGAGGCAATGTTTTTATGGCCGGATGCCCTTCCTGACGCCAACCCTCTTAGTCGTCTCTTACGACACGCAGGGATACGGTGTACCTATTCTGACCAGGGTACACACTGGGAAACGTTTAAAACATGTAAATTCTGGGGGGAGGGGGGGTGGGACGCGTCAGCATCACGGCTGCGGTTTAAACATATTCCAACAATATCCAAACAGAACGATGAAAAAAAACAAAAAAACAATCCGGGAAAAGTCTCCAAGCGAAAACGTCGATTTGAGAAAGAAGGAGCAGAGGCGGAAGAAAACGAGATACAGGGGGCGGGGCACAAGCCGAGACGAGGAGGAGAGCGAACAAGCACGTGTCCGGGAGGAGAGAAAGAATCAATATAGAATTATTTGTGTAGGGAGGTGAGGTGAGGGGGAGAAAATAAAATCAAAGAAACAAGCAATGCAGCGAAGGAAATAACCCAAACCGACAAAACACCGACGGGGGGAGGGAAGCCCCAAGTCACGAGGTACGACTCAGAAAACGATTAACTACACACAAGTTTGCACGAACCACAAACCAACACCAACTAGAAACACACAATAACACGTACACAGCAAAATAACCAGTGGAAATTTGACAAAGACAAGAATGGGAAAACACTCAAACTTCGATGCCGTGGAGAGCTCGAAGCACGCCACACTCGCCCTCACTCGCACTCGCAATATAGGACAATGTCGCGGGCAATCCCTTTCACGGAAAGCCTCAACTCATTTGCGACCAATATCAAAAAAAAGTCCGCTTGCAGCCTCGATGCGATTCATGGCTGTCTCTCTCACTGGCTGTCTTCACATGGCATGTCATGGCATGTGTCATTCACACATGGCTGTCTCACGCCTCTTTGATAATAATAATAATAATAATTCATTTATTTTGTATAGCGCTTTTCCAGAAGCCCAAAGGCGCTTTGACAGAGTGGAAAACATAATGCATAACAATACATGAAAACAACAATTGCAAAAAGACAAGAATCAATAGGGAATATTTAAAGCAAAAGGAGGGAGAAGGAGAAGAGATTAAAAAAAAAAAAAAAAACCACCTTTAGAGGCCATTTTTCCCCGCAAGCGGGGTTTGGCCTTTTTCGGGAACCGTGGTTGTTGTTGTTTTTCGGTCCCCTTTTTGAAGCAATGTTTTATGGCCGGATGCCCTTCCTGACGCCAACTCTTTTTGCCGCCTTTAACGACAAGCAGGGAATTACCAGTGAACTGGTACTCAATTTGCCGACCTCAGAAGGATGACAGGCTGAGTCAACCCCCCTGGCGTTAATTCAGCGATTGACCGGGATTCGAACCCAGGATCCTAGGATCCTAAGCCGGCACCCTAGCCGCTAGCCCAACACCAGGGACCAGGGGCTAGCCCAACACCGCCAACACCAGGGAGAAGGAGAAGAGATAGTCAGGGGTTAAATGCTGTGGGTTGAATGTTGAATGCAGTGTTGAACAGGTGGGTCTTTAGTGATGTTTTGAATGTGGTGAGTGCGGAGGAGTCTCTGATGGTGTGAGGTAGTGAGTTCCAGAGGGTGGGAGCAGCGATGGAGAAGGCCCTGTCCCCCCAGGATCTGAATTTGGTCCGGATGGAGGGGGTCAGGAGGTTGGTACCAGCAGAGCGGAGGTTGCGGGTGGGAGTGTGTCTGGAGAGGAGGTCAGCCAGGTAGGATGGGGCCAGGTTATGGAGGGCTTTGTATGTCAAGAGGAGGATTTTGTACTGGATTCTCTGGGGGATGGGGAGCCAGTGAAGCTTGTAAAGGACGGGGGTGATGTGGTCACGGGTCCGGGAATGGGTGAGTAGACGGGCAGCGGAGTTCTGAATGTATTGGAGTTTATTTGTGATTTTTGAGGGTGAACCATAGAGGAGGCTATTGCAGTAGTCCAGACGGGAGGTGATGAAGGCGTGGATAAGGGTTTCTGCAGCCGTGGAGGAGAGGGATGAGCGGAGATGGGCAATGTTTTTCAGGTGAAAGAAGGCTGACTTTGTGATCTGTTTAGTGTATTTGTCGAAGGAAAGGGTTTGGTCAAAGATGACGCCAAGATTCCGGATGTGAGGGGAGGTGGATACTGGGATACCGTCGATGTTGAGGGCAAAGTTATGGGTTGATTTTGTGAGCGTTTTTGGGCCAATGATGATTATTTCAGATTTATCACAGTTAAGCTTGAGGAAGTTGATTTGAAGCCAGGATTTTATTTCAGTGATGCAGTTTGTCAGGATAGAGTGGGTGTCGGTGGAGATGGACTTGGTGGAGATGAAAAGCTGGATGTCATCGGCGAAGCAGTGGAATTGGAGACCATGACGGCGGATTAAGTGACCGAGGGGGGACAGGTAAAGGATGAAGAGGAGGGGGCCAAGAACTGAACCTTGGGGGACACCTTGGGGGAGGGGAGCAGTGGGGGATTTGCAGTTATTGATGGAGATGAACTGGCATCTGTCAGAGAGGTATGATTTAATCCAAGAGAGGGCAGTGCCGGTAACGTTAAAGGTGGATTCAAGTCGGGTGAGGAGGATGGTGTGATCGATGGTGTCAAAGGCAGCGCTGAGGTCGAGGAGGACGAGAATGTTGAGGTTGCCAGCGTCAGAGGAGAGGAGAAGGTCGTTGGTGATTTTGAGGAGAGCAGTTTCAGTACTGTGGTTGGAGCGGAATCCAGATTGGAATGTTTCATACAGGTTATTCGCAGAGAGGTGATGTTTGAGTTGAGTGGCTACAGCGTGTTCCAAAACTTTTGACAGAAAGGGTAGGTTGGAGATGGGTCTGAAGTTGTTTAGGGTGTCAGGGTTTAGACCAGGTTTTTTTAGAATGGGGGTAACAGCAGCAATTTTGAGGGAAGGTGGGACGATGCCTGTAGACAGGGAGGAGTTTATTGTTGCAATGATAAGTGGAGAGAGAGCAGGGAGGGAGGCCTTGACAAAGCTGGAGGGGATGGGGTCAAGAGTGCAGGTGGAAGTTTTCATTCCTATGAGGAGTTCAGAGAGGTCAGTAGGGGAGATTGGGGAGAACCGAGACAGGGGATGGCAGGACAAGGGGGGGCAGGTGGTTGGAGGGGGAGCGGGTGCGGCGGTGGTCAAGCTGTTGTAGATGTTGTCAATTTTGCGTTGGAAGAAAGAGAGGAAGGAGATGCAGTTGTCTACTGCGAATGACTGGGTGGTGGTGTTCAGGGGGCGGAGGAGTTTGTTTATTGTCGAGAAGAGTGCTTTTGGGTTTCCGGAGCCAGAGTGGATAATTTGAGAGTAGTAGGCGGAGCGGGCGCAGGAGAGGGCATCTTTGTAGTGTTGTAGGTGGTCCTTGTAGGCTTGGGAGTGAACTGTGAGACCCGTTTTATTGCGGAGTCTTTCAAGTTGGCGAGCACGAGTTTTCATCAGGCGGAGTTCAGGGGTAAACCAGGGAGCAGAATGGGTGAAAGAAACTGTTTTGGTTTTTACAGGCGCAAGCTGGTCAAGGCAGGAGGAGAGAGTGTGGTTGTAGTAGTCAGTGAGGTCGGAAGGGGTGTGGAGGTCAATGAAGGGAGAAGTGGACATTTTTTCAGAGAGGGTGGATGAGAATGAGGTAGGTGAAAGAGCGTTTAGCTTACGGAAGTTGATAGTGCGATAATGCCTTGGTGTTGGGGCAGGGATGTTGATGGTCAGAGTGATGGCTAAGTGGTCAGAGAGGGTGAGGTCGGAGCCAGAGAGATGGTGCAAATTTAATCCAGTGGAGCAGACAAGGTCCAAAATGTGACCACGGATATGGGTAGGAAAGTCGACATGTTGAGTGAGGTTAAAGCAGGTGAGTAAATCAGTGAAGTCAGTGGTTATTGTGGAGTCAGTGGAGTCCATGTGGATATTGAGAAGACTTTGGTTGTCTTTGCATCTTCTATCATTTCATCATTGCAAATACAGGAACAGACATGAACGTACTGGATAACCAAACAAGTGACTTCGTATTATCTATATAATAATAGCGTAAGGACTCGACTTTGTTATCCCTTTTACGCCGCACCCAGTGACGCGATGCCCACGGCACTAATGGATTTACGATCTACGAACCGCGCTGTTTGTTTATCACGTACAGCCATACTCGAAAAATCTGAATTAGCCGACGTTGGGGCCCAAAAGCATCCGATTAACTGCCGATACGACGCCATCTTACGACTCCATTGTATTGGCGTCTGCTGGGCGAAGGCGAAGCAAGCCGTCCGCTGATTGGACAGGCGAAGGCGAAAGCAAGCCGTCCACTGAGTGGACAATCCCAGAGTGGTGCTATGCCGATTCCTATTACGAATCCATTCATTTTTCAAAAGTATATCGTAGCGTTGTCATTTAAGTAGATTGCAATAAATACGTTATTCATATACGCACTCTTCATTCTCATCTTTCTTCCTAACTCTTACTCGGACAAGCAAACCCCCTATGCCATCCATAATGGTACACTCTATCCATACACCACATCCTCCCTCCCGTGGATGTTCCACGGGTTTCGGCTAGTTATTATTATTATTATTATTATTATAAATGCACGTTATTAATTTATGAAGCCCAACAGATAATAACATGTTCACTGAACAATCTGATTAAAAAGCCAGGAAGCCATCATACACTTCATGTACCATTTGTTAATATGCATTTTCATCAACTGCTCGTTATAAATTTCTGAGCACCCCTTGTGCGTGGGGACATGGATATTCTTAATCAGTGACACATTTCCTACAAACACATTAAAGTTTTAAGTTGCCCCCATCGTTGTTGCACGAAAATTGAACATTAAGCGCATATATACTGCATGCCCTATGGCCTTTGAGTCATGACAGAAAACTCGTTATTTTTTTCAGACTGCAATTTGACCTTGACATTTTACTCTGGGGTGGGGGTGGGGTGGGGTATGATAAAATTATGTGTAAATGTGACTTGCCCTAGGCTATCTAGATGCAAAAATCAATAGAAAACTATACCATTGGATGCAAAATATAGTGGAATTTCTCTTGCTACCGAAGGACCAAAATATATATATATATTGTTACAGATTTGGGAACCCCCCCCCCCTTCACTTGTAAATATCCCCCTTTGTAATATAATCCCCTTTTATTAATTATTAAATATCGCACCCTAGGCCATCGCCAACACGCAGCCAATCTTAGAATCATCTTGCTAATTATTTCCTATTCTATGTTTAATTAAGGTTCTGTATCCACTAGATTGACACCACGTTTCATTAACAAATAAGGATAGCTCCCCTTCAATGATTCCATACCCCAGCAAACTCTCTCTCTCTGCAAAGCAGCTCGACAAGCGTGGGGTGCGTGCCTTCTCAACTGGCCTGGGTTTGCCGCCATTTTGAACATGTGCTCCGTGCTCTGTTTGAACAAGAAGGGCGGGGTCGCCGAGAAGAGGTGTGACCGTGGCTCGCCACGAGGGCGGAGCTGTTCAGCTCCATTGCCTAATAAGGCTACAAACCGAGCACGGGGGCGGGACCCAAACGGCCGAGGGCGTGTCACGACGCCGCTTAATATATGCGTTTGGAAGATCGCGCAACAGGAGAGAAGGGTTGAGACCAGCAGAGGCGACGCGCGCGCAGCAAAAAGAGATCGTGCCTTGCCTGCGAGGGGAAATCCCAGTATTATCCCCAGAGAGAGAGAGAGTCGTGGCGTTGACCCAACCACATTTTGTTCCAGCGGTTGTCGGATTCGCTTAAAACCAACGGTGTGAGGTCGGTGCGGAACCTCAACGGCTGAACGAGCCGAACCGGCCGCTCCTGCCAGCTGGACGGACCTTCTCCTGCCATTCCTGTCATCATCCCCGTGTGAGTCTGTCTTTGTTTGTTCTGTCCTGGGTATAAGTAAGACTGTATAGATAAGGCTGCACTGTGTCTTTTTACATCCATCTATCTTTGTACAGCTTTGATCTTTCTTTTCCTCTGGTGTTTGTTATAATAAATGTGTGTTCCTTCTCCAAGCTTTGGTTTCGTCTTCATCCAGTTGCTTTAGTCTTTTCTTTCCATTGGTCTATGTGGCACGATTAAAACCGCTATAATCGGGTTAGTCATTGTTAACGGCCTGGGTCGTGACTCGCTTTGCTCGGCGTGTCCATTACCGTCGCGACTCGGGCGGGGCTGTCTCCTCGCTGGTTGGGAGGTCACGGTAAGCAGGTATTCGGGGGGTCTTTCTTTTGGGTCTCTGGCCCGATTACCCTGGTCGTGGCTGACCACCAGTGACGTCACAGACCCCCAGGATCGGCGACGGCCAGTATAACGGACAAGGGGTAACCCCCCTTGGCGAGAGGAGCACTGTCGTCCCAGATCCGTAACAATATATATATATATATATATATATATATATATATATATATATATATATATATATATATATATATATATATATATATATATATACAGTATATATATATATATATATATATATATATACATATATATATATATATATATATATATATATATATATATATGTATATATATATATATATATATATATATATATATATATATATATACAGTGGAACCTTGACTTACAAGTGCCCCAACTTACGAGTTTTTCGAGATACGAGCCGTCGCTCGGGCGGTTTATTGCTTTGAGATGCGAGCCGAGATCTGAGTTACGAGCTTTCGCCACCCGGTCACGTGGTTATCTTGCCGTGCAAGTACAGTATCTCTGTCGTATAGCGCTGCATTTTTGTTTTCGCATGTTGGTTATTTTGAGTTTACGCCGCCAGGTGGGTTCCGGTCACGTGGTTATCTTGCCGTGCACGTACAGTATCTCTGTCGTATAGCGCTGCATTTTTGTTTTCGCATGTTGGTTATTTTGAGTTTACGCCGCCAGGTGGGTTCCGGTCACGTGGTTATCTTGCCGTGCACGTACAGTATCTCTGTCGTATAGCGCTGCATTTTTGTTTTCGCATGTTGGTTATTTTGAGTTTACGCCGCCAGGTGGGTTCCGGTCACGTGGTTATCTTGCCGTGCACGTACAGTATCTCTGTCGTATAGCGCTGCATTTTTGTTTTCGCATGTTGGTTATTTTGAGTTTATGCCGCCAGGTGGGTTCCGGTCACGTGGTTATCTTGCCGTGCACGTACAGTATCTCTGTCGTATAGCGCTGCATTTTTGTTTTCGCATTTTGGTTATTTTGGAAAATTTCATGTTCATGTCGAACATTTCATGTTCATGTTCATGTTCATGCCATGCCAGGCCACAACTTGTTCAGAGTGCCGGCGATAGCTCGCCTTCTCTTTGTGGAAAACACGGTGAGATCCTTAACATCGAACAACTAATGGGACGCAAACGGGGCGCCCAGTTTAGCGGTACACACATTGATGAATCACCCTGCCTGTGATTCACCCATGACAGGTTATAGCTGGGTCGGGATTCAAACCCAGGCTGGACAGTTTAGACTTTAGAGTCAAGTGTGCGTACCTCCAGTCCAGGCCATCCTGCCAACTTGTATGCTGCATACAGGTGAAATATAAAGCGCGAGATATTTTTATATATACTGTATATTTAAAAAAAAATTGGTGTGGTTTTTGGCGGGCTGGAACGGATTAATAGCATTTCAATGCATTTTAATGGGGAAATTTGATTTGATTTGAGATTTGAGAATTAAACTCGTAAGTCAAGGTTCCACTGTATATATATATATATATATACATACATCCACAAATATATATATATATACACACACACACACAGTCACGTGAAAAAGTAAGTACACCCCATGTAAAGTTTTGACTTTTTCAACATATTTCAACATACAGCTATTTGATCTTCATTTCAACAATATTTATAGATAAAGGTGATATAATACAACAAATATCATGAAACATTTACATTTTGTAGTCCATTGTATAATTTAAATAAACATAAATGCAAATTTCGCATGTGGAAAAAGTAAGTACACCCCTACATTTATCACGACTTCAAATACCTAAAATTAGAATCAGGTGCACCAGCTCAGGTGCGAATGATCAGAACATCGTTAGAGAGGATCTTGGAGGAACCTGTCTTATTTAAACCTCAGACATTTAGTTTGGTTTGCTCTTTGTTGTTGGAGTGTGCGGCGTCACCATGCCTAGATCAAAAGAGCTCTCTGAGGCCTTAAGAAAGAAGGTTATAGATGCCTACGAGTCTGGGAAGGGATTTAAAAAGATCTCCAAACAATTTGAAATCAATCATTTGACTCTCCGGAAGATCATCTACAAGGGGAGAAGATTCCAAACAACTGCCAACTTGTTCAGGCCAGGCCGCCGCAGCAAGTTCAGCCTGAGAGCAGACCGCAAGATGCTGAAAGAAGTCTTGAAGAATCCCAGAATGTCATCACGGGATCTACAGGTCAAAGTGCACGAGTCTACCATTAGAAAGAGGCTGCACAAATTTGATCTACATAGGAGGTGTGCCAGGAGAAAACCTTTGCTGTCCAGAAAGAACATCAGGGCAAGACTAAAGTTTGCCAATGAACACCAAGGCAAAGAGCAGCACTTCTGGAACAATGTGCTCTGGACAGATGAGTCAAAGGTAGAGCTATTTGGCCACAGTACCAGAAGACATGTTTGGCAAAAACCAAAGGCAGCATTTGACCACAAGAACCTGATACCAACTGTAAAGCATGGTGGTGGAAATATTATTGTTTGGGGCAGCTTTGCTGCATCAGGGCCTGGGCAGCTCACCATCATAGAATCCACTATGAATTCATTGTACCAGAGGGTGCTTGAGGATAATGTGAGGCCATCTGTCGGAAAGTTGAAGCTCAACCGAAGGTGGACCTTGCAACATGACAATGACCCTAAACATACCAGTAAATCCACCAAGGAATGGCTGAAAAGAAAGAAATGGAGGGTTCTGGAATGGCCAAGTCAAAGCCCGGATCTAAATCCCATCGAGATGTTGTGGGGGGGATTTGAAACGAGCTGTGCATGCAAGAAACCCCTCAAACATCGCATAGCTGAAATAATTCTGCATGGAGGAGTTGGAAAAAATTTCTCCCAGTCGATGTCAGAGACTGGTAGACAGTTATAAGAAACGACTACTTGAGGGTGTTTCTGCTAAAGGGGGCAATGCCACCTATTAGAGCCAAGGGTGTACTTACTTTTTCCACAGAAGGAAATGGCATCTGTTAATTTTTTGTTGAATAAATTATTGCAACTTCAATTTTTCATTGTTTTTTTTCAATTAGATCACCTTTATCTATAGATACTGTTTAAATGAAGATCAAATATTGATATATCCACATATGTTAAAAAGATAAAAAACATTTCATGGGGTGTACTTACTTTTTCCACATGCAAAATTTGCATTTATGTTTATTTAAATTATACAATGGACTACAAAATGTAAATGTTTCATGATATTTGTTATATTATATCACCTTTATCTATCAATATTGTTGAAATGAAGATCAAATAGCTGTATGTTGAAATATGTTGAAAAAGTCAAAACTTTACATGGGGTGTACCTACTTTTTCACGTGACTGTGTGTGTGTGTGTATATATATATATATATATATATATATATATATATATATATATATATATATATATATATATATATATATATATATATATATATATATATATATATATATATATATATATATATATATGTATATATATATGTATGTATGTATGTATGTATGTATGTATGTATATATATATATATTGTTGTGGATATGAGAATGTTTTTTTTTTTTTGTTGTTGTCGTGTAAATTGTTGTAAAGATCACCCTTTGTAAATGTCATGATCCTTGTAAATACCTCCGTAGTGTAAAGGTCAAAGGGCGTCTCGGTAGTTATTCCATGAAACACCACATTGCAGGACCCGATAAAACCCTTGTTCAGTAGCTTATATCTTATTATGTGTCTTAGGGTAAGGCCGTGTCTCCCATTAATTTAAATACTCCATTGCACCAAGTGAAATAAGAGTAGATCCCCTTTCATTTCATTTCAATGGCCAACTGCATTTTGGGTGGTTTTCTTCAACCACCATTGGCCACGAGGCAGGGTTGGGAAAGAAGGGCGTGTCTCCACCTCGTCATAGAGGGGAGGAGTGAGCCAGCCCCGAACAACCAACCGAGCACGAGGGGTTTGGTTTGAGAGGGCGGAGGAAGAGCGTTTGGGGGAGGTTCGCAAAGGTTGAGGGGCGGGGCCTATATAACCCGCCGCGGGGTGTCCCCCAAGCAGATGGGCTGGAGAGAAGTGAGAGAAAGGCTGAGCTGAGCTGCGTGGAGAGGTACACGAAAAGGAAGGGTCCAAGAGAAAGCCGAGGAGCTTTTACGAAGCAAGCGACACGAGAGATACAGCAGAGGAGTGCAGCCCCGTTTCAACCAGCCGCGTGAAGCCCTGACGGTGTGCGCTGTAAAGCGGAATACAAGGAGCCGCCGGCCCCCCCGCTTCCCGCCCGGAGTGGACCCGCTCGCTGTGCCCTGTGATCCCACCTGCTCATCCTTTCCAGCCATTCCTGCCTGCAAGTTCCCCATTTTGCCTACGTGAGCTTGTTTTGTTTGTTCTGTCCTGGGTAGTAAACTAAGTCAGTATAAGCTAGTAATTTGCACTGTGTCACCTGCGTCTCATGTCCCCTGTAAATAAACGTGACTGCTTTCTTTTTGCTTATGTGTGTAAATAATAATAAACCCAGTTACTCTTCTGTACGTCTTCTTCCTCTTTGCATTCGGTCGCTTTAGAGTTTTCCAGATTGAGTAGCTGTGGCGCGATACGGCCAACGTTTGGGTAAATCGGGTGAATCGGGGAAGAACAGTTCGGCCGCGGTTATACCTCCGCTCGGTAAAAATAACATCCTAATCCGCGGACCGTAACAATATATATATATATATATATATATATATATATATATATATATACACATACACACACGTATATATAATGTCGTGTCCACGCTGTAGTGAACACCTCAGGGTGACGGATGGCCAAAACGAGCTTTACTCCGAGGCGTATCAGCTGAACCTGGCGGGATTATCTCTGGCGCGTGCGTGGGAGGACCCACCCGAGGCCTTACCTGAACAGGCGGCCGTGACGGTGGTTATTCCTCGCCCCATAAACGAACAAGACAGGCATGACAAGGAAATGCAATCGATACGGGGTTTATTTAAATAATGGAAAGTAACAGGGAAGGTGTGGTAAACTATAAGTTCTAAATGAGGGTCCCTCCATACGGACTCAAAGAAAGGAACAAGGGAGAACTAACAAAAACAAGCGTTACGCCTAGGTCCCCCGTCGGTGAAGTGATGAGTTGACAAAGTGGAAGACGCAAGGCGGCCATCTTGGATTTTGACGTGGCGACCCAATTTGCAATAGCGTTCTTCCTTATGCCTAGATACACCCACACACCAGATTAGAAGTTGGTACTTCGCTTATTTTTCAAGATATTCCGCTCACAAGGTTCAGACATACATGGCGGTGGCCATCTTGGATTTTGACGTGGCGACCCAATTTTCAATAGCGTTCTTCCTTATGCCTAGATACACCCGCACCACAGATTAGAAGTTGGTACTTCGCTTATTTTTCAAGATATTCCACTCACAAGGTTCAGACATACATGGCGTCAGACATACATGGCGTCAGACATACATGGCGGCGGCCATCATGTATTTTGACGTGGGTTGCACCCACACACCAAATTCGAATGTGGTCCTTCGCTTACGCATGCACGCACGCACGCACGCACGCACGGACGGACCGATGGACGGACACACGGACGGAGGGGAAAACCATAGTCCCTCTTTCGCTCCGCGGTGCGACGGAGGATAATAAATGTTCAGTGTCATGCAGCCATTTAGCTCCGATCTCATCGAGGGTTTGGTGTGGTTCACAGGTCCCGTGTCCCTGCGTGGGAAAACATGCGTTGGCGTGAAGTCGCGTCCACAGCCAGCCGCTGGTGCGAGGCAAACAGGCAAGAGCTCCTCCCTTGGTCCTTCTCGTTCGGCTGCACTGAGCTCCGACCATCTCTTAGGCGCACCCCGCACGAAGCACCGCACGATCGCGTCCTCCTTCGTCGGCAACCAGGCAAGAAGAGACGAAGAGCAAGCGACCAGGCAAGAGAGACCACCCTGACCAAAACCAGAACAAAAAGAGCGATTTGGGCAGAATCTTCCTCCTTATCCTTTTCAGCCCGAGCTGCCTGACGTCACATCACCAATCGCCGAGCGCGATTGAATCACCCCATTGTTCCTCAACCATTCACAAAGCACGAGGCATGGTTTCCTTTTACATGCGTCATCAAGGCGGAGCCTAGTCCTTCATCGAGAAGGTTCGCGTGACGTCGATTGTAGGAGGGGCGGGGTTTAGTCCTATCGGGCAGCTGTGGGGTTTTTGCTAGCCATGCCGGTGTTGTGGGTGAATGGAGCATTTGTGGCATGGCTTTTTGATGAATATAAAAACGGAGGGCAAAATTACAAGAGGCCTTCACACACAGGGGAATTATTACCCATAAGCCCTACCGAAATAACACCAACTCCACTCCTCCCTGTGCAGACACACAAACGCTCTTACCTGGACAGTTGGCCTAATTTAATTTACATCGAGGTGGGTTCTTCTTCCTTCAGATTCTTCTTCCTTCAGTTCTTCTTCCTTCTTCTTCCTTCAGACACACGGAGCATGCTATTCTACACATTCTGAACTTCATTATGGTATTTCATCCATACCCCAAAAACAACTATATATATATATATATATATATATATATATATATATATATATATATATATATATATATATATATATATATATATATATATATATATATATATATATACACATACATACATACATACATACATACATACATACATACATACATATACACACACACACACACACACACACACACACACACACACACATACACATCTCCCGCCTCTGGAACAAACTCCCTCACTCTCTTCAATCCCACTCCACCCTCCAGGTCTTTAAAACAGCTGTTCACCACCATCTCTTATCCTCCCCCATCCAAAACCTTGATCTTTTCTACCCCCGCTAATTTCGGTCCCCTTGTGTTTTATACCTCAACCCCCCCCCCCCCCCTCCCCTTCCCACGCCTCCTGCCCCCAAGCCCTCTCCCTCCCACACTTCTCCCTGCTCTTAAATGTTGTGGTTGTGTGCTTCCCCTTCTCTCCCCATCTTGTCTTCCGCTCCCTCTTTTTGTATATTTTGTTTGTCTGGTTGATTTGTTTGTGAAATAAATGTTAACTCTTTCACGAGCCTCGATTCAGTATACAAAAAAATAAAAAAATAAAATCTCGTCACCACAAATTATATTTTAGGTGAACATCGGCCAAAAGATCTCGGAACATCGTCTCCAAGATCTCGGGAGATCTCGCGAGATCTTGGAGACGGCGGCAGGGATATTCGAAGCTCCACACGATCTCCACGTTTTTCGAAGTTAAGTCTGTTCACAATTGTATTTTGTCGAAACTGTATTTATCTTTCGGTGTGTGAAGTTATTGTGTGCAACTTTGGTTGTTTCTTGGTGTTTATCTTTCATAAATTGATCGTCTGTTTGCCGTGTCGCGAGCAAGGCCTTTGCCGCGTCGCGAACGATTTGAAATTGAAGTTAAGTGATTGTTCCCATTTGTATTTTCGTTAAAACTGTATTTATTTATGGTGTTGTACGTATATTGTGTCCCGACGAAGATTTTTCGGTGCAAATCTTTCATACCTGTATTGAAAATCGTGTTAATTCGTGTCGTGTCTTGAGGCCTTGTACAGTGTGCACTGTACAACCTTGAGGCTTTGTTTTTCTCAGCGGTCCGTCGTTTGTGATCCAATAACTTTCGTTCTCTGTATTCCCAGTCTTTTCACCCATAGCCTACTTCCTTGTGAAAATCTCAACTCAAAAAAAACAAAAAAAACAAAACAAAAAAAAAACAAACATTTCCTTCTCTGTTCTCATTCGTTTATTCATTCTTATTCGTTCGTTCGTTCTTCAACCACGTGTTTCTCCCCCATTTCCCCAGATAGTTTTTCACCCATTAACCTTCAATGTTTACACTTTCCCCTCAAGTTATGTATTCCGTCATATTTTATAACACCTTTTTCTTCTTCTTCTTTAAAAGGCTGCTTTCGACTTGCTCACCAAATCAATTCATCCCAAAAAAAATATCCATCTCCTATAGTGCCTTTTTTCTACATTCCCTAAACTCTCCTGCACTCCATCCTCCATCCAGCGTCCTTAAACGTATTTTTAACTCGAAGGTCACAAGAAACTCATTTTGCAATAAATGTTCGTTTCCCATAAATCGTACACTTTCAAAAATCCAATCTCACCCCTCCCCTCCAAATCTTCCCCATAACCCCTCCCCTCCAAATCTTCCCCATCACCCCTCCCCTCCAAATCTTCCCCATCACCCATCCCTTTCAAATCTCCCCCCTTGCCCCCTCCCTCCTAAACTACCCCCTCACCCCTCCCCGCCAAGACGCCCCCTCGCCCCTCCCCTCCTAGACTCCTGCCTCACCCCTCCCCTCCAAATCTCCCCCATATCCCATCCCTTTCAAATCCCTCCCCTTGTCCCTTCCCTCCCAAACTCCCCCCTCACCCCTCCCCTTCAAATCTCCCCACCCTCATTGCTTCTCAATTTCCCCCCTCTCACTCCCCCTCCTCAAAGCGTCCTCCCCGCTTCTTCCCCCTTCAAACTCTCACCTCCATCTCCCCCAACCTTCTGCCTCGCTCTTCCCCCTCCTCAAATAACACCTCATTGTGGCTCACCCAATCACCATCAAACCTTTTGTCCGCCCCATCCTTCCCTTTCTCCGAGCTATTCTGAAATCTCTGACACACCTTCAACAGCTCTCCCTACCTCTTCCACCTCTTCCACATCTTACCCTACCCCTCCTCCCCCCTGTTCTGTATCTGATGCTCCCCCTTCCTCTTCATTAACGGTATGGACCTCAAACATCCGGGGCCTTCGTTCAAACTTAACTGATCTCTCCATACAGGTTGCTTCTGTCAAACCAGACGTGATCTGCTTAACAGAAACTTTCCTCCTTTATGATGTCTCTGATTCCATAGTATCTCTCCCGGGCTACTCCCTCCTCCGGTATGATAGACCTGAGCCTCGTCCTGGAGGCGGGGTTGCTATCTTTATCAAAAACTCTCTTCCTCACTCGCCCTGCACTGCACTCTCTCCACCTCACCCCCAGGAATACCTCTGGCTACGGCTTCCCCTTCGCTCCCACCTCTTGTTCATATGTGTGTTGTACCGTCCACCAAACAGTGATGACTCCATCTACATCTCGCTGTCTGATGATATGGACCAACTTCTATCTACTCATCCCAACTCTCTCTTCCTCATATGTGGTGATTTCAACTGTCATCATGCCAGTTGGCTGGGTGTGGGTACCTCTCTCACCAGCCATGGCTCCTCAGCAAAGGACTTCTGCGACTCACTGGGACTGACACAATCTGTCAATTTCCCGACCCGGATCTCAGTCAACGGAACATCTTCTCTTCTGGACTTGGTTATGACTAACTTCCCTGAAAATGTCTGCTGCTCTTCTTCTGCTCCGATCGGATCATCTGATCATGTCCTTGTTAAAGTGGACATCTCTCTGACCATCCTCAGGGAGCCTGCTCAGCGTCGACGAGTCTGGCATTTCACTCAGGCCAACTGGCACGGTCTTCAAGCAGCCATCAATCATCTGGACTGGTCTCCCATCTCTACCACCTCTGACATCAACTCATCCTGGGAATTCTTCCAAAGTAAATTGCTCTCTCTCATGCACAGATTTATCCCATCTCGTCTTCAGTTGTCATACCCTTCCTCCCGTCCATGGTACACGGAATCTTGTGGTGAGGCTGTTGCCCAGAAACAACTTGCCTTCGTCTCCTGGAAAGCAAATCCAACGGAAGGAAATCTCATTTCCTTTCACAAAGCCCGAAACAAGTGTGTGTCCACCCTCAGGAGAGCCAGGAAACAATATCTCTCCGTTCTCAAGACCGAACTCTCTTATCTGTCTCCCTCTTCCAAATCCTGGTGGCGTCTGGTCAAATCCGTTTCTGGTGTTTGTTCCACCTCCATCCCCTCCCTTACCTCAAACGGCTACACAGCTGACTCCGCACGTGAAAAAGCTGAATGCCTCAACTCTGTGTTTGCCTCTAAATCTTGTGTCCCAAACCCATCCCTCTCTGTACCCACCATACCCAGTCGTACCCTGCTGCTCCTGGACTCCGTGTCCTTTCCTCCTGACAAGGTGGAAAAGTTTCTGTCAACCCTCGACTCTGATTCTGCAACTGGACCCGACGGCATCAGCCCACGGGTCCTAAAATCCTGCTCTGCTGCTCTATCTCACCCTCTCTCTGTTCTCTTCACCCTCTCTTTTGCTCAAGGTCAACTGCATCTGCTTGGAACCACACCAAACCCTGCTTGGAAATCAGCCAACATCACCGCTTTTTTTTTTTGTTTTTTTGTATACAAGATCGAGGCTCGTGAAAGAGCGAACATTAATCACACAGAAAGACAAACAGACACATAAAACAAATAACATCGGGAGTGGTAGACAAGATGGGGAGAGAGGGGGAAGGACACAAACACAACATTTGAGAGCAGGGACCGAGAGACATGGAGACATCGAGAGATCTGTGGGAGGGAGAGGGCTTTGGGGGGGAGGCATGTGAAGGGGGGGGGGGGGGGTGGGAGAGGTATAAACATATGGACACTGCCAGGATTTCCAGGAAAGAAGTTGGAATTTCAAACAAGGTGGATCTGGGGTGAATTAGTGGGGGTAGAAAAGATCAAGGTTATGGATGGGGGAAGATAAGAGATGGTGGTGAACAGCTGTTTTAAAGACCTGGAGGGAGGAGAGGGATTGAAGGGAGTGTGGGAGTTTGTTCCACAGGCGGGAGAAAAGAGGAATGAAAGAGTGAAGGTGAGCAGAGAGCCGAGATTTCAGCAGTTTAACCATCAGAGGGTTGCAGGCAGATCTTGTGCGACCTGTAGGAATATTTGGGGGACAGAGCACAGAGAGAGCTGGGGGAGCAAGGCCGGAGAGGAGTCGGTAGAAGACAGAAAGGCCACCTACCTGCCTGCGGTGAGTGAGTGAAAGGCCCTCAGAGATAGCTTCATCGCGGGAGATTCCAATGATTTTGAAAGCTTTGGATTCAACAGCGTGAAGCCGAGCCAGGTGTGAGGCAGGAGCACCAGCCCATAGGGGAGAACAGTATTCCATTGAGCTGCGGATGAAAGCCTTGTATGTGGTGAGGAGCTCAGGTGTGCCGAGGAAGGACTTCGCACGACGGAGGATGCCCAGTCGGCGACTGGCTTTGGAGGCCAGCTTGGAAATGTGGTATTCCCAAGAAAGATCATGGCAGATAGTGAGACCCAAAAGCTTGAGTGACAGAACTTCTTGGAGAGGATTGTTGAGAAAGTAGATGGGAGGGTTGTCCAGTCGATCTTTTCGGAGAGACATAGTAAGAGAGTGAGATTTGTCAGGATTGAAAGACATGTTCCACTTGTTTGACCAGTCTGTGATTTTGTCCAGGTCTTCAGAGAGTGAGGAGGCTGCAGACTGCCGATCTGAGGGAAGAGGAATGGAGCGGCAGAGAGTGGAGTCATCAGCAAAGAGATAGAGAGGATTTTCCAGAGAGTCGGAGAGATCATTGATAAAGACCAGAAAAAGCACAGGGCCCAGCACACTTCCTTGGGGAACTCCAGCCTGAACAGGAAGGGGAGATGAGAGAAATCCATTCAGGGCCACACGTTGACTACGACCAGAGAGGAAGTCCGCAAGCCATGCATGGAGATTTCCATGGATACCATAGGAGGAGAGTTTGGTGAGCAGACCGTATCAAAGGCCCGTGATATGTCAAGGGAGACAGCTCTGATTTCCTGTTTGGCATTGAGGACCTCCATCCATTGTTGAGACAGCAGAAGCAGCATGTCCAGAGTAGAGTGACCTGGTCTGAAACCAAATTGATGATCAGAGATCAAGCCATTGGAGAAGAGGAAAGATTTCATATCCGAAGCAATGATGGATTCCATGACTTTGCTGATAATTGGGAGCAGGCTGATTGGTCTGTAGTTGCAAGGATCTGTTTTTGAACCTTTTTTGTGTAAAGCGGTAATGTTAGCTGATTTCCAGGATGCTGGCAGATGACCTTGAGCAAAAGATAGGGTGAAAAGAACAGAGAGAGGGTGAGATAGAGCGGCAGAGCAGGATTTTAGGACCCGTGGGCTGATGCCGTCTGGTCCAGTTGCAGAATCAGAGTCGAGGTTTGACAAAAACTCCTCCACCTTGTCAGGAGAGAAGGACACAGAGTCCAGGAGCAGTTGGGTTCGACTGGGAAAGGTGGGAACAGAGAGAGATGGGTTTGGGACTAAGGATTTCGAGGCGAACACAGAGTTGAGGCATTCGGCTTTGTCACGTGCGATGTCAACTGTGTGGCCATTTGAGGTAAGGGAGGGGATGGAGGGGGAACAAACACCAGAAACGGATTTGACCAGACGCCACCAGGATTTGGAGGAAGGAGACAGGTTTGAGAGTTCATTCTTGAGTGAGGAGAGATATTGCTTCCTGGCACTCCTGAGGGTAGACACACACTTGTTCCGAGCTTGGTGGAAGGAACTGAGATTTCCTTCAGTTGGATTAGCCTTCCAAGAGGCAAAGGCAAGTTGTTTCAGGGCAACTGCCTCACCACAAGATTCAGTGTACCATGGACGGGAGGAAGGGTAAGACAATTGAAGGCGAGATGGGATAAATCTGTGCATGAGAGAGATCAGTTTGCTTTGGAAGAATTCCCAGGAAGAATTGATGTCAGAGGCAGTGGAGATGGGAGACCAATCCAGACGATTGATGGCTGCTTGAAGACCGTCCCAGTCGGCCTGAGTGAAATGCCAGACTCGTCGACGCTGAGGAGGCTCTCTGAGAATGGCCAGAGAGATGTCCACTTTGACAAGCACATGATCAGAAGAACCGATTGGAGCAGAAGAAGAGCAGCAGACATTAGCAGGGAAGTTTGTCATAACCAAGTCTAGAAGAGAAGATACTCCATTGGCTGAGATCCGGGTCGGGAAATTGACAGATTGTGTCAATCCCAGTGAGTCACAGAAGTCCTTTGCTGAGGTGCCATGACTGGTGAGAGAGGAACCCACACCCAACCAGGTGGCATGATGACAGTTGAAGTCACCACATATGAGGAAGAGAGAGTTGGGATGAGTGGATAGAAGTTGGTCCATGTTGTCAGACATTGAAATGTAGATGGAGTCATCACTGTTTGGGGGACGGTACAGAACACATATGAACAAAAGGTGGGAGCGGAGAGGAAGCCGTAACCAGAGGTACTCCTGCGGGTGAGGAGGAAAGAGAGCAGTGCAAGGAGAGTGAGGAAGAGAGTTTTTGACAAAGATAGCCACCCCACCACCAGGCCGAGGCTCAGGTCTATCATACCGGAGGAGGGAGTAACCAGGAAGAGATATTAAGGAATCAGAGACATCTTGAAGGAGGAAAGTCTCTGTTAAGCAGATCAAGTCTGGATTTTCAGAAGCAACCTGTATGGAGAGATCTGTCAGGTTTGAGCGAAGGCCCCGGATGTTTGAGGTCCATACCGTTAATGAAGAGAGAGGGGGAGCATCGGGTACAGGACAGGGGAGGGGAGGAGTAGGGTAAGATGAAGGATGAGAGGGGGAGGTAGGGAGAGCAGTTGATAGTGTTTCAGATGTTGCAGAAGAGTTCCAAGAAAGGGAAGGATGAGGAGGATGAAAGGTTTGATGGTGAAGGGATGCGGCACAGTGAGGGGTTGTTTGAGGGGGGGCAGAGGAAAGTAGAAGGTTTGGGGGGGTGGAGGTATGAGATAGAAGGGAGACGAAGTGGGGAGGAGGCAGCTTGGAGGAGGAGGGGGGAGGAGAGAGAATTGGAGAGGAATGGTATGGGGGGAGAATTGAATGGGAGGGATTGGGGGGGAGTTTTGAAGGGGAGGAGTGAGGGGGGAGTTTAGGAGGGGAGGGGTAAGGGGGGAGTTTTGGAGGGAAGGGGAAAGGGGGGAGATCAGGAGTGGAGGGGCAAGGGGGGGGATTAGGAGGGGAGGGGCAAAGGGGGAGTTTAGGAGGGGAAGGGCAAGGGGGGAGTTCAGGAGTGGAGGGGCAAGGGGGGAGTTTAGGAGTGGAGGGGCAAGGGGGAAGTTTCGGAGTGTAGGTGCAAGGGGGGGGATTTGGATGGGAGGGGCAAGAGGGGAGTTTAGAAAGTGGATGATTAATGAAAGACGAACATTGATAACAAATTGGGTTTGTTGTGATTTTCAAGTTAGCAATCCGATTCAGAACGATGGAGGAGGGATGGAATGAATGTGAATTTAGACCATGTAGTGAGGGAGACGTATAAGATATTGAATTTCTTTTTTTGAAGTGGAATGAGTTGGAGAGGAAATTGAGAAAAGCCTTTTAAATAGGAAGAAAAACAGCGTGTTGTAATATACCACTGAATAAAACACAGAAGGGGAGAGGTTAAACATATTTAAATAATATTTAAACAGAACTATGAACAATCTTATATGCACAAAAATACCAACGGGGGGAGAGCCGAGAGGGACCACCACGAGTCACGTGAACAGGGCAAACGGTGGATGGCAAGGAGATAATGGGGGTGGGGCGAACAGCACACCTGGACAGAAAATACAGGATGAGACAACAGTACACGTGGAGAAAATAAAATAAATGTTTTTGTTTTTTTGGTTTTTTTTGGGGGGGGGGGGATTTAGAACGTTAGACAGTATTATGTTCGGGGTAGAAGGGAAAAAACCAAGAGCCAAGCAAAACACGCTTAAGTTAACAAAACACCGACGGGGGTACAACTACAAGGCCACACACGAGGAGCAGAACACGATTAATTAATTACGAGTTACAGGAAATTCAAACCAAAACTAACTATAATCAAACAATATCGCATGGACGATAAAATAACGAGTTGAAATTTGACAATCTATCTGGGGAAATGGGGGAGAAACACGTGGTCGAAGAACGAACGAACGAATAAGAATGAATAAACGAATGAGCACAGAGAAGGTAATGTCTTCTTTATTTTTTTTTTTTTTTTTTTTTTTTTTGAGTTGAGATTTACATAAGGAAGTAGGCTTTGGGGTGGAAAGACTGCGAAAACAGAGAACGAAAGTTATTGGATCACAAACGACAGGCGCTGAGAGAAAAACAAAGCCTCAAGGTTGTACAGTGTACACTGTACAAGGCCTCAAGACGACACGAATTAACACGATTTTCAATACAGGTATGAAAGATTTGCACCGAAAATCTTTGTCGGGACAATATACGTACATACACCATAAAAGAAATACAGTTATAACGAAAATACAAATGGGAACAATTACTTAACTTCGATTTCGATGGAGAGCGTGTGGAGCTGCGAAAAAAACGAGCCCTCGCCAGCAAGACCGGAAACTTTGCACAAAAAAGGTGCAAAAACAGATCCTAGCAACTACAGACCAATCAGCCTTCTCCCAATTATCAGCAAAGTCATGGAATCCATCATTGCTTCGGATATGAAATCTTTCCTCTTCTCCAATGGCTTGATCTCTGATCATCAATTTGGTTTCAGACCAGGTCACTCTACTCTGGACATGCTGCTTCTGCTGTCTCAACAATGGATGGAGGTCCTCAATGCCAAACAGGAAATTAGAGCTGTCTCCCTCGACATATCACGTGCCTTCGACACGGTCTGGCACCCCGCTCTGCTCACCAAACTCTCCTCCTTTGGTATCCATGGAAATCTCCACGCATGGCTGGCGGACTTCCTCTCTAGTCGTCGTCAACGTGTGGCCCTGAATGGGTTTCTCTCATCTCCTCTTCCTGTTCAGGCTGGAGTTCCCCAAGGCAGTGTTCTGGGCCCGGTGCTTTTTCTGGTCTTCATCAATGATCTCTCTGACTCTCTCGAAAATCCTCTCTATCTCTTTGCTGATGACTCCACTCTCTGCCGCTCCATTCCTCTTCCCTCAGATCGGCAGTCTGCTGCCTCCTCACTCTCTGAAGACCTGGACAAAATCACAGACTGGTCAAACAAGTGGAACATGTCTTTCAATCCTGACAAATCTCACACTCTTACTATGTCTCTCCGAAAAGATCGACTGGACAACCCTCCCATCTACTTTCTCAACAATCCTCTCCAAGAAGTTCTGTCGCTCAAGATTTTGGGTCTCACTATCTGCCATGATCTTTCTTGGGAAAACCACATTTCCAAGCTGGCCTCCAAGGCCAGTCGCCGACTGGGCATCCTCCGTCGTGCGAAGTCCTTCCTCGGCACACCTGAGCTCCTCACCACATACAAGGCTTTCATCCGCAGCTCAATGGAATACTGTTCTCCCCTATGGGCCGGTGCTCCTGCCTCACACCTAGCTCGGCTTCACGCTGTTGAAACCAAAGCTTTCAGAATTATTGGAATCTCCCGTGATGAAGCTATCTCTGAGGGCCTTTCACTCACTCACCGCAGGCAGGTAGGTGGTCTTTCTGTCTTCTACCGACTCCTCTCCGGCCTTGCACCCCCAGCTCTCTCTGTGCTCTGTCCCCCAAATATTCCTACAGGTCGCACAAGATCTGCCAGCAACCCTCTGATGGTTAAACTGCCGAAATCTCGGCTCTCTGCTCACCTTCACTCTTTCATTCCTCTTTTCTCCCGCCTCTGGAACAAACTCCCTCACTCCCTTCAATCCCACTCCTCCCTCCAGGTCTTTAAAACAGCTGTTCACCACCATCTCTTATCTTCCCCCATCCAAAACCTTGATCTTTTCTACCCCCGCTAATTCACCCCAGATCCACCTTGTTTGAAATTCCAACTTCTTTCCTGGAAGTCCTGGCAGTGTCCATATGTTTTATACCTCTCCCACCGCCCCCTTCCCACGCCCCCCCCCCCCCCCCAAAAGCCCTCGCCCTCTCTCAGATCTCTCGATGTCTCCATGTCTCTCGGTCCCTGCTCTCAAATGTTGTGTTTGTGTCCTTCCCCCTCTCTCCCCATCTTGTCTACCGCTCCCTATGTTATATGTTTTATGTGTCGGTTTGTCTTTCTGTGTGATTAATGTTCGCTCTTTCACGAGCCTCGATCTTGTATACAAAAAAAAAAAAAAAAAAAAAAAAAAAAAAAAAACACATAGGGCAAATTTCTAAAATCCTCAATTTTCAACCAATTGACTTGAAATTTGAAGAGGACTTGCATATCTGGTCACTGAATTCAACCACCAAGTACCTTTGAGGTCAACATAGGCCAAAAGGTCAACATAGGCCAAATTTCTAAAATCCTCAATTTTCATCCAATTGACTTGAAATTTGAAGAGGACTTGCATATCTGGTCACTGAATTCAACCACAAACTATATTTGATGTCAACATAGGCCAAAAGGTCAACATAGGCCAAAAGGTCAACATAGGCCAAATTTCTAAAATCCTCAATTTTCATCCAATTGACTTGAAATTTGGAGAGGACTTGCACATCTGGTCACTGAATTCAACCACCAAGTATTCTTGAGGTCAACATAGGCCAAATGGTCAACATAGGGCAAATTTCTAAAATCCTCAATTTTCAACCAATTGACTTGAAATTTGAAGAGGACTTGCATATCTGGTCACTGAATTCAACCACCAAGTACCTTTGAGGTCAACATAGGCCAAAAGGTCAACATAGGCCAAATTTCTAAAATCCTCAATTTTCATCCAATTGACTTGAAATTTGAAGAGGACTTGCATATCTGGTCACTGAATTCAACCACAAACTATATTTGATGTCAACATAGGCCAAAAGGTCAACATAGGCCAAAAGGTCAACATAGGCCAAATGGTCAACATAGGCCAAATTTCTAAAATCCTCAATTTTCATCCGATTGACTTGAAATTTGAAGAGGACTTGCATATCTCGTCACTGAATTTAACCACCAAGTATATTTGAGGTCAACATCGGCCAAAAGGTCAACATAGGCCACATTTCTAAAATCCTAAATTTTCATCTAATTGATGTGAAATTTGAAGAGGACTTGCATATCTGGTTACTGAATTCAACCACCAAGTATTTTTGAGGTCACCATAGGCCAAAAGGTCAACATAGGCCATCCTGTATCATTGGAAAACTTTTGGGGGAGGGCGGATTTTGCAAGTATCGTGCTACGCATGACGTCCTCTTGTTACTTGCAAAATCGAAGATTTTTCAAGTATATTGGTCGGTTGTGTTTGTGACTGTTTGTTAGTTTGTCACCGGCCTACAGGTCACAATTTTCAACCGATCTTCACCAAACTTCACCAAGTGGTAGAGTTGGTCAAATGCCAGAAGCCTATTGTTTTTGGGGTCAATAGGTCAAAAGGTCAACATAGGCCAAAGGTCACCAACTTTGCTAAATTTCTAAAATCCTCAATTTTCATCCGATTGACTTGAAATTTGAAGACCACTTGCATATCTGGTCATTGAATTCAACCACCAATACTTTTTGAGGTCAACATAGGCCAAATGGTCAACATAGGCCAAATTTCTAAAATCCTCAATTTTCATCCAATTGACTTGAAATTTGGAGAGGACTTGCACATCTGGTCACTGAATTCAACCACCAAGTATTCTTGAGGTCAACATAGGCCAAATGGTCAACATAGGCCAAATTTCTAAAATCCTCAAATTTCATCCAATTGACTTGAAATTTGAAAAGGACTTGCATATCTCGTCACTGAATTCAACCACAAATTATATTTTAGGTGAACATAGGCCAAAAGGTCAACATAGGCCAAATTTCTAAAATCCTCAATTTTCATCCAATTGACTTGAAATTTGAAGACCACTTGCATATCTGGTCACTGAATTCAACCACCAAGTATTTTTGAGGTCAACATAGGCCAAATGGTCAACATAGGCCAAATTTCTAAAATCCTCAATTTTCATCCAATTGACTTGAAATTTGAAGAGGACTTGCATATCTGGTCACTGACTTCAACCACCAAGTGTTCTTGAGGTCAACATAGGCCAAAAGGTCAACATGGGCCAAATTTCTAAAATCGTCACTTTTCATCCTGTTGACCCGAGCTTTGATCAAGATTGTAAATTTAAATCTTCATGAAATGGCCAATTTGCTGTATCAATGGTAAACTTTTGGGGGAGGGCGTATTTTACAAGTATCGTGCTAAGCATGACGTTTTCTTGTTATTATATTGGTCGGTTCCGCTTGTGGTTCTGTCTGTTTGTTTGTCACCGGCCTACAGGTCACAATTCTAAAGCGATTGTCACGAAACTTCACCACGTTGTATAAGTCGTCCCAATTGAGAAGCCTATTGATTTTGAGGTCAAAGGTCATCTGGAGGTCATATTTCTAAAATCGCCATTTTAAATCCGATCGACTTGAAAATTGAACAGCATTTGCATATCGAGTCACTAAATTGGGAAAGGTACTATTTTTAGGTCAAAATTTCAAAGGTCAACTCAAGGTCAAACTTCCAAAATCATCACTTTTTATCTGAAAAACCGTCGATTTTCATCCGATTGACTTGAAAATTGAACAGCATTTGCACATTGAGTCACTAAACAGGGAAACCAACTATTTTTGAGGTCAAAAGGTCAAAGGTCAACCTTCCAAAATCGTCATTTTTCATCTGAAAAATCGTCACTTTTCTTCCGATTGACCTGAGCTTTGATCAAGATTGTCAATTTTAATCTTGATGAAATGGACAATTTCCTGTATCAATGGAATTTTTTTTCTTGGGGTGGGCGTATTTTGCAAGTATCGTGCTCCGCATGACGTTCTTCTTGTTTGTCTGTTTGTTTGTCTGACTGTCACCGGCCTACAGGTCACAATTCTAAACCGATCGTCACAAAACTTCAACAAATTGTGGAGGTCGTCACAATTGAGAAGCCTATTGATTTTGAGGTCAAAGGTCATCTGGAGGTCAAATTTCTAAAATCGCCATTTTTAATCCGATTGACTTGAAAATTGAGCAGCATTTGTATATTGTCACTAAATAGGGAAACCAACTTTTTGAGGTCAAAAGGTCAAAGGTCAACTCAAGGTCAAATTTCCAAAATCATCCATTTTCATCTGAAAAATTATGATTTTTCATCCGATGGACTTGAACATTTAACAGCATTTGTATTTAACATTAATTTGTAATTTAACAGTATTTGTAGTCCCTCACTGAATTGGGAAACCAACTATTTTTGAGGTCAAAAGATCAAAGGTCAACTCTAGGTCAAACTTCCAAAATCATCAATTTTCATCTGAAAACCCATGAATTTTCATCTGATTGACTTGAAAATTTAACAGCATTTGCACATTGAGTCACTAAATCGGGAAACCAACTATTTTTGAGGTCAAAAGGTCAACCCAAGGTCAAACTTCCAAAATACATTTTCATCCGATTGACTTAAAAATTTAACAGCATTTGCATATTGCCTCACTGAATTGGTAAATGAACTATTTTGAGGTCAAAGGTCAACTGAAGTTCAAACTTCTAAAATCATCCATTTTCATCTGAAAAATCATCACTTTTCATCCTATTGACCTGAGCTTTGATCAAGATCGTCAATTTTAATCTTGATGAAATTGACAATCTGATGGATCAAATTGGTGGATTTTGTAAGTATCGTGCTCTGCATGACGTCTTCTTGTTTAGAATCTTGGTGACATTTGAGAAATTGTTTACTGCTTTGAAGCATTTGCCCCTCACTTTGGCCTTAAAATTAACACAAAGAAAACTGAGATTCGTTACCAGACACCCAGAGAGCCCTACCATGGCCCACAAGTCTACACTGCTGACACCACTTGATTCAGTCATATGGTTTCAATATCTTGGCAGCACAGTCACACCAGACAACTGTCGATGCGGTAATAGATAACCACATTCAGGGAGGCTTCATAGCTTTCAGTGGACTGTGGAAGCAAGTTTGGTCTCTGCATGGAATCAAAATGGCCACTAAATCCAAAGTTTACTGGAAAGTTTTGTTCTCAGCACTATGATATGCCATTGAGATCCCAACGCTCTACACCTGCCCCATGGCACCTGAAACAAATTCACTGGATTGCATGGAAGAACAGGGTGACGGATGTGGAGATACCATAGCATGCAAACTTGACTACGGTAGTGTTCACTTTGAATCATTTGCGACGGGCTGTATACCCAGTGTGAACAGATGATCACCGGATCGCAGAGGCAATGTCCCGCAACAAATTATCTAAAGGAAGGAGAGTCTCAGAAGCCAAAAGCTACGGTTACCAAACAGTTCCTGAAAGTTCTGCACATTCTCGTGGGGTCCTTGGAAAAGTGTGTCCAAACCCCCCCGCGCCCAGCGTGGACGGCAGCCATTTTGTATGGAATTGCTTTGTGCTTTCACATGGGACATCTGTGGAAAGTGTTTCATTTTGAGATGTTGCCTTTGCATTTTTTGTCACATTTTTTGTTGGAAGTGTCGTTTTAAAATGTAATAAATGTTCTTTTTTGTCGCCTGTCAATGTGGCTATTGTTCCTAAACAAGTCGTATGATCAATTTCTAACAATGACGTGTGACACAAAAATGTGTCGTTGACTTGACGATGACTTGATGGAATTCTTATTCTAAAGATGGCTGATATGGCAGGTTCGTCGAGTCTCTCTTTCTTATTCCGAGTGGAGATTCATTTGAGCTAATGAAGTGCTTCCTTGGTGACAGGCACGACTCTATTGACGTTTCGTGTGAACCGACTTCTCCTCTAATGTGTGCAGCCGGTGGCAGCTTCTTGGACGGGATGGCAAGTGGCATGCGTCTTATTGTAAGCTGCATCTCTTCCTTCCTCATTCTTTCCCTCCTACTGTTCATGGTGCATCGTCTTCGGCAGCGGCGACGTGAGCACATCGAGTCTCTCATCGGGGCCAATTGTAAGTACATTACCACTGGAGTGTTGTGTCAATCCATTGACCTTTTGCATTGCTTCAGGGTGGCAGATGACCTCCATCTTGCATCGTCTCTTATTTCAAAATCCTAACACTAGTTCAGACAGCTGAGTGGTGGATTGTTCGTTGCTTTTTATTCTCTCACACAGTGCACCACTTGGGGTTAGGTCGTGGCCGTATCCACGCCTTCGACTACGGACCCGAGTCTCTCGGTACAGGCTTCACCCCACTACACTTATCGGATGATGGCGAGGGCGAGGCATTCCAGTTTGCTGAACCTCCACCGCCTTACACCGCTTACAAGTCTCCAGACTTTCAACCACCTGATGACCCCCCGCCTCCATATGAGCTTGCCGTCAATAACCCCCCTCTTCCGGCTGACAATGTGGGTATGTTTCAACTTTGAATGCATGGTGCAAACTTTCTTTGTATTGCATTATGCTTACTGATAACGTGTCATGCCGCAGTTGCTGTCTGGTTAAATATTATGTTGTTATGTTTATGTAAGGAGGTTGTTTGCGCAGGGTGTGGTTCTGGTCAATTTTAATGATTAGAAACACCCATGCCCCACAGGAGCGTAATACCCACTCCCTTTGGCAGGGGTCAGTAAAGGACTTTTACTCTGCCAGGTATACTTCACAAGCTGACTTGTAATGCTACCTCCCACCACCATTGGGTGGTGCTATATGATGCACATTTGTATAAACAACTTGCTTCCCCTCCTCTCCCCCTCATGAACCCTGTGGGGTGGGGGTATATTCAATGCTCATTACCTGACAGTAGGTACCTCGAGCACAATGCAAAATTTGGTGGGGTTTAGCTAAAAAGTTTTCCATATAGCTAGAAACACCCTCTCTCTGGAATGATAGGAGGAGTGGGGGGAGGGGGGGGGGGCAGAGAGGAGGGATGATGGGGGAGGTCGGAAAAATAGGATTTTATGCTGTGGCTGGTATGCAACTCCCATCTCTCCAGCAGGGGTCAGTACAAAACAAACAAACAACATGCATTTTAAGGCCATTTTCCCTGCTAGAGCGGGGGTTAGCCTTGCGGTCCCCATGACAATCTTCTCCACAGGGGTCAGTACACCATTTGCATTGTGCCACGTGTAGAGCCGAACATCGCAAGCATCTCCCCCCACTCTCTCTCGTGCGGGGAGTGGGGTTCAATTATGTCCATTATCTGGTTACCCCCATCATGACCTGACCCCGGGAGCATGAGAGTATTGCGATCATCCCGTCTGTTGCGTCCATGTGTTTGTTTGTTGGCAGAATGACTGCCGAACGACTGTGACTAGAATTGCCAAAATGGCAGAGAGCTTCATATTGTGACTGTCTCAGACGAGTTCAACTTTGAGCTCACAAGGAAGAATATAAACTGAAAATTGGTACAGGACGATGTTTACTCACACTGCGGGCATGCCAGACTATAGAGTTGTGCCACAAGCGATGTATTGCACTTAGAGAAAATGACGGCATGAGTCAGAACCTCCTTGGAGTGAATTATATTTAGTTGTAAATTGGTGTGTGCATTGTCATGGTGTTGGACCTGCCTGTCTGTCTTTCATATATTTACCCCCAAACCCTATGAGTGTTGAGAATATAAACACGCTACCGGCTCAACGGATCACAAATTTAAACTCAGTCGGTGGATGAAGTGTACGTTCGAATCAGAACAGCGTGGGTGGAAGATGTGAGCTAACCTTGAGCCGGGTGAGCGCGAGGTAAGAAAGTGGACCCGGGCTCACAAAAGATTCCACCCATGCATGGTGTGGGCACGGATAGTGTTGCGGGGCTATCTCATTGCCTGTTGCCAAGCAGGCCCACCTCGTTCCCATTCTCTGTGACTACAACAACAACATGCATTTTAAGGCCATTTTCCCTGCTAGAGCGGGAGTTAGCCTTGCGGTCCCCAGGACAATCTTCTCCATTTTGCCCTATTTTCTGCATCTCCCCTTGTTAACCCCTTTGCCCGCATTTCTTCTTCCACCACCTATAGGCAAGTCCTTCTCGGTCTTCCCCGTCCTCTACTTCCTTCTACATTCATTTCCATCACTCTTCTCAACCAGTCACTTTCATCCTTCCTCAACACATGACCAAACCATCTCAACCTGTTTCTCTTCACAGCATCAATCACAGGCACCCATCATCTTTCGCAATTCATCATTTGTCTTCCTCTCTCTCAACGATACTCCGCACATCCACCGAACGATTCGCATTTCCACCCTTTCCAGCCTTCTGTGTGACTGTGCGATAAAAATGGGAATGGGTCCCTGAGCTTGAGGGTGGATTTTGAGGACCGGGTGTGCCGTTCCTGCCTCGAGGGGAACCTGTGATGACTTGGAAACCGTGAAGGGCTGCTTTGTTCACCCTGTGTTAGTTTGGCTCTCGGACGTACGCTCACTTCGAACTGTGAGATTAAACCTTTTTCTTTTCATTCAGTCCCTCCTCATCTCCCTTCGTTTTGTTCAGGAACCTGTGCTCAGAACAAATCGAGATGCTCACTCTCAAGGAGCGAGGCCGAGGGCCCAAATCATTCTCGATTCCCATGTGTTGTCCAAATGTTCATGGTGCATCTTGATATTTAAAGATCTAGACTTTGGTATAAATGCCCTGTGTAACCCTTGCATCTACATCTACCACTTCCGTTGCTAGATTTAAAAGTGTTCGTGTTTGTTCTTTTGCATAACCGGTTCTTCTTGTCGTTCTTTGCACATTTTATTCCCGTACAAATTGTTGAGTTTATCATCTCGACGGAATTTGTCATTTGGCTACCTCATACTTGGCATTGCCCCTCAGTTCCTTTTGCAATTCGGTGTCAGTAGTGGGATTTTGAAATTCACCTGCCAAATTGGGTGTTGGTGACTAAATTTGAGTTATTAATTGTTGAAGTGATTGCTACAGGTTGGCATGCATGTATGTAGGTAATGGCGATGCGGGTCGAGGCCAATAAACCTGATGATATTTCGAAGGGAATGAATATGGCGTGAGGATTACGAGCGCGGAAGTTGAAACACGGCAAACGCAGGAACGGATGAGAGTTGGCATTGAGAGTATGAAAGGCCAGACTGTTTGTGTGATTGCTGATATGGACAATGGCATTGAGAAAGCAGATGAACAATTGAAAGTTTGTTAGTTTCGTGGAGCAATTTTGTAAAACGGAGCCGGAAAACCAGAAGGATAGATTGGAGGTTTGAAGATTGCAGTGAAGGGCTCGCACGGTACTTTTACGCCGATTATAATTTCAATGTCAAATCAAAGTTGTAACATCTAATATGGAAATAAAAACTTTTTCCCTTAGATATTTTCAGGCCTTCTTTTAAATGTTTTCTTTTCAAAATTGGATACTTGTGAGTTCCCCCCAAAATTGATTGGCACCAGATTGTGATTGCACTCGCTAAGATCGCCAAATTGTGGCGTGTGATGTTGTACATTGAACTTATCGTTATCAGGCAGGCTCTCCTTTTCTGTTTGCTGTCGTACTTTGCAATGGAAATATGTGGAATCATGAAGAGGTGTAAAGTCGTGGGAAGCGGTGCACTGTCGCCATGGCCGTGGAATGTTTGACTGGGCAAGTGAATTCCGAGTTAGTAGCTATTTGGACCAAAAAGGAACGGCTTTATCAGGACTGGGCGTTAGAAATCATGGATTGTGATGTTATGCGGCCTGCATGCACCCCGCTTGCAGACCCTTGGGAAGACCTAACAAACCACCTGCGGAGAGTCACCCGGCCTGACATTGACCCTGGGATGGATCTCACGTGGGCCCATTGAGAAGATCTCTGTAGCTTTACCTTGAGGCTCATTCGTTACCATATGAGGAGGCGCCAGCTGTCGTACGAACACTGCTTGAGGTGTTCTTTGTACATTTTGGGGTTTGATTCGATCCTCATTCAGAGCAGAGTCGCATTGTTGAATGTTCTGCTTTTTATATATTCACATTCATGAGAGCACTAGTTGTACTGTATCCCAGAATTTTTATTGGTTGGTTGAGAATTAGGACCACCATTGGATGTTCTTTATGGAAGACCACTAGAGGAGGAGACAAAATGTACAAACGCACTAATGGAGATGTATGTAGGACGGTGTGGAACGGTCACCCACATTCGCTGGGGAGCAGGTAGATCGGGGAGGCAGTTGGCAGGAAAACTTGCGGTTTACAATTTTCAATCGGGAGACTGGCTTTGAGTCGGTAGCTTGCAGAGGCCTAAGGAGATTTCCTATAAGTTTGTTAGTCGTTGGCAGAGGCCAGACCTGATAACTGAAAGGATCAGTGATGTTATATTGAGTGTGCATGGGACCCTGAGTTCTACACCATGATGGGATATGGAGAACTTTACCCGGAGGACATAATCCCAGATTGGATTTCTTGTGCTTAGCAATGGCTGGCGAACGTGGCCCAGTTTTCCATAAAGCCTCGTGTTTTTGTTCCGATTGAGGGATCAATGGAATCGCGGGGTTCTCAGAATATATCACGGCGGATTAGTAAGGAACATGGAGCGAGGCATACACACACCTACACACTCCAGGTTTACCTGGTGGAATGAGGAGAGCGACATGATGTCTTCTCTCCCTCCGTCAATTAGGAAACATTTTCAATTGTATTGCATGTTGTTCGTTATTTATACAATTCCATTTAACCAAACTAACTTGGTAACGTTTTAATTGTGCTACATTTACTTGAGTCAAATCACAACGACGATGAATAACTCATTAGATTATAAATGCATCACTAGATAAAGCATTCTCTGTCGTAACAACGGATTGAGCCAGGAGGAGAGACGTGGGTGGTGTATGGTGTAACAACACGATGTAAACATCTAATAGTACAGGGTGACACAAAGCCGTGAGATACCCACAGGTATCAATGAGGAGAGATGTGGGAGGAAAGATTGCAAGTGTACACACCACAGCAATGGCACCACCAGGAGATGACGTATGCCTATTAGAATGCAGTTCAGAGATGAGCAAGGGAGAGCGATTGTGTGTGTGTGTGTGTGTGTGTGTACGTCTGTGTGTGTGTACGTCTGTGTGTGTGTACGTCTGTGTGTGTGTACGTCTGTGTGTGTGTACGTCTGTGTGTGTGTGTGTGTGTGTGTACGTCTCTGTGTGTGTGTGTGTGTGTGTACGTCTCTGTGTGTACGTCTCTGTGTGTGTGTGTGTGTGTGTGTGTGTACGTCTGTGTGTGTGTGTACGTCTGTGTGTGTGTGTGTGTGTGTGTGTGTGTGTGTGTGTGTGTGTGTGTGTGTGTGTGTGTGTGTGTGTGTACGTCTGTGTGTGTGTACGTCTGTGTGTGTGTACGTCTGTGTGTGTGTACGTCTGTGTGTGTGTACGTCTGTGTGTGTGTACGTCTGTGTGTGTGTACGTCTGTGTGTGTGTACGTCTGTGTGTGTGTACGTCTGTGTGTGTGTACGTCTGTGTGTGTGTGTGTGTGTGTGTGTGTGTGTGTGTGTGTGTGTGTGTGTGTGTGTGTGTGTGTGTGTGTGTGTGTGTGTGTGTGTGTGTGTGTTTTTTTGCGTTGTATTGTAATGAGGTATCACATCCACTGCTGACTGTGGGTGGCGGTCTCATACTGTGGAAACCATATTCTGTATATGTATTTATATATCCAAATATATCTTCAGTTCTCCAGCTTTCAATGAGCGCACGTAATGACGTCACTGCCATGTACATACACTCTGCCTGGAGAACTGAAGATATATTTGGATTGGTTACTCCCGGCTGCATCCAGGAGATTCCATATAATGAGTGGATACCAGAGATAATGTGCCATGTGGCAGATGGTACTTATCGCTCCCATTAAGGTACAGCATAGCTGGATGGGATACCTAAATGGCAGTTCACCACTGATGGTATGAAATCGCATAGTAACTGGTATGTGTGTGTATAAAAATATATATATATATGTGTGTGTATGTATGTATGTATGTATATATATGTGTATGTATATATGTATGTATATGTATATGTATATATATATGTGTATGTATATGTATGTATGTATGTATATATATATATATATATATATATATATATATATATATATATATATATATATATATATATATATATATATATATGTATATGTATGTTTTTTTTTTTTTTAATGTAAGCATTTTCTACAAAGCAATGAAATTTCAAACCCTTTGGCTGTTTTATTCGTTTGGTGAAACGTGGTTCACCAGAATGAGCTCTAACAGCCATGTATCTGGATGGATAAAAGGCAACGAATGTGAGTTTGGAAAATGGAAGTTGGTTATGAGAGGAAAGCATTGACAAGGCCTCGATCATACATACAAACATCGTAATGTACTTTGTTGTTGTTGTTGTTGTTGTTGTTGTTGTTGTTGTAGTAGTATAGCCCCGGACAGTTCTCTCGAACAAGCCCGCGGCACGGAGACGGCCAATTGATCTCCCGGGTGCGACCCAGGGATCCCCCACATCCAGCATGGTGTGCCCCCACTTTCACGAAGTCGGGGCCGCAACAGAATTAGAGAGAGTAAGAGAGGTCGAGGAGAGGGAAAGGGATGGGATGGGATGGAAGGGGAGGTGATGGGATGGAAGGGGAGGTGATGGGAGAGGAGAGGAGAGGAGAGGAGAGGAGAGGAAAGAGAGAGAGGAGGAAAGAAGAATAAGAAACAGATAGAGGGTCGGTCCATGACCGTGACCGCTCTGCCCTGACAAATCTGGGCAGCAGAGAAGAATGGGGAAGACCTGGTCCCCAACTTGCATCGGGGGGTACAACCACCGCAAAGAGGCGTCCTCGATAGTTGTGTACAAAGTAAATTCGCATGTTGTCGACTTGTGCCCCCTCGTGAATGAATGTAAAACAGTGATTTATTCACCAGAGGTTTACACCGCCGATTGGTCTTCACTTCTGAAGGACCGTTGAGATGCTTTTCTCCCCTCGTCTCGTGTTGCTATTACCGCAGGTGACTTGAAAGTTGGTGTCACTGCCTGGATAATAATCCTAATTCTTGTGTCGAACGAGGGCATGCGAGAGTGTGCACGACCCCGTAAGCCCCTCTCCAGCCCCAGAGTTAGTGTGGTGTTTCATGCTGCTAACAGGTGGCTTCAAGCTAAAATTGGCCACCTGCTTGTATGATTGACCTACGGTTTACTTTGACCATTTGATGTTCATACTGTTTAATGGACTCGGGTTGAAACGTTTGCCAATTTTATTTGGAGATGCACAAACTCCACTCAAGAAGGCAGACGTCTGGAGGATAATTTACGGTTTTATACAGGGGGTTTGAGAGGAAGAGCTTCAGGAAACATGCAACGGAATATTTTGAAATTTACGTGAGTTATCTAAACCGCACTTTTTTTTTTTTCATAGCTTGGCCTCTCCGTGCAACCAGTTTATATTCGCTCCTTTGATTCAAAATTGATGTTGCACAATAAGCATTGCAATAATCTCCAATGCAGTTGAAAAGGGCATTCCTATGATCCGGAGTCACACTTCCTGTCCTGTGCCACTGTAAAGTGAAACGAGGAGTTTGGCCCGGTTGCGTCGAGCTTATTATACGGTTGGTTCATTGTCCGACAGGACGATATAGATGTGCTACGCTTACTTTTGATCTGTTCCGTCTAGCCTTGGTTTAAATTATTGGCCCGACTTCCGTAGGCGTGTCTTTGCATCAATGTGTGCACCGTCCTGCGGAATGGACGTTAAGCCGGAGAACCCGTCTGTCAACACTGGTCGCATCGGTGAATATTAAAGATCCCACGGTTTTTTTCCCCCGTGAAGAGGAGGTGAGTTATCGCCAGGATGCTGAACAAATTACAATGTCTTGCCCCCTCACATTCAGGAAGCCTGGCATCAGCGGCACAACTGCAGTTCTCAGAGAATCAAACTCATAGCTGACTCCAATATGCATACGGCCGAAATTGATTCGGCCCATTGTGTTATTCGTTGCGTATAATTTGAGGTTACTAAATGTTTTCACTTCTTTCCAAATCTTACAGATGGGGACGTGCATGCATGCTCTGCTGCCAACCAGACTCGTGTAGCGGCACAGGAGTTTGGCGTGGAAAACGAGATGAGAGTCTGCCCCTCGCTTTCCGAAGGTGGCGTGGCATCCCTCATCGCTGAAGTCCATGTGAGCAGGGACTCGAATGGTTTGAACGGAGCCGAGACTTTGGTGCCACCTGAGCTCCGAGTGATCCGAAGCCAGAGCAACCCTCAAAGTGCCGGTCGCTTTGGCACGGCCGTGTGACGGTATTTGTTGGGGGCGATCATCAAGAAACAAACAGTTGTTCAGACGGTTAGATATCAAAGCCGACTCGCTCACTCGCAATGACCACTTGAGTTGATACTTTCTACAACTCTTGAAGAGTTAGAGAAATGTACCCTCTCATTTTATGACGAGAGCGTCTTATCCCAAACTCTTTTTGGGTTTAATGAACACTCACTCATTCTACTGCCTCCGCACCGGCAAAGCACCGGCCGTGCAACTTGCAATCGGTCATGCACAGGAGGCCGTTGTGCGATGGAGAGTCCATCATGAGCTGCCATTTGCTTCACCTTGTGTTTAGATGTCTCCGATGATGTTGGCCTGGTTATTTTATAATGTCATTATAACACGTTACAACCCGATGACTTTCTTCATTGACACTGAGGACTGTCTCGTTGGCAAACGTAATCGGATACGACGGTATCGCGTTCTCCGAAAGCCATTGTCGTTCGGGCTTGTTGTGCATTTCGGGGGACCGGTCCTGATGAAGCGTTCGTTCTCATTTCCACATTGTAGATACAAACCGGTGGAGTGAATTACCGCGTTTACCGCGTTGATTGTGCTCCTTCTGAAATATGGCACGCGGCTGTATGAACGGTATCTCTGCAACCGGAATTGGTGCATTCGCTTGCCTCTCAGTGGATGTTATGATTGAAATGCATTTGAAATCTGAACGAGTAACAGGCATCTCAATTTTGTGAGTGGATCTTCCCCTAAATGCTACGGGTGCTTTCATTTTTAGCAGATAGTAAGTTCTCTCCGATCGTGTGTGTGCCGCGTGCTCGCCAATCATCCGGCTCCAGGTTGCTGCGAGCGTGGCACATCAGCATTTGGTATACGTCGTTCCTGGTCCAGCAACCCGGCTGTCGGCAGACCGGGAGGTCGAGCTCGTACGCTATGCTTTGCCATTATTACGTTCTTATACTGTCGTGCCCAAAAATATTGGCACCCGTGCTCTTTTCTCAAAGAATGCACCATTTCTTCCAGAACATTGTTGAATTTAAAAAATCTTTTGGTGTCCACAAATGTATTTCTTTGGTTTGCAGTGGAACAAAACAAAAAAAAGGTGAAAAAAAATACTAAATCTTAGATTATTCTGCACAGAAATCCTAAGATGGCCTGGACAATATTATTGGCACCTTTTAGAAGTTGTTAGAAATAATTCGATTTCAAGCAGGTGATTCTCCTCTACTTTGGAATTGAACTCACTTGTGGTGAGTTGCAGGTGCCTGCAATATAAAAAATCACTCATTCAGCCAGTTTGAATCGAGAAAAGGAGTCATTCTGCTGTTTTGTGTCACTGTATGCACCGTAATGAGCATGGAGAAAAGAAAGAAAACCAGAGAATTGTCTGAGGAGGTCAGACAAGATTGCAGCCAAGCATGGACAATCTCAAGGCTACAAGTCCATCGCCAGAGAGCTTGATGTTCCTGTGTCCACCGTGCGCAATGTTATTAGGAGGTTTAAGGCCCATGGCACTGTAGCCAACCTCCCTGGATGTGGCCTCAAGAGAAAACTTGATCTAAGATTGCAGCGAAGGATTGTTTGAATGGTGGAGAAAGCACCTTGATCAACTGCCAAACAGATTCAAGCTGACCTTCAGACACAAGGTACGACAGTTTCAACTCGCACCATCCGTCGCCACCTCGATGAAAGGGGGTCCTATGGTAGGAGACCCAGGAGGACCCCACTGCTAAGAAAGCCCGACTGGAGTTTGCCAAAACACACGAGAATAAGCCAAAATCCTTCTGGGAGAATGTCCTGTGCACAGATGAGACCAAATTAGAGCTTTGTGGTAAAGCACATCATGTCTATGTTTACAGAAAACATAATGAAGCCTTCAAAGAAAAGAACACCTTCCCTACAGTCAAACATGGAGGAGGTTCAGTGATATTTTGGAGTTGCTGTGCTGCCTCTGGCACTGGGTGCCTTGAATGTGTGCATGACATCATGAAATCGGGAGATTACCAAGGGAGTTTGGCATGCAATGTTCAACCCAGTGTCAGAAAGCTGGGTCTCCGTCGAAGGTCATGGATCTTGCAGCAGGACAATGACCCCAAACACTCTTCAAAAAGCACCCAGGAATGGTTCAAGACAAAATGCTGGACTGTTCTGAAGTGACCAGCAATGAGTCCAGATCTAAATCCCATTGAACACCTCCTGGGGAATCTGAAAACAGCAGTTTGGAGAAGGCACCCTTGAAATCTGGGAGAACTGGAACAGTTTTCACAAGAAGAGTAGGCCAAACTGCCAGTTGAGAGGTGTAGGAAGCTCATTCATAGCTGTATGAAGCGCTCGACTACAGTTATATTGTCCAAAATCTGTGCTTCCAAATATTAAGTCTAGGGTGTCAATAATTTTGTCAATGCCGTTACTTTTTATTTTCTGATTTAAAAGGATATATGAAGTTCTGAATCAAAAACAAAGTTTCTGTAATATTAACAGTGAAATCAAGAATTGTGGAGAGCAAATACTTTTGTCAATTTCAACTTATTTTTAGAGAAAATTGTGAGTTATTTGAAAAAAGTGCAAGGGTGTCAATATTTTTGGCCACAACTGTAGATACGAGTTACACTTGATTTCTTTTCAGTGCTGTACTCTCGTCTCAATGGCGTCTCGTCTGCTTTGCGCGTGCGATCGAGACCGGTGTAAATATTCCCACAGATATTCCACGGCACGCACTACGACGAGACCTTCCTTGTAAATTAACGAACCTTTCCCAGGACAGAATGTATGTAATTAGGCACCGACCTCGTGGACGTCCACACAAAAGGCCGGAACATGCCCACAGCGACCCGCCTGCCAGCCATGTGTTTTGCCCCCTCGATCGAGTAAGCTTTTCCTAATGGCATTTTTCCAACGCAGTAGTTACACTGGATAATATGCATGGAATCGGTCGTGGTTATAATCCGAAGTGGGTTTGAATGTCGCAATCTCTGCTGCTTTGTAAAATGACTGCACATATCCGGGCAAGCATACCTTATGAGGAAGTGAACGCAAAATGTGCAACCACATCCACACGTTGCTGTCGTCCAGGTGGCATTTCTCTGTCGCGGTTCCTTTTTATTTTATTTTATTCTTTCTTTTTTCCAGTTTACTAACTGGAAGAGCATCTATACTTGTGGCTAAATCGGCCTCGGTGGTTGTGTTTGATTTACAGTAGTGTTCGTGCACGTTTGAATTTTGTTTTGTCTGTCCGTTTTTCTTCTTTGCTTGATTAGTTTACACTTCCTCATGCTTCTGAATGCAGCATCATCGGCTTTCATCTCAATCGTATTACAATTAAGTTTCTGTTTTGTTTAATTCCTCCTTACATGTAAATGAATTGCAGCGTTTGTACATATCTTCATATGTAGTGTGGTTGGCTTATGTCTGTGTACCTAACTTGAATAAAGTTTCCACTCTTGCTGGTTTCTACTTTTCGATCGGTCTCCCAGCATATGATGCTGTCCTCGCTGCATGACTTCATGGAGAAATGGATTTGCTTGCATATGTGACCCCCTTTAGTTGGTCCGACAGGTGCTGCACGACTAGCACACTTTACTTACGCTCTGTCTTGTCTAGTCTGGGTGAAATCCTCGGCCCGACAATGATACAAACTGTCCGATTGGTGCTTCACGGGCAGAGCGTTGCATCACACAGTGTGCCGTCTGTCGGGTGGGCGTAAAGCCAGGCGTCACATCCGAAAGCATTAGCTGATGGACGTTGAAAGACCCCAAGACGTTGCGTCATCGACACCCTGAACCACCTTGAGAACCACCTTTAGAGGCTATTTTTCCCCGCAGAGCAGGGGTTGGCCCACCGTGGTCCCCTTTTTGGGCACCGTGGCCGGATGCCCTTCCTGCCGCCAACCCTGTTGGTCGCCTCTTGCGACACACAGGGAATTACCAGCAATCTGGTACTCAATTTGTGACCTCAGAAGGATGACGGTCTGAGTCAACACCCCCTGGCATTAATTCAGCGATCGACCAAGATTCAAACCCAGGATCGCAAGCCAACACCCGAACCGCTAAGCCAACACCAGGCTATCATCGACACCCTGAACAAACCAGAAATTCCTACCCAAATGTGCTCCGTTCAACACCGGGCCAAACCAGACATTTCGTGCACATTTTGGCTAAAAACGATCCCCGGGTGACCACACAAGGTCAAAATAATTGGGTCCTTTAAAAGTAGTTGTAGTAGTAGTAGTGGTCATGCTTAACATATTTAAAAAGGTGACCATCAGAGGATCGCCTCTCCTGCTATTCACCTTCCTGGACTTACATTACCTGGACTCTTCTTCACTCGTCTGTTTCTCCTCTTATGTATCCTGTTCTTCACTCTATGCTTACTTTGCCCGTCTCCCTTTGCCGAGAACTGGTCTCCCGACACCTCGTCGCTGTGGTGTGCTTGGCCTATATCTGTGCACCAAATATCAATGTTTCCAGCTAACCACAGTTCACATTTGTAGGTATTTAATTGAGGGATATCTCTTGTTTACCAGAGAACAAATGTTGAAACTGAAACGAGCTGAAATGCATCAATATTGAAATCTGCACATTCTGGTAGCTTGTAACTGTTGGACCTCTGGTAGCTTCTAACTGTTGGACCTCTGGTAGCTTCTAACTGTTTTTTTTTGTTGTTTTTTTTTGTTTTTTTGTATACAATATCGAGGCTCGTGAAAGAGCGAACATTAATCACACAGAAAGCCAAACAGACACATAAAACAAATAACATCGGGAGCGGTAGACAAGATGGGGAGAGAGGGGGAAGGACACAAACACAACATTTGAGAGCAGGGACCGAGAGACATGGAGACATCGAGAGAACTGTGGGAGGGAGAGGGCTTTGGGGGGGAGGCATGGGAAGGGTGGGGGTGGGAGAGGTATAAAACATATGGACACTGCCAGGACTTCCAGGAAAGAAGTTGGAATTTCAAACAAGGTGGATCTGGGGTGAATTAGTGGGGGTAGAAAAGATCAAGGTTTTGGATGGGGGAAGATAAGAGATGGTGGTGAACAGCTGTTTTAAAGACCTGGAGGGAGGAGTGTGATTGAAGTGAGTGTGGGAGTTTGTTCCAGAGGTGAGCAGAGCGGGAGGTGAGCAGAGGTGAGCGGGAGAAAAGAGGAATGAAAGAGTGAAGGTGAGCAGAGAGCCGAGATTTTGGCAGTTTAACCATCAGAGGGTGGCTGGCAGATCTTGTGCGACCTGTAGGAATATTTGGGGGACAGAGCACAGAGAGAGCTGGGGGAGCAAGGCCGGAGAGGAGTCGGTAGAAGACAGAAAGACCACCTACCTGCCTGCGGTGAGTGAGTGAAAGGCCCTCAGAGATAGCTTCATCGCGGGAGATTCCAATGATTCTGAAAGCTTTGGATTCAACAGCGTGAAGCCGAGCCAGGTGTGAGGCAGGAGCACCAGCCCATAGGGGAGAACAGTATTCCATTGAGCTGCGGATGAAAGCCTTGTATGTGGTGAGGAGCTCAGGTGTGCCTAGGAAGGACTTCGCACGACGGAGGATGCCCAGTCGGCGACTGGCTTTGGAGGCCAGCTTGGAAATGTGATTTTCCCAAGAAAGATCATGGCAGATAGTGAGACCCAAAAGCTTGAGCGACAGAACTTCTTGGAGAGGATTGTTGAGAAAGTAGATGGGAGGGTTGTCCAGTCGATCTTTTCGGAGAGACATAGTAAGAGTGTGAGATTTGTCAGGATTGAAAGACATGTTCCACTTGTTTGACCAGTCTGTGATTTTGTCCAGGTCTTCAGAGAGTGAGGAGGCTGCAGACTGCCGATCTGAGGGAAGAGGAATGGAGCGGCAGAGAGTGGAGTCATCAGCAAAGAGATAGAGAGGATTTTCCAGAGAGTCGGAGAGATCATTGATAAAGACCAGAAAAAGCACAGGGCCCAGCACACTGCCTTGGGGAACTCCAGCCTGAACAGGAAGGGGAGATGAGAGAAATCCATTCAGGGCCACACGTTGACTATGACTAGAGAGGAAGTCCGCAAGCCATGCATGGAGATTTCCATGGATACCATAGGAGGAGAGTTTGGTGAGCAGAGCTGGGTGCCAGACCGTATCGAAGGCACGTGATATGTCAAGGGAGACAGCTCTGATTTCCTGTTTGGCATTGAGGACCTCCATCCATTGTTGAGACAGCAGAAGCAGCATGTCCAGAGTAGAGTGACCTGGTCTGAAACCAAATTGATGATCAGAGATCAAGCCATTGGAGAAGAGGAAAGATTTCATATCCGAAGCAATGATGGAATCCATGACTTTGCTGATAATTGGGAGCAGGCTGATTGGTCTGTAGTTGCAAGGATCTGTTTTTGCACCTTTTTGTGAAAAGCGGTAATGTTTGCTGATTTCCAGGATGCTGGCAGATGACCTTGAGCAAAAGATAGGGTGAAAAGAACAGAGAGAGGGTGAGATAGAGCGGCAGAGCAGGATTTTAGGACCCGTGGGCTGATGCCGTCTGGTACAGTTGCAGAATCAGAGTCGAGGTTTTGGATCACTGGTAGCTTGTAACTGTTGGACCTCTGGGAGCTTGTAACTGTTGGACCTCTGGTAGCTTGTAACTGTTGGACCTCTGGTAGCTTGTAACTGTTGGACCTCTGGTAGCTTGTAACTGTTGGACCTCTGGTAGCTTGTAACTGTTGGACCTCTGGTAGCTTGTAACTGTTGGACCTCTGGTAGCTTGTAACTGTTGGACCTCTGGTAGCTTGTAACTGTTGGACCTCTGGTAGCTTGTAACTGTTGGACCTCTGGTACCTTGTAACTGTTGGACCTCTGGTACCTTGTAACTGTTGGACCTCTGGTAGTGTTGGAACCCTGGTAGCTTGTAACTGTTGGACCTCTGGTACCTTGTAACTGTTGGACCTCTGGTACCTTGTAACTGTTGGACCTCTGGTACCTTGTAACTGTTGGACCTCTGGTACCTTGTAACTGTTGGACCTCTGGTACCTTGTAACTGTTGGACCTCTGGTAGCTTGTAACTGTTGGAACCCTGGTAGCTTGTAACTCTTGTATCTCTGGTAGCTTGTAACTGTTGGACATCTGGACCTCTGGTACCTTGTAACCGTTGGAACCCTGGTAGCTTGTAACTGTTGGAACCCTGGTAGCTTGTAACTGTTGGAACCCTGGTACCTTGTAACTGTCTGACCTCTGGTACTTTGTAACTGTTGGACCTCTGGTACCTTGTAACTGTTGGACCTCTGGTACCTTGTAACTGTTGAACCTCTGGTACCTTGTAACTGTTGGACCTCTGGTACCTTGTAACTGTTGGACCTCTGGTACCTTGTAACTGTTGGACCTCTGGTACCTTGTAACTGTTGGACCTCTGGTACCTTGTAACTGTTGGACCTCTGGTAGCTTGTAACTGTTGGAACCCTGGTAGCTGGTAACTGTTGTATCTCTGGTAGCTTGTAACTGTTGTATCTCTGGTAGCTTGTAACTGTTGTATCTCTGGCAGCTTGTAACTGTTGGACCTCTGGGCCTCTGGTAGCTTGTAACTGTTGGACCTCTGGCACCTTGTAACTGTTGGACCTCTGGTAGCTTGTAACTGTTGCTGCGTTTTTGCCTGAGAAAGAACTGCTGAAATCTATCTTGTTTCTTTCTGATGTCTTTCTTCCTTTCACATTTATTTCTGCCTTTTTCATTTTTCTCTCCATCTTACTATAATTCACCAAATGTCCGTCCGTCCGTCCATCTGTCTGTCCTTTCGAAGGTACCGCAAAAACAGCTGAACCGATCGCAACGATGTTTTGGGTGGGTAATCCTGGGATCTCCTGGAGTAAAATAGGCTATTTAGTTTTTCCAATTTCAGCTTTGGTCTCCAGCATTCTCAGGTTTGGATTCCCACATAACATTCGCGTTCGCATAACGTTCATTGTGACGATGTTGTTTTCCTGGGTGCCGCGCAAACGGCTGCACCGATTGCTGCACAGCTGCACCGATCGGACTCGTTGACCTCGGACAAAGACCTTTTATAAGGACACGGGTTGAATCCCTGCTTGAGAGAATTCCAAATCCCTCCCCGCCATCACGGCCGTCTCTCCAACTCACAATCCCATGAGATATGCGGAAAGGACGACCCAAAACCAATATAAACATCATTAAACATCATTCGTATATAAACATCATTAAAAGTAAAAGTTTTCCCAATTTCAGCTTTGGTCTCCAGCATTCTCAGGTTTGGACTCCCGCATAACATTCGCGTTCGCATAACGTTCATTGTGACAATGTTTTCATTGTGACGATGTTGTTTTCCCGGGTGCCGCACAAACGACTGCACCGATCGCTGCACAGCTGCACCGTTTCAGATAAACCGGTAAAATGCCTCCCAAACGGAAAGCCTCATTAACGAAAATGTCAAAGGAAGCTGTTGCAAGAAAGAAGGCTCGCCTAGACGAGGACTATCGGAGGCAGGAACAAGTACGTAACAGCTGCACACCAGTCTCGGAGGCAGTCCGAGGAATACAGATCTGGTGAACAAGGACGTGACACAGCTGCACACCAGTCTGGGAGGCAGTCCGAGGAATACAGATCTGGTGAACAAGGACGTGACAACTGCACACCAGTCTAGGAGGCAGTCCTAGGAATATAGATCTGCTGAACAAGATCGTAACACAGCTGCACACCAGAGCGCTAGGAAAGTCCAGCTTAAAGTGGCTCTAACGTAAAAGAGGATCGGAGCAGTGTTTGATGTCCAGCACTTTGAAGTAGCTGACTATCCAGCAAAGTAGCAAGGTCACAAGCTGCCAAGTCTGTATGATACAGGACGTAAGTGCCCCTTCTGAAAGGCCCACTGCTGGAATGACGAACGACCTGGATTCTGCTGTGAGAAGGGCAAAATTGCAATTCTACAAATACTGTATAGATGTAATTTGATGATAAGCGTGTGATAGAATATAACGGATGTTTATATGAATCGTTTAAAATAAAATAAAAAGCCTTCAATTTCTGATACTAGCAACAGTACCCGCCCTATGGGCGGGGCTTCAATTGGGAGGCCCAAATGAAAAGGCAAAATCTCAGAAATTGAAGGCTTTTTTATTTTAAACGATTCATATAAACATCCGTTGAATCATATCACACGCAAATCATCAAAATCTAAACAGTACATGGACGATCACGTACCACGTACATCTCGCTTGCTCTCATGTTGTCCCGATAATGATCCTTCCACAGGTTCACCTACGGAAACCTTGTTACGACTTTTACTTCCTCTCGACAGTCAAGTTCGCTCATTTTTTCGGTTCACCGGTACGAGCCGAGAACGGCCCGTGCAGGGGCTGATCCGAGGATCTCATCAAACCGCCCGATCGGTAGTCGCGACGGGCGGTGTGGACAAAGGGCAGGGACTTAATCAACGCGAGCTGATGACTCGCGCTTACTGGGAATTCCTCGTTCGTGGGACACTGTCTCAAGCCCCAGTCCCCATCACGGATGGGGCTCAGCGGTTTACCCGAGCCTGACGGCGAAGGGCGAGGTACACGCTGGCCCGTCCGGTGTAGCGCGCGTGCGGCCCGGACATCGAAGGGCATTAAACGTTCATTAAAGGATTTCGAAACGAAAAACATTACGAAATTACGTTCACACCGTCACGTCAAACACTACCGTGAACACATACATCGTCAACATCGTCACAATGAGAACATTGTCACAATGAACGTTATGCGGGAGTCCAAACCTGAGAATGCTGGAGACTAAAGCTGAAATCGGGAAAACTAAATCGCCTATTTTACTCCTGGAGATCCCAGGATTACCCACACAAAATATCGTTGAGATCGGTTCAGCAGTTTGTACGGTACCTTCAAACAGACAGACGGACATTTGGTGAATTATAGTAAGATTAATCAAGGGAGGCGCAAAGAGCAGTACAGAGTTTCATCAGAATACCTTGCAGCACCTACCTGCAATGCGTGAGACCACAGGTCTGCACTATGGATCGATCTGATGTCTTTATCACCATGGAGGATTAAACCTCAAGGTCGTGTTCCTCCTCGACAGCTCTTGGACATTTTGCACCAAAATGAAGTTTTCTTCTTCTTATTATTAAAGGTTTTTGTAGAAAAATTAATTATATAATTATTAGGTTGTTTGTGACCCCCTCTGGTTGAGCTGTTGACTACATTTGAAGCAAGTGAGGCTGCAATGTTGGTCTTCTCCATCGGTCCGGTGAAGTTGGGTTATTATTGGTATGAAAAAGGATTCGAACAAAATTTGCTCCGTGGTCATGCAAAGGTGATTATACCTCGTTGATGATGGACATTTGCTCATTTTAGACATCGTATTCGAAGAACAGCTTTTGATGTGATAAATCCAGATGGTTCAGTGTTGCTTGAACCGTCTGTTGAATCTGATGTGGATCACCTGGTTAATTGTATTGCTAATCGTGACACGTATGGCAACCGTTGTCGATCCAACACACCTGTTGAGGTGTTGCAGAAACGGTACAAGCGGTCGCGATAACAATTCGATGTTGTTGTCGTTTCCTCATACAAGGGCAGGAACACCTGGAACACCGATGCTTTAACCTCCTTTTTGTACAAACAGGAAAGGAGTTGAAGGGTTAAAATATCAACTTTATTGTTTTCACACCGTAAGTTGTTAAATTATACTCCCATTTGGTTTTATATTTTCGAATGTAAGGAGGAGTCATCTGTCCCCCAAGGCACATTAGCCTTCCATCCAAGTCCTGACAGGCCAGGAATCACTGCAGTTCCCTCTGCTGAGCCCTTCATCACGTGACTTTATTGATGCTTGTACCTTGTACCACGCTTGTACCACCCACCACCTCATGGTATGACACATGACCATGGAGACAGCATGTCTGACTACTTTAAATTGTTTCTTGTTTTGCAATTCCTGATACAGTTGTATTCCAAACCGTGAAAATGGATTGGAAAATAATTTTATACATTTGTTACCTGCGCCACCAAAGGTGGATGGAGGTTATGTTTTCACCCCTGTCTGTCTGTCCGATTGTGAGCAAAATATCTCAAAAGGTTGTGGACGGATTCGGACGAAATTTGGCAGAGATGTAGCGTATGTGACAAAGACGAAATGATTCGATTTTGGTGAAGATCCGGATTCGGATCCGGCTAGTGGAATTTTTAAAAGTGATTCTTCACCATTGAGAGATGGGGCCAAAAACGATACATAGCAGGATATGTCAAAAAGTTGTGGACGGATTTGGACGAAACTTGGTGGACAGGTTGAGTGTCTGACAAGGAAAAATATATTCGATTTTGGTGAAGATCTGAATATGGATTCGAATATGAGAATTATTTATTTTTTCAAGTGATTCTTCATCATTGGGACATAGGACCAAAAACTATACATAGCAGGATATCTCAAAAAGTTATGGATGGATTTGGACGAAACTTGGTGGACTGGTTGGGTGTCTGACAAGGAAGAATATATTCGATTTTGGTGAAGATCCGGATCGGGCTAGTAGATGTGATTGACAGAGCAGCGTTAAGGAGTAATAAACCGGTTTTAAAAGTTCCGAATCCGATTTCTGAGTTCCGAACAATCTCGAAGACTGTGAAAAGTTTCATGATGATTGATTGTTGAGTGTAGTGTATTGGTTTCTCAACCAGGAGGAAGAGAATGAGAACGAGGACAAAGGGGGTGCAGATCAATGACAATAAACAAGTATCAACAAGAATGTATTTTTCTCCTTCTTTTTTGAAGGTATTTATAGATATCTAGCAAAAGTACCCGACGCTTTGCTGACGTATTTCATGAAAAGACAACATGTATTTCACAAACATTCTGCTCTATTCGCCTGATCATTTGCCTGAGGTCACCTGCTTGGAGGTAAGCCAACATCACCTTCATCCACCATCCTTGCTGATTATACATGGAATGAGAAAAGAATCACTTCCGCTTCGCTGCGAAGGTCTCCATGCATTTTGTGAGTTCTTATTCTCACTCAGATTTCAACATCACTGTAATGCATATTGTTAAGTTGTTTAAACTTTCTTTGTACAGTATAAGATGATTTGTAATACTAGGTACCACCAGGTGGCGCTATACGATACACATTTACATGAGAGAATTGGGGCCCAACCGCCCACCGCCCCAAGATATGCTACCCCGACACAAACCATACCTGGACTACTCTGAGGCAACTAGTAAAATTGGGTTGGATTTGGGTCGGTAGTTTTTGAAGCATAAATAAATAAACAAACTAAAACGGCACTCGGTAGAGAGCATACCTCCACCTAGTTCGCCATGTCACTCAATGGTGAAGCATCACCTAAAAAAAATTAAATAATTCTCATATCCGAATCCGGATCTTCACCAAAATCGAATCGATTCGTCCTTGTCACACACACAAACGGTCCAACAAGTTTCGGCCAAATCCGTCCATAACTTTTTTGGCCCGATCTCCCAATGGTGAAGAATCACTTAATAAATTACATAATTCTCATATCCGAATCCATATTCATATCTTCACCAAAATCGAATCGAATCGTCCTTGTCACACACACAACCTGTCGACCAAGTTTCGTCCAAATCCATCTATAACTCTAAGATATCCTGCTTTGTATTGTTTTTAGCCCTATCACGCAACGGTGAAGAATCACTTAAATATTTAAATAATTCTCATATCCGAATCCATATTCAGATCTTCACCAAAATCGAATCGATTCTTCCTTGTCACACACACAACCTGTCGACCAAGTTTCGTCCAAATCCATCTATAACTCTCTAAGATATCCTGCTTTGTATTGTTTTTGGCCCTATCACGCAACGGTGAAGAATCACTTAAATATTTAAATAATTCTCATATCCAAATCCATATTCAGATCTTCACCAAAATCGAATCGAATCGTCCTTGTCACACACACAACCGGTCCACCAAGTTTCGTCCAAATCCATCTATAACTCTCTAAGATATCCTGCTTTGTATTGTTTTTGGCCCTATCACGCAACGGTGAAGAATCACTTAAATATTTAAATAATTCTCATATCCGAATCCATATTCAGATCTTCACCAAAATCGAATCGAATCGTCCTTGTCACACACACAACCGGTCCACCAAGTTTCGTCCAAATCCGTCCATAACTCTTTGAAATATTTTGTTCACAAACGGACAAACAAACAACCAAACAGAGGTGAAAACATAACCTCCATCCACCTTTGGTGGTGGAGGTAACAAACATAAATAGAGCTTTATATATTAGATGAAGGACCAATTTAAGAATTTAAAAATAAGTCAATTTGATGAACTGAAATAAGTGAAAAAAATAAAACTGCAAATCCTATTTGACAATTGTAATCAAACATGGTGCTTATCCGTTTTGTTGGGGCTGCCAGGATTGACGAGACGAATGCGCTTTGTCTATGTCTGTCCTGGGTTTGAAGGTCGACGCAGCTTTAACCTGTCGCTCCGGAGTTTGATATTCAGGATGTGCGTGTCGTCCATCCGAGGGATGTTAAACTGGACGTCCGGTCCGCCAGTCTTAGTCGGTGGACGATGCAGGTCCCACGGTGCGTTTAGTGAAAGCAAGTTATAGATTGGACTTATCTTGTGTACATTTACAAGGTTCCCATCCATACCCTTGATCTTTTCTACCCCCGTTAATTCACCCCAGATCCACTTTTTTGAATTTCCGACTTCTTCCTTGCAGTGTCCTTGTGTTTTATACCTCTCCCACCCCCCTTCCCGTGCCTCCTCCCCCCAAGCCCTCTTCCTCCCACAGATCTCCCGATGTCCCTGCTCTCAAATGTTGTACTTGTGTGCTTCCCCCTCTCTCCCCATCTTGTCTCCCGCTCCCTTTATCTTTTGTTTTATGTGTCCGTTTGTCTTTTTGTGATTAATGTTCTCTTACATGAGCCTCGATCTTGTATACAATCAATAAGCCGAGTGTTTACAGCTGAATAAAATGTCACGTGATCAGTTTTGACATTACATCCCACAACTTTAAGTAAAATGATTACAAAATAGGCCTCTCCCTACCCTTCTCCCAACCAAGCACGACACTTACAGTCATGGGCAAATCAAAGCTTTTGAAGAACTTGCTCGACACGTCATATCATCTTGCAAAGAAAAGGTATTCCAATCTCAGGAAAATAGTCACATGATCAAGGTGAAGTGTCAGGTAATTGCATTCACCCGCAGACAGTCTACTGCTTGATTGTCTGTACATTGGTTGTAGTTGTTGTTGATGATGTGCAACCTTTGCATCCGCTTTTCACTTGATGGACTCTAGATGAACAGGTGGACCAAGCGAGCGTAGGTGCGTCGTTCGCTTTTTAGAGAATGAGACCTCTCCAGCAGGTTCTTGGCTCCGGTGACCAGGTGATGTCTCAGCAAACCGTCACCGACCAACCGTCCGGCCTGGAGCACAAATTCCTGCACAAAGGTTGGGGAAGGGTAGAACAGGATGGCTGAGATCGTCACAAAGACCGCTCACTCATGTACAGTGAAACCGTTAAAATACACAGCGGGAATATCTCGGTTGCTTTTAATTACGGAAAGTAATGAAATAATTTGGGACCTGGAATAACCATGGCAACGCAACTCGGAGATGACAACAAAGACTCTGAGGTCTGACGTTTTGACTAGAGAGAGGCCTTCAAATGTGATTTTGCAAGAAGATCATAATTATGGGAGGAGTTCGGGAAAAGGGATGTGAGTAGGTAGATGAGGCAGGTGTCTGCAGGACAGACACGGCAGAGCTTTCTCATCTCTCTTCAAAGGGAATAACCAAACACCTTTGGTGTTCAGTTCCTGCGACCGAGACGTTCATCCCTCCACTGAGCATAATCTTGCTTTTTTTCCACGCACACTTCGGCCATTTGCTTCCTCTCTTCCGATCCCACCTCTGTGCCCCCCCCCCCCCCCCCACTCACAACATTATTACCATCCAACCCTCGTCCCCCCTCGATTCTCCGGCTTGCTCCTCACTCCCCACGTGGCCTCCCCTTGCCCGTCCCACCACTCCTCTATTAAGGGATGTATTGAGGCTCCACAATGTTGCTTATTCTCACTTGAAGGCCACGGTGTGCTCGAAATGCTGTACCTCGAAGACTTTGTTCCTGGATTACATCTCAAGTGCCTTGTGCTCTCTGTCTTCTCCATTTTGCAATCTCTGCATCGTCGTTATGTGATGTCCGAACTGCGCTCCGAGTTCTCTCAGTTCGGTGTATTTTGCTGTTTTTTTTTACTCGGTGTATTCCCAGAGTCGATACCTTTTGATGTCCAAAGACCATGCAGAGTTCAGGCTGGTTTATCCATCTTTTTTTAAAATCCTCTGGAGTTCATCATATTTTGTGAATATTTTTTTTCCAATTTCCCTTCAACATTGACCAATGGCATTTTATGGGAAAAGGCATCATAAAAGCTTCCGACATTACTTAAAAGTAATGTTGGTGGCCCGGCGAGAAGGCACAACCACACCGACCATCTCTATGGCAACCGGGTGCTTATTTTGTGACGTCACAAAAGGGTTACGGCAATAATGGCAGCGAGGCCGTACCGTGGCACGCTAAATTGGCATTTGATAGTATTGCGGATGAGACTTCCCATCGACGTAAACAGCTCGAATTACTCCTGACATTTTCGTTAACCTCTGACCTGCCCAGCCTCTTGTAAATTATCAGGCATCATTGGCACGTTAACCAAGACTCACTCTGCACTGCCAGGGAATTGTGCCTCGGAATCTAAATTTCAAGATTTGAAATACAATCCCATTCTCATTCCTCATCCCAGCATCCCTAACATTTTCCTCTCGGCACGCAATGGCTCTCACACTAATACATATGCACACTGACTGTGTGAACAAACGATACCTGTACCTGCACCATCGTTCATTGCTGGCTTTGAAAACCGTTCACAAAAGATGTGCTTTCAAAATATTTCATTGGATGCAAGAAAAGTTATTCATCAATATTCCATTGCAATACTCGTAAAAGCTAATGCAACGGCAACAAAATGAAAACTGCTTGAAAAAAACACCAAATTATAACAGGGGAGGGAAAAACAAAAAACCCTCATTTCATAGAAATGCAAATTGGGTCGGTCTAATTACATGCTCGATAATAAAATAGACATACCCTGAGAATTTGATTAAACAACGGCGATGCAAAAGCAAACGATTACCATCGCAAGAGGAATGACAGGAGCCGCTAGTCATCGAGCCTGCTCATCGTAGATTGCATTGTTCATCTTTCTCACCAAGATTAAATATTCCTTACGATGGCAATAAAAAAAAAAAAAAAAATTAAACAAATAAATAAATAAATATATATATGTAAATATATAAAAAAATAAAGAAAATATATATATATATATATATATATATATATAAAAATAAATAAATATATAATATATAAATAAATAAAGAAATATATAAAGAAATATATAAATAAATATATATATATATAAATACATATATATATATAATTATATATATATATATATATAAATACATATATATATATAATTATATATATTACCACCTGTAAGCCAACTGCTTGAAAGTTGACCTCGAAAGAGAGATCACCGAGTTCATTTCATCGTGTTCAGCAAAATGATTTGCGAGATTAATAGTTTCAAACATGAGAGAGCAAGATGGGATGAAGCGGCTTCAGTAAATAAAGCCAAATATATACTTCATTGAGCTCGGGGTGTAATACGTTTGAGCAGAGAGTTGCAGCTGCAGATATATTCTTCGTGGCCTACAGTACTGTAATAAATATATACCCTCAATGGGAGCGGTGGAGGAAGTGAGGGCAGGTGAGGGTGATATTATTATTAATAATATTATTTTGTCACAGCGCTTATATTATTATGCTATTACCGTTACTGCCAATGCACTATTTTGAACGGAATGCCCTCCGAAGATGGAATGCTGACATCCTGCTTCTTCTTCTTCACTTGTTGTACGGAAGGCGGCATATCGTTTTACTGTACTTTGGCTCTGAATTTGTCCCGATTGCACATGCGCAGAGAGGAGAGAGATAATATATTTACTCTGTCTGCCAGCCTGGCAGTCAAACAAAATTGAAAATCATTCCAAACAGGAAACATACTTATAAAGGACACAAACAAGTCACAAATAACTAATGAATGTGTTCGATAGGGTGATGTAATAGACACTGGGTAAAAATGGCGGTAAAATCTAGAATTAATTTATTTATACGCCTTCAAACCCCTTTAAACCTTTATTGAAACTGAGTTATATACTTGAAGACTGTAGAACACAAATCGCTTTCATAAATAATACGTCCTAGAACCATGCCATATAGCGATACATAGCATAAGAGGACGTGGAATGTGAGAGAATGCAGTGTTGGGGTTAAGAAGAGGCCGCCATGTACGATTCCGATTGACCCCGCAAGCACGCATTCTAGGGCAATCAATAAACCCTCCATCTCCTAAACTGTAACTCAACGTTGTCTTATTACAGTGTATAATGGTGATGCATATAAGACTGCTTCAGTGATGTAAACTTCTGGATTGTTTTGAAACAATCTTTAAAATTATGTACTTCAACACTGCGCGGGGTATCGTGTTTTATGAACTCTCTAGTTACTTTTGTTATGAGAAGCGGCCTTGGAGAAACGTCATAATAAGCTATGTTTATACCTTTAAACGGTGTTTGGCCAAGTAGGAAAACCCTTTTGTGGAGGGATATCATTACCCTCGCCAGAGGAGACGGTATTGCATTTGAGCCCGTTTGTTAGTCGGCAAAAAAAAAATTTTTTGAGAAAGTATTGTCGTGTGACTACCCTGTAGTGAACACCGCAGGGTGACACGGATGACCAAACAAGCTTTAACTCCGAGGCGTTCAATTCAATGATGACGGAGAATACGCACGTGGGGGGGAGGCCAAAGAGCTTACCTTCACGGATCCCACCGGCAGTCTTCAATCAAACATGCGATAATTAACTCAAACCGTCACGGAATTAAAATGTACAAAAATACCGGTTATATTAAAGAAAATGCCGGTAACAAAGAATGCACAATTAAACTAAATTACTAATCGGAGCAACCCCACACAGACTCGATAACATCACAAGGGAAAAAATAACTGGAAAATAAATGTTATTTGTGGGCACTTAGCTCCGAGCTGCTCTTGAATCTCGTCAGGAATCCTCAAACCCTCCCCTGCGAACTTGGCGGGAACCGCACGCTTTGCCACGTGGCTCATGGGCGGGAAAACCAGGTCTCTGTGCACAGTTCGCTTTTCCCGCCGTGCTTATCCTCACAATGTTGTTCCCCAACACCAGCCAGGCGATGCGAGGAAGTCCAGAGCCTCAACCGTCATTGTCAAAAGTCAGGACTCGAGAATGAAAGAAGAAGAACACGACCGTTCACCACCAGATCCAGAACCCGAGAAAGAAAATGTCCGCCGTTCTAATTGTTTTGTACGCGAGTGTTACGTGCTCCTCCCCGGCCCCCTGGTCACGGTGTACCTCCGAGCCCCGAGAGGAGTCACGGCAGAAAAATGTGTTATTCTGTATGTCAAAGATCAATGGAAAAGCCACCCCAATTGTTACTCACAAACAAATATTGTATTAAGATCACACAAGAATAACAGTACAACAATAATAGTAATCAAAAGTACAATCAATATGCCCTATGATGGTACCATCAGTTTTGTAATATATAACTCACTGTGCTCCAAGTGAGTGAAACAAGAACATCCCCAACGTCTCTTATTCCCGGCTTCAAGACAAAGTTGTTTCACTCACTCACACTCACTCTCACACTCACACTCACTCACAAGGACAAAGTCCCAAAGTTTGGGAAAACCACATTTCCAAGCTGGCCTCCAAAGCCAGTCGCCGACTGGGCATCCTCCGTCGTGCGAAGTCCTTCCTCGGCACACCTGAGCTCCTCACCACATACAAGGCTTTCATCCGCAGCTCAATGGAATACTGTTCTCCCCTATGGGCTGGTGCTCCTGCCTCACACCTGGCTCGGCTTCACGCTGTTGAATCCAAAGCTTTCAAAATCATTGGAATCTCCCGCGATGAAGCTATCTCTGAGGGCCTTTCACTCACTCACCGCAGGCAGGTAGGTGGTCTTTCTGTCTTCTACCGACTCCTCTCCGGCCTTGCTCCCCCAGCTCTCTCCGTGCTCTGTCCCCCAAATATTCCTACAGGTCGCACAAGATCTGCCAGCAACCCTCTGATGGTTAAACTGCCGAAATCTCGGCTCTCTGCTCACCTTCACTCTTTCATTCCTCTTTTCTCCCGCCTGTGGAACAAACTCCCACACTCCCTTCAATCCCTCTCCTCCCTCCAGGTCTTTAAAACAGCTGTTCACCACCATCTCTTATCTTCCCCCATCCATAACCTTGATCTTTTCTACCCCCACTAATTCACCCCAGATCCACCTTCTTTGAAATTCCAACTTATTTCCTGGAAATCCTGGCAGTGTCCATATGTTTATACCTCTCCCACCCCCCTCCCTTCACATGCCTCCCCCCCTTCACATGCCTCCCCCCTTCACATGCCTCCCCCCCAAAGCCCTCTCCCTCCCACAGATCTCTCGATGTCTCCATGTCTCTCGGTCCCTGCTCTCAAATGTTGTGTTTGTGTCCTTCCCCCTCTCTCCCCATCTTGTCTACCGCTCCCGATGTTATTTGTTTTATGTGTCTGTTTGTCTTTCTGTGTGATTAATTTTCGCTCTTTCACGAGCCTCGATCTTGTATACAAAAAAAAAAAAAAAAACAAAAAAAAAAAAACAACTCCAGCGATCGCCAGAACGATGTCCAATCGAGACAAGAATCCCGTTGAGTTGGCAGTTACAGTCTCTGCTGCCAAAGCTGTGCAAAGGCGCCCTCTGGGCGACGGGGAAGTCACACCCTCGGGTATGGACGTATTAACCTTCAAAAAGCCACGTCACACACACACGCCAGATCCACGGCTGAATGCGGTGAAAATGGTCGAAGGGAGATGAAACCGTGAGCGAAGCGCAAGTCCTGCGCGAGTCAAAATGGCCGACGGCCCGGTCTCGTGGCGCACCGGCACGACAACGAATCTCTCCTGAATCGATTGCAAAACCTGACACGCAGGTTAATCTGTCAGCGATAACCACTCTGTTGCAGGAATCCCTTTCCTGGGAAACCCGAAAGTTCGCGAGTGACTGTTGTTTGCCAACGTTCGCTCCAGACCGCAAATAGTTCGGCTCCTTGTCCGACTCACTCGCTCCGCCTCCTTTTTTTCTTCTTCCTCTTCGTCGTCCAGTTCCCGATCCGGTTTCCTGTTTCTTTTTAACATTAACTTTTTCACCTTTTGAAAACAGAAATTTCCTTTAAATGACAACAATAATAATACATAGAATCAGAAATGTTTACAGTGGATGAAAACCACCACAACGGAAGTGACGAATCCGTAACAGCGAGGCTCTGACATCATCCCACGACGTCTCCGTGTCTGCTCCTATCAGCGATTTCCATCTTACCAGTCCTTGCGCCAATCAAATCCCGGACCAATCACTGCTCTTCGGGGCGTGGCTTCATGGACCTTTTGTGCCTGTGTCTCACCAGGTCGATGTTATCCGCGGTCGTGCTCAATGTCCTGCTTCTGGTTGGTTTTTATTTAGTGTGGTTAATGGGTGATTTCTTACTATTTGTGTGTGCTGCTTGTGTCATAAGGAACAGAGGAAAAATAGCAGAGGCCATTTCAAAGACATTTAATTAATATCGCACAAAATCGATACAAAACACGATCGCATAAAAGGTGAAGTGACGTGTGACGGGATGGAACATCACGTGATCACTCTGAGCGAATCAGTCTGGCGGCGGGAATGGAACATCACGTGATCGCTCTGAGCGAATCAGCGAGCTGCTCTGGAACCGGCTGAGATTAGCGGGTACTTCGCTGAAATGCGCTGAGGTAAATATGAATAAAAAATATGGATCGTCAAATATTTTGAGTTCGGCCATGTTCGTCCCACGCTCAATGGCCATGTCTATGTCAAATATCAAGCACGTAAGCCTCTCCGTTTAGGAGTCTATCGGTAACATTACACACACACACACACACACACACACACACACACACAAACTGTGTTTTATATATACTAGGGCATGCCCGTACTATATCTATATCTAAAATTATATCCCCCCCCTCTATTTACATGAAATGGTTTGGTCCAAAGCGAACGGCTTGCGAGTACGGTGACAATCCCCCCCCTCTATTTACATGAAATGGTTTGGTCCAAAGCGAACGGCTTGCGGAGTTTGGTAAAGAAATCGCCATAGCATGCACAAACGCACAGGAAAGTGAAAGAATCGCAAATTAGTTTTAAAACATCGTTTAACGCCAACATAGCGGCAACATAGTTTGCCAACGTGAAATAAATGAATACGCTCTCAAATGTGCCGTCCGAGGCAGAGTCTGTTCGCCACGTTCGGCACACGTGATAGCTCGCTGCTCTCTGATTGGTTGAATCGTTTTTTGGACATAGCTCCGTAACTACTTCTCCGATTAATATGAAACCTTGAAAAGGCACATCCTCGGGTCCCCAGCAATATACCTGGCAAGTTTCAAGTATATCGGACTCGTGGTTGTCGAGAAACAGCGGTCACAGACAAACATACAAACATACACACAGAGATTACTGGAATTATAGATAGATAGATTTCTAAAATCCTCAATTTTCATCCGATTGACTTTAAATTGGAATACGATTTTCATATCAGCTAACTGAATTCAACCACCAACTATTTTTGAGATCATCATAGGCCAAAAGGTCAACAACCATTTCAAAATTTCTAAAATCCTCAATTTTCATCCAATTTACTTGAAATTTGAATCGGATTCCATATTGGTGAATTGAATTCAACCACCAACTATTTTTGAGATCATCATAGGCCAAAAGGTCAACAACCATTTCAAAATTTCTAAAATCCTCAATTTTCATCCAATTTACTTGAAATTTGAATCGGATTCCATATTGGCGAATTGAATTCAACCACCAACTATTTTTGAGATCAACATAGGCCAAAAGGTCAACATAGGTGAAGGGTCTACCACTTTTTTCAGATTTCTAAAATCCTCAATTTTCATCCGATCGACTTGAAATCTGAATAGGATTTGCATATCAGTTTACTGAAACCAACCACAAACTATTTTTAGGTGAACATAGGCCAAAAGGTCAACATAGGCCAAATTTCTAAAATTGTCAATTTTCATCAGACTAACTTAAAATTTGAAGACTATTTGCATATCTGGTCACTGATTTCAACCCCCAACTATTTGAGGTCAACATAGGCCAGATTTCTAAAATCCTCCATTTTCATTCGATTAACTTACTTTGAAGACTATGTGCATATCAGGTCACATAATTCAACCACCAATTATTTGTGAGGTCAAAATGATGCTCTACTGAGAGCCATTCTACTTTGTTCTCTTTTGCCAAGTGTCGCTCTATGAGTGATTTTAAAATTTGTTTGTCTGTCTGTCTTTTTGACAAGCCTGGTGTTGGGCTAGCGGCTAGGGTGCCAGCTTAGGATCCTAGGATCCTGGGTTCGAATCCCGGTCGATCGCTGAATTAACGCCAGGGGGGTTGACTCAGCCTGTCATCCTTCCGAGGTCGGCAAATTGAGTACCAGTTCACTGGTAATTCCCTGTTTGTCGTAAAAAGGCGACAAAAAGGGTTGGCGGCAGGAAGGGCATCCGGCCGTAAAACATTGCTTCAAAAAGGGGACCGAAAAACAACAACAACCACGGTCCCCGAAAAAGGCCAACCCCCGCTTGTGGGGAAAAATGGCCTCTAAAGGTGGTTTTGTCTGTCTTTTTGGCCGCACAGAATAAATACGATTTTCTCGGCAACTGTTAGTCCGATTGATAGGAAATTTTCACCATAGGTGCACCTCCTCCTGTAGATTTTTTTAAAATGTTAATTATGACGTCGTAGGTCACGTGGTATGGGCGCCATCTTGGAAAAATCTAAAAACTTTGCACCTCTATCTCCGAAAGCGCTGCATAGAAAAAATTCTGACATGGCTCATTATAAAGACCTCTCCTCCATTATGACGTCATACTTCGACAAGTACAAAATTTCATCTGATCAAGATGAAATTTCTTGTGTCATATAGGGATAAATTAGTGGAGGAAAAAAATTGATGATGACGGCGGCAGTCATCTGGTTCGGCCGCCATGTTTGTTTTAACATAAAAGCCTTTAAAATCACTAAAAACACTTCTGAGCGAGGGACTGCAATCTCTGATTGCTCTTGTTACTTTTGTTATTAGAAGCGGCCTTGGAAAAACGTCACAATAAGCTGAGTTTATACCTTAACATGGTGTTTAGCCAAGGAGGAAACCCCTCTTGTGGAGGGGTGGGGGGTATTATTAGTATTAATATTGTTTTGTAATAACGTTTATATTATGCTATTATCATTACCTCCACCATCAAAGGTTACGTTTTCACCCCTGCCTGTGTTTGTGAACAGGATATCCCCAAAAGTTATGGACGAATTTGGACGAAAATTGTTGGAGACGTTGAGTATTTGACAAGGTAGAAGTGATTCAATTTTGGTGAAGATCTGGATTCGGGTACGAGAACTTTTTTATTCTTCAAGTGATTCTTCAACATTGAGAGACGGGGCCAAACACAATATACCGTAGAGCACGATATTTCAAAAAAGTTATGGACGAGTTCTGCCAAAACTATTTGGATGAGTTGGTTTAGGTGACAAGAAAAAGCCGATTAGATTTTGGTTCAGGTCCGAATCCAGATCCATCCAACGGTTGATGCAAAATGTAAACTGTTCAGCTTGGCGGAGGTATGCTCTCTATCGAGTGCTGTTCTAGATAGTATTGTTATTACTTTGTTATGAGAAGTGGCCTTGGAAAAAGGCCACGATAAGCTTTACACCTTAACATGGATTTCACCCAAGGCCGACAATCCCCTTGGGGAGATGGGCAAATGAAGTTGCGCAACCTCCATTTTGTCACCCTTAGTCTTCCTGTCACGTTTGGTTGAGATAAGTAACGACCGAATGTATCACAGACAGACAGACAGACAGACGGACACCAAATTGCATATTCTTGTATGATAACCTGGTTTAAAAAGTGTACATTCCAGTCTCCTTAGTCATCTCCTTGGAGCTTGGTCTCTCTAGCCCTGAAATCAATCTGGTAGCTGTGGTAATATAATCTATGCTTAGCCACGCCCCCTGGAGGCAACACCTCTCTCCACAGACCTCCATCTTCGTTCCTTTTCTAATCCTTTACCCAGATTTTTTTTTTTTGTATACAAGATCGAGGCTCGTGTAAGAGCTAACATTAATCACAAAAAAAACAAGAAAGAGCAATCCGAGATAGCAAACCCTCGCCAGGATGTATTTTCAGTGCTTTTTAAGGCTTTTGTGTTAAAACAAATATGGCGGGCGAACCACGTGACCGCTGATGTCATCATTATTTTTTTTTTCTGAACTAATTTATTCCTAGCTTATGCTCAAGAAATTTCATCTTGATCGGATGAAGTTTTGTACTTGTCGAATTATGACGTCATAATGGAGGGACCTATGACAATCATTAATATTTTTTATTCCCCATGGAGAGTTATTTACAATGAGCCATGTCTCAATTTTTCTATTCAGTGCTTTCGGAGATATAGAGGTGCATAATTTTTCGGTTTTTCCAAGATGGCAGCCGAACCACGTGACCTATTACATCATGATTATCATTAAAAATTATACAGGTGAAGTTGCATCTATGGTGAAAATTTCCTGTCAATCGGACCAACGGTTGCAGAGAAAATCATATTTATTCTGTGCAGACAAACAGACAGACAAACAAACAAACGGACTCTCCTCTGGCGAGGGTAACAAACGGTCACATAAAACATATAATAAAGGGAGCGGGAGACGATGGGGAGAGAGAGGGAAGCACACAAGTTCAACAGTAGAGAACAAGGACATCAGGAGATCTGTGGGAGGGAGAGGGCATGGGGGGAGGAGGCATGGGAAGGGGGGATGGAGGGGGGGGGGAGAGGTATAAAACACATGGACCCTGCTAGGACTTCCAGGAAAGAATTCGGTATTTCAAAAAAATGGATCTGGGGTGAATTAACGGGGGTAGAAAAGATCAAGGTTTTGGATGGGGGAAGATAAGAGATGGTGGTGAGCAGCTGTTTTAAAGACCTGGAGGGAGGAGTGGGATTGAAGAGAGTGAAATTCTTGAATTGAATTGAAATGTCGAATGAATGAAAAATTGAAGTGATTGAAGAGAGAGTGGGATTGCCACACTTCCTCCCATTTTCTCTTTCCTCTCACACCTGTACATCTTGTAACTTAATGATAATGTCTTCTAAATTTTTCACACATCTTCTAAATCTTCTAACTTAATCCTTTACCTGTCCCCCCTCGGTCACTTAATCCGCCGTCATGGTCTCCAATTCCACTGCTTCGCCGATGACATCCAGCTTTTCATCTCCACCAAGTCCGTCTCCACCGACACCCACTCTATCCTGACAAACTGCATCACTGAAATAAAATCCTGGCTTCAAATCAACTTCCTCAAGCTTAACTGTGATAAATCTGAAATAATCATCATTGGCCCAAAAACGCTCACAAAATCCACCCATAACTTTGCCCTCAACATCGACGGTTTCCCAGTATCAACCTCCCCTCACATCCGGAATTTTGGCATCATCTTTGACCAAACCCTCTCCTTCGACAAATACACTAAACAGATCACAAAGACAGCCTTCTTTCACCTGAAAAACATCGCCCGTCTCCGTCCATCCCTCTCCTCCGTGGCTGCAGAAACCCTCATCCACGCCTTCATCACTTCCCGTCTGGACTACTGCAATAGCCTCCTTTATGGTTCACCCTCAACAATCACCAATAAACTCCAATACATTCAGAACTCCGCTGCCCGTCTACTCACCCATTCCCGGACCCGTGACCACATCACCCCCGTCCTTTACAAGCTTCACTGGCTCCCCATCTCCCAGAGAATCCAGTACAAAATCCTCCTCTTGACCTACAAAGCCCTCCATAACCTGGCCCCATCCTACCTGGCTGACCTCCTCTCCAGACACACTCCCACCCGCAACCTCCGCTCTGCTGGTACCAACCTCCTGACCCCCCCCCCCCCCCCATCCGGACCAAATTTAGATCCTGGGGGGACAGGGCCTTCTCCATCGCTGCTCCCACCCTCTGGAACTCGCTACCTCACACCATCAGAGACTCCTCCTCACTCACCACATTCAAAACATCACTCAAGACCCACCTGTTCAACACTGCATTCAACATTTAACCCACAGCATCTAACCCCTGACTATCTCCTCTCCTTCTCCCTCCTTTGTGCTTTGAATATTTCCCTATTGATTCTTCTTTTTTTGCAATTGTTTTTATGTTTTGCAATGCATTATGTTTTGCACTCTGTCAAAGCGTCTTTGGGCTTCCTGAAAAGCGCTATATAAAATAAATGCATTATTATTATTATTATTAAATTATTCCGCTCCACTTTCATTGGAGATTCTGAAATTGAGTAAATGCGAGTAAATCTACATCTCGATTTTCATCGACCTGAATTTTTATTTGTAGATGGACACCTTTTTGTGGCTATCAATGGGAGAAATATTCCGGTGAGATCATTATTGGCCAATTGGATGGTGGTTTATTACTTGCACAATCGAATATTTTTCAAGTATATTGGTCGGTCTTGTGTGTTATTCTGTGTGTCTGTCTGTCTGTCTGTCTGTCTGTCCATCGCCTACACGTCACAATTTTAAACAGATCTTCGTGAAACTTCACGAGATGGTAGAGTTGGTTATAAGAAAGAAACCTATTCATTTTGAGGTCAAGGGTCATCCTGAGATCAAATTTCTAAAATTGTCCTTTTTCATCCGATTGACTTGAAAATTAAACAGCATTTGAACAGTGCCTCATTGAATTGGGAAACCAACTATTTTAATGTCAAAGGTCAACTCAAGGTCAAATTTCTAAAATCAATGTTCAACTGAAAAATCATCAATTTTCATCCGATTAACCTGAAAATTAGAGCAATTGCACAATACTTCACGGAATTGAAAAAAACCAACTATTTTTGGGGGTCAAAAGGTCAAAGGTCAACACAAGGGCAAACTTCTAAAATCATTCATTTTTATCTGAAAAATTGTGCATTTTCATCCAATTAATTTGAAGAAATTAAACAGCAATTACATAGTGCATCACTGAATTGGGAAACCAACTATTGAGGTCAAATGTCAACTCAAGGTCAAACTTCTAAAGTCAATTTTCATCCGATTAACCTGAAAATTAGAGCAATTGCACCGTACTTCACTGAATTGGAAAAGCCAACTATTTTTGGGGGTCAAAAGGTCAAAGATCAATACAAGGTCAAACTTCTAAAATCATTCATTTTTATCTGAAAAATTGTGCATTTTCATCCAATTAATTTGAATAAATTAAACAGCAATTACATAGTGCACCACTGAATTGGGAAACCAACTATTGAGGTCAAATGTCAACTCAAGGTCAAACTTCTAAAGTCAATTTTCATCCGATTAACCTGAAAATTAGAGCAATTGCACCGTACTTCACTGAATTGGAAAAGCCAACTATTTTTGGGGGTCAAAAGGTCAAAGATCAATACAAGGTCAAACTTCTAAAATCATTCATTTTTATCTGAAAAATTGTGCATTTTCATCCAATTAATTTGAATAAATTAAACAGCAATTACATAGTGCATCACTGAATTGGGAAACCAACTATTGAGGTCAAATGTCAACTCAAGGTCAAACTTCTAAAGTCAATTTTCATCTGAAAAATCATCAATTTTCATCCGATTAACCTGAAAATTAGAGCAATTGCACCGTACTTCACTGAATTGAAAAAACCAACTTTTTTGGGGTCAAAAGGTCAAAGGTCAACACAAAGTCAAACTTCTAAAATCATTCATTTTTATCTGAAACATTGTGCATTTTCATCCAATTAATTTGAAGAAATTAAACAGCAATTACATAGTGCACCACTGAATTGGGAAACCAACTATTGAGGTCAAATGTCAACTCAAGGTCAAACTTCTAATGTCAATTTTCATCTGTAAAATCATCAATTTAAATCCGATTGGCTGGAGTTTTGATCAAGGTCGTCAATTATAATGTTAATGAAATGGACAATTTGATGTACCCTTGGCAACGTTTTATTTTGGGGAGGGGTGGAATTTGCAAGTATCATGCTCTGCATGACGTCATCTTGTTATTATTATTATTTTCATTCTTAATGTTGGAGGTCAAATACTATATAATCAATTGCATTAATTCATCATTCCAAATGTACAATCTGCACTCATCGACGAACTAAAATGGTCTATTTTTATAAATCGGTTTGTGAAACAATCATCCAAAAGTTTTTTTTGATGTCACTCAAAGTTTGTGAATTGTCAATTGTATTTATGTGTTTGGTGAAGTTATCATAATTTGAGATCCAATGGATGAAGGCCCTGATTGTAAAAAAAAGAAAAGATGTCAAGATTATCTGGAAATATCAATTGTTTTACAAACATTGCCTGAAACATCGAAGGCTACGTTTCTCTGATTTTCCGACTTGCTCTATGCACGTCACAGTGGTATAATTTATCCACTTCTCCCAATGGTGACTGAATTGTCTTCCCCCATCCAAAACCTTGATCTCATCTACCCCCGTTAATTTACCCCAGATCCACTTTTTTTTTTTGAAATCCCGACTTCTTTCTTTCCTGAAAGTTCTAGCAGTGTCCAAGTGTTTTATTCCCCCCCCCCCCCCCACCCCCCCGGCCTTCCCATGCCTCCTTCCCCCAAGCCCTCTCCCTCCCACAGATCTCCCGTTGTCCCTGTTCTCTGCTGTTGTACTTGTGTGCTTCCCTCTCTCTCCCCATCTTGTCTCCCGCTCCCTTTATTGTATGTTTTGTTGGTCCGTTTGTCTTTTTGGCATTGATGTTAGCTCTTACACGAGCCTCGATCTTGTATACAAAAAAAAAAAGTCTCAAGGCAACATCTTTGGTCCTGGGTTTGTTAGTTATGCATATCAATGGAATCGATGGATAATCCGCTGCCCCAGAAAACCCATTTTTACACTGTGAAGGTGATCCAACTTTGACTTGTGAAGACTTTTCTAGCACGTAAAACATGTCATTCAATTGAGGCAAGTGTCACATTCTCACCACTGCAGAAGGACAATTTTGCGAATGCACGTATCTAGTATCTGGATGAGCCACTGGTGTAATTTCGCTCTCTCACTTCTGACCCTCGCCATCATCCACGACCTCTGGCTGAGCAGACGGTATATCAAATCTTGGCTTGCATAAACAACCCTCTCCAACGCTTCGGAAACTGCCTCTTTTTTGCAATGTCTTGTACCTGCTTATCTGCTTATTACTCTGCTTATCCTACCGACGGACAGACATCGGCTGCATCACTCTCTGCTGATCTGGAAGTGATTAATTTTCCTTGCAATGGCAACAACTGCTAAAAAAAAAAAAAAAAAAAAATAGATATAATAAATAGAAATAAATAAACAAAACAAATAGATAAATTCCCCTCTTCCCCCACTGGAGGGAGTGAATGTCTTTGGGAACTGCTAACCATGAGGTTTGGATGCAAGAACATGTTTATCATGCGACATGTGATCATACATGCTCAGCAGTCTCAGCAGATGGAGAAATGTTTTTGGCCTCACAGATGGTGTTTGTTAAACAGGAATCTTTTGACTGCGGATTAAACTGAACTGCGTTACTGCAATAACTTATGAACCACTCGAGAGATTTCAGCCATACCTGACACGTGTATGGACTGTAATACAAATATTGACTAATTAAATTTTAAATTGAAGAGGTCAAAGGTCATGTTCCGTTTGAAAATTTATGTTAAATGTTCATTGTACTTTTTCAAAAATTTATTTTCATTGTACGATGAATTATGTTTGTGTTAAATGGTGGTACCACAAGAAATAATGAAGAAGAAGAGCCAGTCCTTTCGAGTCTTCAGACGCATTGAGCCACCTTGGCAGTTTTCCTTGGCTAGGGAGCACATTTAATCTGAGACGGGTCACCACTCCAACGCAGGATATTGGAATAGCTCATTCTTCCCAGTAAACTGGTACTCATTCTGCCGACCTCGGAAAGATGACAAGCTGAGTCGCCGATGTGGTGTTAATGGCATGACAGCTCAAACTCGGAGCCTTAAAATCTTAAGCCTTAACATCAAGCTTCGTTATATAATGTGCAGCAATAATAACACACACACACATATACATATATACAGTCACGTGAAAAAGTAAGTACACCCCATGTAAACTTTGGACTTTTTCAACATATTTCAACATACAGCTATTTGATCTTCATTTCAACAATACTGATAGATAAAGGTGATATGAATGAATGAATGATCGTTTTAAGGCCATTTTTCCCTGCCAGAGCAGGGGTTAGCCTTGCGGGCCCCATGACAATCATGGTTCCCTGTTTGAGGCAATGTTTTTTTTTATGGCCGGATGCCCTTCCTGACGCCAACCCTTAATCGCCTCTTACGATGCGCAGGGATACGGTGTACCTATTCTAAACCGGGGTACACACCGGGTTATAAACCGGGATAGAAAAAGGTGATATAATACAACAAATATCATGAAACATTTACATTTTGTAGTTCATTGTATAATTTAAATAAACATAAAGGCAAATTTCGCATGTGGAAAAAGTAAGTACACCCTTGGCTCTAATAGGTGGTATTTCCCCCTTTGGCAGAAACAACCTGAAGTAGGCGTTTCTTATAACTGTCTACCAGTCTCTGACCGACTGGGAGAAATTTTTGCCCACTCCTCCATGCAGAATTCTTTCAGCTGTGCGATGTTTGAGGGGTTTCTTGCATGCACAGCTCGTTTCAAATCCCCCCACAACATCTCAATGGGATTTAGATCCGGGCTTTGACTTGGCCATTCCAGAACCCTCCATTTCTTTCTTTTCAGCCATTCCTTGGTGGATTTACTGGTATGCTTAGGGTCATTGTCATGTTGCAAGGTCCACCTTCGGGTGAGCTTCAACGTTCCGACAGATGGTCTCACATTATCCTCAAGCACCCTCTGGTACAATGAAGAATTCATAGTGGAATTCTATGATGGTGAGTGAACCATAATATTTCCACCACCATGCTTTACAGTTGGTATCAGATTCTTGTGGTCAAATGGTGTCTTTGGTTTTCGCCAAACATGCTTCTGGTACTGTGGCCAAATAGCTCTACCTTTGACTCATCTGTCCAGAGCACATTGTTCCAGAAGTGCTGGTCTTTGCCTAGGTGTTCATTGGCAAACTTTAGTCTTGCCCTGATGTTCTTTCTGGACAGCAAAAGTTTCCTCCTGGCACACCTCCCATGTAGATCAAATTTGTGCAGCCTCTTTCTCATAGTAAACTCGTGCACTTTGACATCAACAGTGGCAAGAGCTACCTGTCGGTCCCGTGATGACATTCTGGGTTCTTAGAGACTTCTTTCAGCATCTTGCGGTCTGCTCTCGGACTGAACTTGCTGGGGCGGCCTGGCCTGAACAAGTTGGCAGTTGTTTGGAATCTTCTCCACTTGTAGATAATCTTCTGGACAGTCGAATGATTGATTTCAAATTGTTTGGAGATCTTTTTAAATCCCTTCCCAGACTTGTAGGCATCTATAACCTTCTTTCTGAAGGCCTCAGAGAGCTCTTTTGATATAGGCATGGTGACGCCGCACACTTCAACAACAAAGAGCAAACCAAACTAAATGTCTGAGGTTTAAATAAGACAGGTTCCTCCAAGATCCTCTCTAACGATGTTCTAATCATTTGTACCTGAGCTGATGCACCTGATTCTAATTTTAGGTATTTGAAGTAGTGATAAATGTAGGGGTGTACTTACTTTTTCCACATGCGAAATTTGCATTTATGTTTATTTAAATTATACAATGGACTACAAAATGTGAATGTTTCATGATATTTGTTATATTATATCACCTTTATCTATCAATATTGTTGAAATGAAAATCAAATAGCTATATGTTGAAAAAGTCAAAACTTTACATGGGGTGTACTTACTTTTTCACGTGACTGTGTGTGTGTGTGTGTGTGTGTGTGTGTGTGTGTGTGTGTGTGTGTGTGTGTGTATATATATATATATCAGTATGTACGATTGTACTCACCAACTTAATTTAACCTCTGTCGCATTTCAACGCCGATTAGTGAACGACAAACAGTGCGTGGTTGTGTACGTGGCGGCAAGCCTTATGGACGGATGAAAGGTCCTGCAATATGTGCACCATACCCTTGTCGGAGTGTACGTAATATTACACCGTTAACCAGATCCATTTAAGTGTGATTGGCCCTTGCTCCGCAACGCTGGCCCAGATCCCACCTGGCGGACAGACATTGTCCCGTCCACCCTTATTTTCCCTTCATATTCCAATGGCTTATCCGTAACTTGAGTTATGCCTACTTTTCGCGGAATCCTGTCACATTATGAAAATTTTGAGTGCAGTCGTCTTGGACCTTCCCACTATAAAATGCAGTAAATTTGTGTGCAAACCAAGTCCTGAGCTCAAGGCATTTTCGAGTTAGGCTGTCAGAAAAGCATAAGAAGAAGAAGAACTACAATCGGGCTATTTTGAGTCGGTTAGTTTTGGAGCTCAGCGATGCTGTCCAAAAGTTTCATGGTTTTTTTCTTCAAAAGTTTGTTTAAAAAAAGCCAAAAAAAAAGGTGGATTAATCTTACAGCGTCTGTGCTGTCCCAACATAATCCAAGACTTCCTGAAAAAGACCTAGAAATACCAGAGCAATAAGAATATCCAGGTATCTCAGTTAATCTCATTTTATGGGGATATTCAATTGATATTCCAATATTTAATTGCACTAAAAATGCTGAAAAGTTCCATATTTATACATTTACTCACAAGCTGCACATTTAGTGTTGCATTAAAAAAAAAAAAAAAAAAGCTTCCGGCTTATCACAGCTTTTTCAGGTGTTCTGGATTTCAAGAGATTTGCGGTTTAATGTCAGTCATTTTTTAAATATAGCGAAGAAGTCTTCATTAAAAACCTAGGAGGAAATGACATTTCAACAGAATCGGGTAAATATGCTTGGTATCGGGAGTTGAGTGAAGCTTTATATTTCCTGTTCTTGTGGAAAGTGAACTAGATTCTAAGTGCTATGCCAAGGGATGCCTGGCAGCTTTTAGTGGATAGCAAAGCCAATATGCCAGATTTCCATACAAGCGAGTCGCCAACTGGAATGAAATGCAATTACCCCGTCAGGGCAGAAGCTATCCAACCGAAAGTCAAAACCTCATGGACAGCTCCTGGAATGAGCTCCCTGAGTCTTGTGCAGGCCCCGGATTAATTTCGCTGCATGATGGAATTTGGCTCTTCGGGGATACTTTGCATTGGATTAAAGTCAAACATCCTCCATCAATGGGCTTCTAAGTATCGACGTGAGAGCGGCCACATGTTAAAAAAAGCCTCGAGCAAGGAGGAAGGTAAGGCATTACCAGACGCGGCATTTGCCGCCGACGTTTTGAACACCTGTTTCGACCGCGTCTTCGCAGGCCGAGGGACCTGCTCAATTTGCGTTGTGCAAATGTGGAGCCAGCAATGTGATGCCAAGTCTCCAACTATCATTCCTTCCTCGTTTTTGGCAAGGCATGAGCAGAAAGGAAGCACCTTTTTACTACCTGCACAATGATAAATAATCAAGATGGCCGCGTGTACGAGTATAATGAAGAGAAACAGAGCGAAACAGGCACCACTAATCAAATAAATTAGTCAAGTGTACTACTGTTAAAGCTTTAAATACAATCTAAACAGCTTTGTCTCATAGATTCGGAAAAAGACAAAGTAGGTGAAGGGCAGCCAAGGGTGCGAAGGGATGAGGAAGAGGTTGATTGGAGCATATGATGATTATGCTCCAGGGTATGCCTTACTTCCCCTGTGCAGAACAGAAGGCCCGTTTCTTCGTGACGGATGAGAGACGCGTTTCCGGCATTTGTCCGCGCCACGACGGGTAGGCCCAGGTCCATAGCCTGCCAAAACAAGTTTTAAAAAATCATCGTATTTTGTTATCAATCAATCTAGCCTCATGGATCATACATGGGGTTTATAAACCTAATAGATCACGGTGATCAACCCTATATACAATTGATCCCCATAGGGAATTCGGAATTTGGCCAGGGTGCCAGTTATCCTAAGCCTGGTGTTGGCTAAACAGTTAGGATGGCTGGCTTAGGATCCTAGGGGTCCTGAGTTCAAATCCTGGTTAGCTGTTGAATTTGTTTGTGGTGTTTCTCAACAACCTTATACTATGCAACATAATGGTCTCTCAGCTCTACCAAGCTGCCATGCAGCAATGTGCGGACTTTGCTTGGGCTGTGGGGACATGTCTGCTTAAGATCGTCTGTGTGTCACCATGTCCCAGCCAGCCTGGTACCCCTGACCCAACAACGAAGGGTGTGTGAGTTCCATCCTCCCCTTTCTTTCTTTTTTTTTCTACTAATTTTAATTTTTCCCTCTTCACTCTCCCCTCGTGTCCATCAGATGTAGACCTAGGTTCAGGGCTCGTGGAGGGGGTTGGCAGAGGGGGTTTGCACATGATGGGGGGGGGGGGGGGGGATGAAGGGAAATTGTACATGATTTGAGGGGGGGGGGGGTCTGTTGCTAATTCTTTGCCCGTGCCAGGTTGTTAAGAATAAAATGGCTCGCTACCTGGCCCTATCGTGCCTTTACCTGAGCACCTTAATAACTGATAAGGAGGGTCAGATGTGGACCTTCTCTGAGACCAGTCTTCCGTTGTTTCGCTTGTCAACATGACTGGAAATATGTAATCCGACCCATTGGTTATCCTTTGTCATGATGGTCCGCAAGCTGTGTGGGATAAGTTCCCCGGACACACTTTATGACAAAGTTGAGACTTGGAGGAGGCAAATGACAATAATATTGTCCCTTGCATGGAAAAGTTGTGCTGCGAAGACGAAGTGCGAGAAACTTAAGGCTAGGTGTTATTGTTACGTGGAAGGGGGAGGGGGGTGGTCCATAGTTAGATTGTGTTGAGAATAGTAGGGACTATGTGAATCTTGTAACTTATACTTCCGCTTGTATCAGGGAAAATGTCAGAAGCAAGTTGTCTTGTAAAACATGCACTGAGGAGGCAGTGAGTGTAAAGGTGGAGAGCTTGGACATAACGGCACACGGAAAGCAGTATGCCCTTCAGAATGAAACCATAATGAACTGATTGGCCAATGGATCGGATGCCATGGCAGTGAGGTTGGCTGTGGAGCTCTGGCTGAGAGTGTGATACTTTTGAGGGTGAGCCCCATGGGGCAAGACGACCTGAATGAAGGTGTCACCCACACCAGCGGGTGGCCAATAATGGAGAAGTAACATCTTCCTCTCTCTGATTCGTCCTCCGAAAAGGAGACATCCCTCTGATCTCGCCTCGCCATTTGTCTTCATTATCGCTCACTGGGCTGCACTTTGTCCGTGCCACACCGACCTGCACAGCCACAGCAAGCTCGGGCCAATGAAGTCCTCGCCTGTTCTGTTGAACCCTTCGTTGTAAGAATCCGGTATTTTGGCGCCATAGTTTGATTAAGCCGTATTAATTTCTCATGTACTTAAGTTTGGATTTTTCACGTCCTACTTCCCCTGTGTGCCAGATCTGCCCAGGTTGTGTTGTCTTGTCTATCCCCATCTCAGTATTTCTCTTATTATAAACCATTTTAATCATAAGAAGTGTCTTCTCACCTTTTTTCCTTCCACGTGTTTCACCCCCAGGCTCGGCTTTCATTTTGGTGATCCTTGGCAAATGGTAAATAGTAGTTAATTGAACTTAGTAACATTAACATATTTCGGCCATCGGCGGAGAATGCTGCCCCGGATCAGTCGGACCTTGTTGACGGACCCCATCTGACGCGACATTATTAGGGCCTAATCTTACACCCATCTAACTGATAACTTAAACCACCAAAAGTGGCCACAACATTAGTTGACAAAGACAACACCAGAGTTGTTCATCAGCCCCTCCTTGGTTAAGTATAAGCACAGCTATTCCACATGGATCTCTTTCTGTCCAGGTACATTGAACACTCATCCTAAGTATTTTTTTTTTTATACGACTGTGGACAGACAAATGTTGTAATGTGCTGTAGATGTACTTCCCGTCACCTTGTGAATATTGGTTGAGGTGTAGCAGACCCTTGGTACTGTAGGACTGATAGGGAAAGGTGAGATTTAATCTCACTGCTCCTCTTAAAGCAGCTAATCTTTAGTTTATCTATCTGTGCAGTCTCTGGCTCGGTCAAACGTGAGCTTTTGATACGTGCTCTCAATCACCAATCACTGAAAACACAAAAGCTCAAATTAAGTCTTCATTGGAGATGGGGAACGAAGCTCTTGCTTTTCTGACAATTACCTCAGATGTCGAAATCGGAAAAAGTGAGCAATCGGAAAAATCGCCGAGAAATAACTGCGGGTTGTGTGACAAAGTACCGAGACTTGTGGCCTCGATGTCGAAAATCTGGGTCCTCCCTCCCCCACCCCAAGAACCTCTGTGGGAAGTTTTGACAACTTCAAACAAACTTCTTGTTCCACAACATTTTGAAAATGATTTCCTCCCAATGGGGGGCCGTTATGATAGGCGGGTGGCTGTCACATCAGCAGTGGGTCGGGCAGCTAGCCCATGTCGAAGCATGCAATTCCCAGTTTGTGAGTCACTAACAACTAAAGTGAGGAGTGCCAAAAAACAGGCTACGCACTTTATCGAGCCTTCTTTGCAGTCTCCACACACCTTGTCGGACGAGGACATAATAAATGGATTTGAATGTCAGGAAGCAAGTTGGGATCACCGAGAAGCAGCCAAACAATCACAAAAGGCCAAATAAAAACAACAACTACTTTTGACAATCTTTTGGCACTCGGCAGGTCTTCATCACCGCCACCGCTCTATTGTGAGCAGCAGATGCTTTCAACTGAGGGTCACTCTCCCAGAGACCTTTCAAAGCAACCAGTTGGCTCGTGAGATTACAGTCATCGCTGTTAAAGCACGCAAAGGGAATGATGGTTTGTGCAGCTCTCGTGGAAACGGTAATCTTTTCCTCAGCAGGAAGCCAGACCAGCTCATTCCACACTCGCAATAGGTTTTCCTGCAAGAATGGGTGATGCACTTATGTTGAAACATGTCGTTTCTCAAGAAGTCCACCTCTGTCTCGGATAATTTTCTGCCTGACAGGTTAACAGAGTTGTTTCGGGCTTTTATCCCCAAGTAGCCAAATAGGTATTTTATATAGTCAGTAGCAATGTAAAATACAGACATATAATGTACGTACAATGACATCCGAAATAATCTACTGGATTTAAATGTGGTGCCTATCGGTGGTAAGACCTCAATATTGTGTTTTTCTTCCGTCAGAATGCCACAAACGTTCCACACTCAACGTATTTTCAGACGAAGTCCGACAGTTGCCTCCTCCACTTCCCTCCTCAAGCACCGTTCTACAAGCTACTCCGATGTCACTTAAAATCAATTGGGGAACGTGCGGACAGCAACTTGGTGGACAGGTTTGGTGAGTGACGAGGAAGAATCGATACGATTTTGGTGAAGATCTGAATATGGATTCGGATGAGAGAATTATTTAATTTTTCAAGTGATTCTTCACCATTGAGAGATCGGGTGAAAAGCGATAAATAACATGATATTGAAAAAAGTTATGGCCGAGTTATGACTAAACTTGGTGGACGAGTTGGTTAGGTGACAAGAACAAGCCGATTAGATTTTGGTTCAGGTCTGAATCCAGATCCGAGCCTGGTGTTGGCTTAGCGGTTAGGGTGCCGGGTTGGGATCCTAGGATCCTGGGTTCGAATCCCGGTCAATCGTTGAATTAACACCAGGGGGGTTGATTCAGCCTGTCATCCTTCCGAGGTCGGCAAATTGAGTACCAGTTTACTGGTAATTCCCTGTGTGTCACAAGAGGCGACTAACAGGGTTGGCGACAGGAAGGGCATCCGGCCATAAAACATTGCTTCAAAAGGGGACCATGGTGCGCAAAAAAGCCCAACCCCTGCTCTGCGGGGAAAAATGGCCTCTAAATGTGGTTCTTTTTTTTCTTTTCTTTTTTTCTGAATCCAGATCCGGCCCATCGTTGGGATACAAAACGTAAATTGTTCAGCCTGGCGGAGGTATGCGATATACCGAGTGCCGTTATAGTTTACAACTAGCACGGCAGCCATTTTTAACGTTCTTTTTAGAACCTTACATAATTTTAAAATTCAGCAATAGATTGGGCATAGTATAAATTACCACCCACATAAAAAACAAAAATCATCAGGTTTGAGGGGCTTCAATAACTGAACTCCGCCCGCCCCCCCCTACCCACTCCCTTCAAGGTTCCCCCTCCCCCTCACCACCACCACCACCACCACCACCACCAAGGAATAAAAACATTGTCACCATGAAATTCCCAGGTCTGAAGCCTCCTTGGACGTATTATATGAGTCTCTACGTCAAACCTCCTTTGTAGGGAGTTAAGATTTATTACTAGCCTATCGGGCCTCACATAACATTTGATTCCTGTCTGAAAAAGATAGATGTTCAAGTGTGAAATGGATCTAAAAAAATTTTAAACGTTAAAAAAAAATACAAATGTTTGCTGTCGTGCCCCATCCGCTCGGCCCCACTTCGTATGTAATATGTAAATGGCCACTTTCCTTTCCTCTGTAATGCACGGTCACATTGCTGCACAGTAAATTAGGGTTCATATAATCAATACTCTATTTATAAACAGTCTCTCCTGGGCTAAAGGAATGGTTGTGGTAAGATAAAATACATGGCAAGGTGTAATAAGAAAAGTAAGAGATGTCGAGTCATTGGTCGAGGACAATGAGGTACTGAGGGGAGTGGTATTGCGAGGAGGGGGTCATGTGATACTTTCCTAGGAATTCAGTTCAGACAAATGACTGAAGTACCTCGAGTATCGCACCAGACATGCCTTCACTGATCGAGCTGTTCACCAGGCAGAAGGAGGAACTCATGGCAGCGTGAAGATGTGCTTGGGGTAAAGGACCCACAAACCAAACTCCACTCATGCTGAAAGAGATGTGCAAAACACAAAGTGATCAGGCCATTGATGACATCATGGTTCTATTGTGATGTTGTCCGATGGTGAAGCAGCGAGATTAAAATGCAGAGTTTGGTACCTCTCCTGGGTTTAATCCTGGTGAAATTTCCAGCCATACATTTATTACATCTTGTATAAAACAAATGTCGAATGCTATGTTGCTTAAATTTTTTTTTAGCTGATACAATCTTTACTTTTATTATAATTATTATTATTACGACGAATATTATTATTACTATTATTATTCCTACTATTATTATTCCTACTGTTATTATTATTACTATTATTATTACTACTATTGTTATTATTATTATTATTATTATTATTATTGTTACTATTATTATTATTACAACAGTTATTATTATTACTACTATTATTATTATTACTATTACTATTACTATTATTATTCCTACTACTACTACTACTACTACTACTTTCATCATTCCCACACCTTGTTGGGTCAGCTGGGGAACATTTGAAGGCCAAGTCTTTCACGAACCAAATGGCGAGAGCAGACAATACATTGTTGAAAAAAATTGTAGGGGTATGATTAACATTGAAAAGGAATTTGTAATTACCTCCGCCACCATAGGTGCATGGAGGTTGTTTTCACCCCTGTTTGTCTGTCCGTCTGTGAACAAGATATCTGAAAAAGTTGTGGACGGATTCAGACAGAATTTGGCAGAGATGTAGCGTATGTGACACGGACGAAATGATTCGATTGTGGTGAAGATTCGGATCCGGCTACTATAATTTTTAAGTGATTCTTCACCTTTGGGAGATCGGGCCAAAACCGATACATAGCAGGACATCTCTAAATGTTGTGGACGGATTCGGACAAAACTTGGTGGAGAAGTTGGGTGTCTGACAAGGACGATTCGATTCGATTTTGGTGAAGATCTGATTATGGATTCAGATATGAGAATTATTTAATTTAATTACCTTCGCAAAAGCGGCAGGTTATGTTTTGATCGCTGTGTATTTATTTGTATGTCTGTGTGTGTGTGTGTATGTTATTCGCATAACTCAAAAAGTATTCAACCGAATTGCATGAAATTTGGTGGGATGATTGGTTATTATACGGGACACATTTGATTAGATTTTGGGAGCAATCGGGTCAAAGGTCAAGGTCAAGGTCACGAAAAGGTCAAAATCGTATTTTTACCAAGTACAGAACAGTAGCTGCGGCGAAGGTATGCGCTCTACCGAGTGCCCGTTCTAGTTTTAAGTGATTCTTCACCATTGAGAGATCGGGCGAAAAGCGATATATAACATAATATTTTAAAAAGTTACGGACGAGTTATGAATAAACTTGGTGGACGAGTTGGTTAGGTGATGAGAACAAGCCGATTAGATTTTGGTTCAGGTCCGAAACCAGATCCGGCCTATCAGTGGATACTAAACAAACTGTCCAGCCTGGCGGAGGTATGTGCTCTACCTGGTGTCGTTCTAGTTTGTTCAGGGTGCCGGAAATAGCTCACCAAATCTTCACAAAGAACGCCGTGGGATCTTTCACATCCACCAACTAATCCTGGCAGACGGGACACCAGTTTAAGGTCCATCCGAGGGACGGCATACCCATTGCTGCTTCGCCCAACCTACGAAACACCAGGTTGACAGTTTATACCTGGGTCGATATTTGAGCACACGAGGGGTAATGTACCTGGAAGTGGCCCAGAAAGTGATCAATAATAAATTATTTTATTCTCTCTTAAACTACCTTATCTTCTCCTGGACATTTCATTTTTTGTGCCACAAATTGATTTGGCATTGTCCACCGCTTCCTCTGTGCCTTTACCAACTTCGTATGATTGGCGGCATATGCCATTACATATGAAATTCCCTTTGGTGGATACAAGACCAAGTCTGGCTGCAACCATGGCAGTAAAACTGGGATTGATACTTCTTCAATTCCGAACCCATTCTGTACTAAACCTGCTCTTGCATTTCATCGTACCTGACCACATTGACCCGTGATTGTAATTGACCAGGGAACACGCATGTAGAAGGTGTATATGCGGTTCAAGCAAGGAGCATTACTCCAGAGATGTTGGTCGTGCAAATCAAATAGTGAATTCATTTTTGTTTGAAATGCTGAAAAAAAGGCAGGACTTGTACCATGTGCTGCAAGAGACGTGGGAACATTGACGAGAAAGAGAGACGTAGCGCAAAGGTAGATTGGCAAGTCTAACGCTCCATGCATGACACTTGACATGTATCACATGCTAGTGTAAAGAAGAGTTAGGGGACTTTCGGAGGGAAGATTGCTTAGTTACATTTTTATATGAATTATTCTGGTGTGCATAATTTGAAGCTCACAGAGGAGCTGGTGCTGCTAAAATCTCAACACAAAATGGAAACCCATCACGACACACGCGCTCAGTTTTAATTAAGAACCGATCACCAAGTGTTTCGAAACCTCGAGGCATAATAAACCCAATTTGCTTCAGAAACATAATCTTCAGAACAACGATTAACGTCACCTCCAGCACACTCACTTTGCGGTGCAGTTCTTTACTTCTGCTGACAACACCGGATCCAACTGCAAAACACACAAACACACACACACGACATTATTGAACCTTGACATGCACTCTTGAATCGAACCTTGACATCCTCAAGGGTATCTTATTTCTGCAATATCGTTGGAAATTCTCTCCACATTCATGCCGCCCCCGTTTGGGAGGCCTGACCGGATCGCATTCATAATGCACACCAATATAGAGAGGGAGAGAGAGACAGGGACAGGGAGAGAAAGAGAGGGCGAGAGACAGAGAGAGGGAGAGGGAGAGAGAGAGAGAGAGAGATTGTGTGAGAGAGAGATGGTGTGAGAGAGAGAGGGAGAGATGGCGAGAGAGAGAGAGAGAGAGAGAGAGAAGGGGAGATGGCGAGAGAGAGAGAGAGAGGGGGGGGGGGGGGGAGAGATAGCGAGAGAGAGAGAGAGAGAGAGAGAGAGAGATGGTGTGAGAGAGAGAGAGAGATAGCGAGAGGGAGAGAGATAGCGAGAGGGAGAGAGAGATGGTGAGAAAGAGAGAGATAGCGAGAGAGAGAGAGAGAGAGAGATGGTGTGAGAGAGAGATGGCGAGAGAGAGAGAGAGAAAGAGAGATGGCGAGAGAGGGAGAGAGAGAGACAGAGAGATAGCGAGAGAGAGAGATAGCGAGAGAGAGAGAGAGAGAGAGAGAGAGATAGTGAGAGAGAGAGAGAGAGAGAGAGAGATAGCGAGAGAGAGAGAGAGATAGCAAGAGAGAGAGAGATAGCAAGAGAGAGAGAGAGAGAGAGAGAGATAGCGAGAGAGAGATAGCGAGAGAGAGAGAGAGATAGCGAGAGAGAGATAGCGAGAGAGAGAGAGAGATAGCGAGAGAGAGACTTTGACTTTTGTGTCTTTATTATAAAAGTATAAAACCAAAAGTATTCCAACTCCACTTTACATACAAATCACAACCTCATTTCCAATGCATTTTCACAAAACACCCCCCCATGCCCCATAACTCTTCAAACACAAGAAGGTTCCCCATGTTTACATGATAAGCATGGTCGAGCTTCATACGTGCTGACACCATCCCTATAAAACAAAAAAGTGCATTTTCATTTTTTCCACTACCTAATCTGGTTTTTCTGGTTTTATAAATTGCAAGCTTAGCAATTCCAAGCAAAAAATTCAAAAGAAAAATCACAAAGTTTTTCCTGGTATTACATGCAAGTCCGTAAACAAAGATTGTAACAGAAAAAACAATTTTGAATTTACAAAAGATTCGGCTCAGATACAGAAACAGAGATGACAATCTCTTGCACTCAATAAACGCATGATACAAATACTCTACACTACCACAAAAAGGACATAAATTAGACACAGCAGGGTTAAACTTCTGAACTAACACCTGTGTGGCCAGGGTGTGATGGACCAGTCTCCAATTTAGGTCTCCTGTATGTCCGACAAAAGGACACCTGTACATTTCATCCCAATTTGGAGTGAGAAATGCTCCTGCAGGTAAAAAAAAACTCTTTCCACTTGTTCCTTAAAGGTGCTGCACAGCTCGGTAAGCACACCTCCAGACAAATTCTGTACATTGCCCTTTTCCCCATGATGTGGAACACACCGGATTCTTTGCTGTTGGAGGAAAACACACCACGTTGTTCCTGGGCAGTGACTGAGAGTTCAGGGAAGGTTAAACGAAAATCTACTTCCTCATTTACCCCATTCCACCCAATATTTAAATCTAAAAAAGTCTGGGATACAATCTTTATGACCCTGCTCACTATTCTAATTGAACGCAAGACAATTTTTCCAGAAACAGTGCTGGCAGACAACCATCGCTTTAAGGATAGCTCCATAAGATCTCGCACTTCATTAATCCCATTGTTCGTAAAATGTTCCATAAAAGCTCGGCTGGTAGATATTTCAGCGAATGAGTTTTGGAACAATGGCTCATGCACAAACTTCCTGGGATCATAAGAGATCTCCAACCACTGCACTCCTAGAGCTTGCCAGGCGTTCAGGAGAGACCGATGAAATGCAGGGAGCCGAGCTCTATCGACCTACTTCAAGTCCATAAGGAAAAGTTCCCGGTCATAGTCCATTCCACCTACTTGCCTGAGCAAGGTATTCATGAGAGGACGCCAGGGCACAACCTCGCTGTATAGCAGACGTTTTATTGTCATTAGCCGAAAAGCCATTATTCGACTAGGGATGTGCACCAGGTTTTGACCACCTGAATTACGTGGTCTGCACAACACATCTGGCTTAAGCCAGTGGTGGCCTCCCCAGAAGAAGTCAACTAGACCCCTCTGAATGTTGGTGATCAGAGCTTGAGGAGGCTGGAGTGCTATGATCTTATGCCATACGATTGGAAGCACCAGGTTGTTTACTATCGTTACCCGTGCCTTAAGTGACAAGATATGGAGCATCCCTTTCCACTTTGATAGTTTCTGCTTAATGTTATTGAGGAAACCATCCCAGTTTTTCTTCATATAGCTTGTAGTTCCCAAATGGATGCCTAAGTATGTAAACCCATCCGTTTTCCATAACATTCCTCCTGGAAGAGTTGGGGGAACCATATGTGAAGCCTGTGACGCTGATAGGGTATCTGGGTACAGAGAAAGAGCTACGCTCTTGTTCCAATTTACTCTTGCTGATGAAGCAAGTTCAAATTTGGCAAAACACCGGGATAGCTCAAAAACATCTTCCTGGTTTTTAACCACAACACACAGGTCGTCTGCATATGCTGATGTAACAATTTTGGAATTGTTTGAGAAGGACAAACCAGATAAGGTGGTACGAAGAAGAGCCAGTAAGGGTTTGATGGACAGTGTGTACAACATGCCTGACAGTGGACAGCCCTGAAGGATGCCACGCTGAAAGGGGAAAGGATGACACAGACTGTTATTTACTTTTAGCAGGCATGATACATTGTTGTATAAAAGTTTTATGCTAGAAATGAATTTTTCTCCAAATCCTGCTTTCGTAAGAACTGCAAACAAAAATGAGTGATCCACACTGTCAAAAGCTTTCTCCTGATCAAGGAGTAATAACCCAAAAGCGTGCGATGCAGTTTGACCGATAGTAATCAAGTCTCTAACCAAGAAAATACTGTCATACATGGATCGTTCAGGTATGCAATACGTTTGGTCATTCCCAACTAAGAAAGAGATGACCTTTTTAAGACGCAATGCAAGCATTTTTGACAAAATCTTATAGTCAGTATTTAACAATGACACAGGCCACCAGTTTGTAATCTGCTGCAATCCCCTTTCTTGGGAAGAAGACATAAGACAGCTCTTCTGCAGCACAGGGGCAATTCCCCCTGATTTAGGCTCTCGTGAAAAATCTCAATTAAAGCAGGACCCAGAACATTCCAAAAAACTTTGTAAAATTCAGCAAGAAGTCCGTCAATTCCGGGGGCCTTGCAGTCTTAGAGTTGTTTCACTGCTGTTGTGAGCTCCTCCAGAGAAATGTCACATTCCAGTTGGAGTTGCTGCTCTTCAGAAAGAGATGGGAGAAGTTCAATCATCTCATATGCCGTCGTTTTATCCACCGTTCCTGGAGTAAACAAGTTTGAGTAAAACTCTTGCAGTGAATGTTTAATGTCACTCTGGCAAGTCAGAACACCGTCGGAAGAGCGTAGACTCTGAATCTGCAAAGAAGTGTTGGCAGCCTTCTACATTTTGAAGAAATCTTTGTTTGGAGTCTCGAGGTGTATTCTGCTCATCCGCAGGTGAATCATTGCTCCCGCCGCACGCTCTTTGACCAGTTCGGCCAGCAGGGTCTTTTTTTCTATCAGCTGCTGATATTGGTCACTTCCCCAAGATGTTCCAGTTTCTTGTTCATATTTAAGTACATCTGCTTTTAGAGCACTTATCAACCCAGACGTATTACTGGTGGCATACGAGCAATATTGTTGGCAGAAAATCCGAATTTGTGATTTGGTACAGTCCCACCATTGTCGCATATTGCCATAGGAACACTTTATCTTTTCTAATCCTTTCCATACCAGTCTGAAGGCATTTTTAAAATGTTCATCCTGTAACAATTTCACATTGAAATTCCAGTGTACACTCTTACGGCAATGATAGGGTAACATACAATCCATTGCAATCATATAGTGATCAGAAAAGCCAGATGGAGTTATACATGTTCTCTTAACCAGATTCACCATTCCATGGTTCACGTACAATCTGTCCAGTCGACCCATGGTTAACTGGTTTTTTGCACAGCACACCCATTATACATGTATATTGACGGGTGTTTGGATTTTGTAATCGCCATGCATCTCTAAGTTTGTATTTTTTCACAAGTTGTGCCAAGGACTTTGCACTGGGTGGATGTGGCTCAGGAGTGTTCCTGTCCAGTCGAGGGTTGAGTGTGCAATTATAGTCTCCCCCCCCCCCCCCCATACAAATTAAACAAGTCAAATCAACAGTGCTTAAACAATCTGCTAATTTTGGAAGAAATAGAGCCCTTTCAGCGCTGTCACTGGGGCAATACCCATTAATAATGCTAACCTTTTGATTGCTGCTAATAAAATCCACCACCATCAAGAAACCCTTACAAATCTCTCTACAGTGAATCTCAGATGGTTGAAGGCGAGGATGCAAGATTATTGCCACCCCCGCTTTAGCTTCTTCAACCGCATTGGAGAAAACATGGCACCCTTTAAACATTCTGCGCCACTCGTCTTCACAAGATTGGTTGATGTGTGTCTCTTGTAACATGAAAATATCAATCTTTTCTTTCTCAAATAGTTGTAACACCTCCAGACGCCGCATACAGCTGCAGCCTCCATTTATGTTGAGAGACGTTACCTTCATTTATTCTTTATTAATTTTCCTCCTCTTGGAGTTCTTTTCCTGCCTTAGTGGCACACTTCCTCAACCGCTGAAATTGAGGTTCTGAGATCCCAACTTGCTGGGGTTCACGAATCATGTTTCTAGTAGTTTTTAGAAAAGCATGTAGGTTTGGGAAATAATCCTGAATTCTGACATTCCTTTTCCTGAAGGATTCAGAGGAATTTTAAAATTTCATCTTCTGTAACTAGTGTCCCCATCCTCATCCTCTTGGGCACAAAACCCATTACCTGACGGGGTAGAGTAGGGTTCATCAAAATCAACTGCATCATCTTTGTCATTCTCTTCCTGATGCAAACTTATTTCTGAGGCACAAATCTCCCCAGAATCAGAAACATGGATATCGTTTTCATTCCTGTTTAGCTGCTCATCGTCACATGCAGCTTCCTTCTTATCATCCCTTTTATTTTGTTCCAGAAGTGTAGGCTTACAGGTTTCCTTTGTGGGGCTGTCAGACTTATCTGTTCTGTCATTACGCCCGGCCATCCCTGCGCCCACCTCAGTGACCATTACATTAATGTCATGTAAGACATCAGGGTTATCAATATCACCACTTATGTCCTCCTGAGAGGCGCGAGGATTCTCGATGTCTATATCACATGTAGAACCCTCAAACAGTTCGGCAAGTGGTGCAAACGAATTGCTCAGATTTAAACCCGGTTCCGGTTCAGTTTGCAATCCCAAACAGGTATTCTCTACACAAGCTCCATCTTGCAAGCTCGGCGACACATTTGACACAACCAGTACCTTACTTTGTACTGTGCTTGCATCCTTCACGACGGGACATGAACGTTTATGTCCTTTTTTACAAGCCACTGTTACGAACCCTTCCATATTGTCATCCGTACAGTCCTGTACAGTAGGAGAGGGTTCAACTACTTTTGTCACACCAGCAGGTAGGGGGAGCAGCAGGTAGGTCTACTGTTTCCTGTTCTCCCATTGGTTGTAGGGAGGGGTCTACCATTCCACGTATCTCAGTAGGTGAGGAGGGGTCAACTGTTTCCCCTGTCACAATTACGTCGTGGGGAGGAGTCTACAACATCATCCACCCCATTATGTGGGGAGGGAGGAGAATCTGCAATAACCTGGTCTCGATTTTCTAATGATTACACCAAACCGGGACAGGAACTCTTTACGTGTCTGTAAGCTCCACACCCATAGCATGCCATGACGTCAGTGGAGGCATACATTCTATAAGTATGGCCATTAATCTTTGCATGCAAAACTACATTTAGCTTTTGCACATTTTCGGGCAATATCATGTAAACGACCCTTTTAAAAGTCATCACGTGTCGAAATTCACCCCTTGCAGAGTGTATCGGCACCATTGTCACTTTTGATACGATCGTACCGAACTTTCTCAATTGAGCACACAAGTCCTCACCTTTAACAAAGGGAGGGACGTTAGACACATTGACCTTCACCGCAGGTGTATCTAATGGGGAAACCACGAGAAACAGGTCCGGTTCTATGAGAAGGCCTTGCTCCACAACGGAGTTCACCTTGTGCACCTCCGATAGAAACACAACCACCTTCTTGTTCATTCGAGAGGCTGCACGGATATTATGTGATTGCAAGTGCAAGAAGCACTTGCTCCATCTTTACCTCACTCGAAGGGTCGCACACCAGCCCTCGCTTGCGAGTGAGCGACTCGTACATGCTATTCCTCAAACAATTGTTTGCCATAGTGAATGTAAATTAAATAAATAAAAAAGTGAGAAAACAAAACGATACCAACCACAAGCAACACGGGCAAGTGGAGGTAAAACCAAAACTAATGGACTAGGTCCAAGAACCGTTTAGAGCAGTGAAACACCGCTGCCTGGACTAGGAAAACACGGCAAAATGGAGGCCAGGCCTCAAACCCGGAGGTTCAAAAAAAGGCAACCGAACACCACCAACCGTGTGTGCTCTCTCCCTCTCTCTTGTCTCAACAATGAAAGGACACACAGCGGAAACTTTACAAGCATAAACAAGGACACAAGGGAGCGAAATGGGCAATAGGAAAACCAACCAACACGACAGAGAACTCACAGCTCAACATGCACAGCCACCATGATGCCACACCCACGCACGACTCACCAACGACCAGCAGGGGCACGAGAGAGAGGGAGAGAGAGCGAGAGAGAGAGAGAGAGAGAGAGAGAGAGAGAGAGAGAGAGCGACAGAGCGACAGAGAGAGCGAGCGAGAGAGAAGTGACTTTAAATGACTTTTGTATCTTTTTATTATAAAAATAGAAAAGAAAACCCCCAAATAGGGGTCACATTCTCATTTCAAGGAAAAAAAAACAGAAAACAAAACGTTAATACAGTGGATTATATTATATGCAAAACATTTTACAAAACAATAAACGTTTTTCTAGGATTTTGCAAACAACTTATTTTATGCACCATTTGGCTTCAAACTGTGGCAGCCTTTCTGTTATTGAGAAGAAAGCAAAGTCCAATTTTACACGGTTCATCACAAGATTTTTATACAAGAACAAGGCATTTTCATCATTAGCTCCAAGACCATCAACTTTCCTTTTTCTTGATTTGTACACTGCCATTTTTGCCTGAGCAAGCAGGAAATTAGCCTACACATCATTCGAATTTTTGTGTGAAATGTCCAAGCCATAAATGAAAACAAGTGTTGAAAACCAAACCAATCCTAACAAAACAATTCTGAAGAAAAATAAATAAAGTAGCCAACCGTTGACATTCAACATAGATATGGAAAAGATTTTCAGACCTCTTACAAAAAGGACATTCATCTGCCAGGAGATCTGAAAAGCGGTGCAACAAGTGGTTAGAAGGAAGAACCTTGTTCATTGTCTGCTTGGTCTCGCTCCCAATTAGGTGCAAGCTGTGCATAGGTACGAAGCACATTGCATAACATGCGTGCCACAATTCTGGAGGATCGCATGCCAACCAGACTTGCCAGTGCATCAGCTCCAATCCAACTACCATTTGGGCTTAAAAGATCGGCGACCGATTTTACGTTCTTCATGACAAAGCGTTGAACGAGACACCTATCAGCAGGCATATCGTGGAAATGGGAATTGTAAAACAATGGCTCTACCAGGAACATTTGCTTTGTGTACAAATGTGTGGCTCTTGTTGTCGTTAGGGATCGCCATGCGTTTAGTACACTCTGATAGAAACTAGAGAGGGGAGACATATCAAGGTGGGATAGATCTATCAAGAATAGAGCGTGGTCATAGCCTAGTCTCCCCGCCTGCTGCAAAAGGCGACGAGCAACGTTAACCCATGGTGGAGAGGGGTGCATGTACAGTATGCATAGAACAACCGAAAGTCGAAAGGCCATTAACCGGCTCTTTATGTCAACCAGGCCTTGGCCTCCATCGGTCAGTGGCAAACTGAGGACCTCGGGTCGCAACCAGTGCTTTCCATCCCAGAAGGACACAAAGCACTTCTGGAGCTGTTGAAGCAACACCACCGGAGGGTGCAGCACAAAGAACCTGTGCCATCGGGTAGAGGCCACCAAACTGTTGATCACCAAGACCCTTCCACGATAAGACAGTTGTGTGATCACACCTTTCCATTTTTGCAGTTTTCCCTCAACAAAATCCGACAGACCAACCCAATTCTTTGCGACTGTGGCGTCATAAACCAAGAACACTCCAAGGTATTTCACGCCATCGTTGGCCCATGAGAGAGGAGCAGGAAGTCTTGGTGCCAAGTGACACGACAGACCAAGCCAAAAGGCACTCGTTTTGTTCCAATTCAATTTGGCTGAAGAAGCCTTCGTCTTCAGTTGTCTTACTCTTCCTCCCGTCCATGGTACACTGAATCTTGTGGTGAGGCAGTTGCCCTAAAACAACTTGCACTTGCCTCTTGGAAGGCAAATCCAACTGAAGGAAATCTCAGTTCCTTCCACCAAGCTCGAAACAAGTGTGTCTACCCTCAGGAGTGCCAGGAAGCACGATCTCTCCACACTCAAGATTGAACTCTCAAACCTGTCTCCTTCCTCCAAATCCTGGTGGCGTCTGGTCAAATCCGTTTCTGGTGTTTGTTCCCCCTCCATCCCCTCCCTTACCTCAAATAGCTACACAGTTGACACCGCACGTGACAAAGCCGAATGCCTCAACTCTGTCTTTGCCTCAAAATCTTGTGGCCCAAACCCATCTCTCTCTGTTCCCACCTTTCCCAGTCGAACCCAACTGCTCCTGGACTCTGTGTCCTTCTCTCCTGACAAGGTAGAGAAGTTTTTATCAAACCTCGACTCTGATTCTGCAACTGGACCAGACGGCATCAGCCCATGGGTCCTAAAATCCCGCTCTTCCGCTCTATCTCACCCTCTCTCTGTTCTTTTCACCCTCTCTTTTGCTCAAGGTCATCTGCCAGCATCTTGGAAATCAGCAAACATTACCGCTTTACACAAAAAGGTGCAAAAACAGATCCTTGCAACTACAGACCAATCAGCCTGCTTTCAATTATCAGCAAAGTCATGGAATCCATCATTGCTTCGGATATCAAATCCTTCCTCTTCTCCAAAGGCTTGATCTCTGATCATCAATTTGGATTCAGACCAGGTCATTCCACTCTGGAGATGTTGCTTCTGCTGTCTCAACAATGGATGGAGGTCCTCAATGCCAAACAGGAAATCAGAGCTGTCTCACTTGAGATATCACGTGCCTTCGATACGGTCTGGCACCCAGCTCTGCTCACCAAACTCTCCTCCTATGGTATCCATGGAAATCTCCACTCATGGCTTGCGGACTTCCTCTCTGGTCGTAGGCAACGTGTGGCCCTGAATGGATTTCTCTCATCTCCCCTTCCTGTTCTGGCTGGAGTTCCCCAAGGTAGTGTTCTGGGCCTTGTGCTATTTCTGGTCTTCATCAATGATCTCTCCGACTCTCTGGAAAATCCTCTCTATCTCTTTGCTGATGACTCCACTATCTGCCGCTCCATTCCTCATCCCTCAGATCGGCAGTCTGCAGCCTCCTCACTCTCTGCAGACCTGGAAAAATAGCACAGACTGGTCAAACAAGTGGAACATGTCTTTCAATCCTGACAAATCTCACACTCTTACAATGTCTCTCCGAAAGGACCGACTGGAAAACCCTGCCATCTACTTTCTCAATAATCCTCTCCAAGAAGTTCTGTCGCTCAAGCTTTTCGGTCTCACTATCTGCCATGATCTTTCTGGGGGAAACCACATTTCCAAGCTGGCCTCCATAGCCAGTCACCCACTGGGCATCCTCCGTCGTGCGAAGTCCTTCCTTGGCACACCTGAGCTCCTCACCACATACAAGGCTTTCATCCACAGCTCAATGGAATACTGTTCCCCCCTCTGGGCTGGAGCTCCTGCCTCCGACAGACCAACCCGAGCTCGGCTTCACGCTGTTGAGGCCAAAGCATTCAGAATCATTGGAATCTCCTGCGATGAAGTTAATTCCGAGGGCCTTTCACTCACTCACCGCAGGCAGGTTGGTGGTCTTTCTGTCTTCTACCGACTCCTCTCCGGCCTTGCTCCCCCAGCTCTCTCTGTGCTCTGTCCCCCCAATATTCCTTCAGGTCGCACAAGATCTGCCTGCAACCCTCTTATGGTTAAACTGCCAAAATCTAGGCTCTCTGCTCACCTTCACTCTTTCATTCCCCTTTTGGAACAAACTCCCCCACTCCCTTCAATCCCACTCCTTCCTCCAGGTTTTTAAAACAGCTTTTCACCACCATCTCTTATCTTCCCCCATCCAAAACCTTGATCTTTTCTACCCCCGCTAATTCACCCCAGAGCCCTTGCAGTGTTCATATGTTTTATACCTCTCCCACCTCCCCCCAAGCCCTCCCCCTCCCACATTTCTCCCGATGTCCCTGCTCTCAAATGTTGTGTTTGTGTCCTTCCCCCTCTCTATCCATCTTGTCTGCCGCTCCCCTTGTTTTTTGTGTTTTGTGTGTCGGTTTGACTTTTTGTGTGATTAATGTTAACTCTTTCACGAGCTTCGATCTTGTATACAACAAAAAGGAAAAAAAAAAAAAGAAGCCTTTTCGAAAACGGATAGACAATAACGGACTATGTTAATGTCATTGAGGTTCTGCACAAAGACACACACATCATCGGCATATGCCAGCACCTTGATGGGTCGTTCAAGATGAGAAACTCCAACCCCGGTTTGTCTAGCATGCAAATAAACCAGTAAGGGTTCGATGAAGAGAGCATAGAGCAAGCCAGAGAGGGGGCAACCTTGTCGAATTCCCCTGTTAACAGGCAAGGGTGTAACAAGTTCATGGTTTATTTTAAGCACACTATAAATATTATTGTACAACATCTTAATATAAGAAATGAAGGTCGAACCAAGTCCAAACCGTTATTGCACTTTAAAGAGGTACCGATGGTCAACGTGATCGATGGCCTTCTCCTGATCAAGGAGAAGTCCCAAATCTGTGGGTTTTCTTTGCACAGTTCGATCATGTCTCTTAAGAGGGAGATGTTGTCATAGATGGAGCGTTTTGGTACACAATAGCATTGTTCTTCTTTCAACAATGAGGAGAGATGAGGAGTAAGTCGCGATGCCAGGGCTTTCGAGAATAACTTAAAGTCTGTGCATAACAAAGAGATTGGGCACCAGTTTTGAATATAGAGCAAGTCTCCTTTCTTTCGGATGAGGGTGAGAATAGCCCGTCGGCAACTCTGAGGGAGCTCTCCAAGCTGGCAGCTTGCGTTCAAGGTGTTGAGTTCAGGACCCAATAAATGCCAAAATGTCTTATAAAATTCAGTTGTAAGTCCATCCAATCCAGGCGCTTTCCCAACAGCAAGGCTGTTGACAAAGGTCTTTTTCTCTTTCCCAACAGCAAGGATGCTGTAGCATTGACAAAATTATTGACACCCGAGAGTTAATATTTGGTACCACAGTCTTTGGACAAAATAACTGCAGTCAAGCGCTTCCTATAGCCATTAATGAGGTTCCTACACCTCTCTACTGGCAGTTTGGCCCACTCTTCTTGTGCAAACTGCTCCAGTTCTCCCAGATTTGAACGGTGCCTTCTCCCACCTGCTGTTTTCAGATCTCCCAACAGGTGTTCAATGGGATTTAGATCTGGACTCATTGCTGGCCAAAATGCCTTGGTAATCTCCTCATTTCATGATGCCATGCACATATTCAAAGCACCCAGTGCCAGAGGCAACACAGCAACCCCAAAACATCACTGAACCTCCTCAATATTTGACTGTAGAGAAGGTGTTCTTACTCTTTGAAGTCTTCATTTTCTTTTCTGTAAACATAGAGATGACGTGCTTGCGAAAAAGCTCTAATTTGGTCTCATCTGTCCACTGGACATTCTCCCAGAAGAATTTTGGCTTGTTCAGGTGTGTCAGTCGGGCTTTCTTATGTCTCTCTCTCTCAGCAGTGGGGGTCTCCTACCATAGAACCCCCTTTCATCGAGTTGGTGACCGATGGTGCGAGTTGAAACTGTCGTAACTTGTGTCTGAAGGTCAGCTTGAATCTGTTTGGCAGTTGATTGAGGTGCTTTCTCCACCATTTGAACAATCCTTCGCAGCAATCTTCGATCAAGTTTTCTCTTGCGGCCACGTCCAGGGAGGTTGGCTACAGTGCCATTGTGTGCAGTGGACACAGGAACATCAAGGTCTCTGGAGATGGACTTGTAGCCTTGAGATTGTCCATTCTTGGCTACAATCTTGTGTCTGACCTCTTCAGACAATTCTCTGGTTTTCTTTCTTTTCTCCATGCTCATTGCGATACACACAGTGACACAAAACATCAGAATGACTCCTTTTCACTATTCAAACTGGTTGAATGAGTGATTTTGAATTGGCCCAAACTGGTTGGGCCAATGAGTGGCTCAAACTGGCCCAAACCATTTGGAATGAGTGGCCCAAACTGGTTGAATGAGTGATTTTTCTATTGCAGGCACCTGCAACTCACCATAGGTGAGTTCAATAACAAAATCAAGGAGAATCAGTTGCTTGAAATCTAAATATATCTAACAACGTCTAAAAGGTGCCAATAATATTGTCCGGGCCATTTTACGATTTCTGTGTGGAATAAGCTAAGATTTTGTAACTTTCGTAGCTTTTTTTGTTTTGTTCCACTGCAAACCAAAGAAATACAAATGTGGATACCAAAATATTTTTTAATTTCAATAATTTTCTGGAAGAAATGGTGCATTATTTGAAAAAAGTGCAAGGGTGCCAATATTTTTGGCCACGACTGTATGTGTGTATATATACATATATATATATATATATATATATATACATATATATACATATATATACATATATACATATATATACATATATATACATATATATACATATATATACATATATATACATATATATACATATATATACATATATATACATATATATACATATATATACATATATATACATATATATACATATATATACATATATATATATATATAGTGTATATATATATATATATATATATATAGTGTATATATATATATATATATATAGTGTATATATATATATATATATATATATATAGTGTATATATTGTTACAGATACGACTTTGATGTTAAAGTGGGCCGAGCGGAATGGCCGTCGTGTCCGCACAAATTACCACAAATTACCCGACTATACTCGACGTTGACGAGCCGCGCTATGCTGGCTCAATAGGAAAGAGAAGACACCCGGCTGGGTTATAATGACAACAATACGACACCAGGGGTTCAGTTCTCAAGTATATTCGTACGGAAAAAGGTTAGATTACAACTACAAGAGGGACAGCATAGGAAGACAGGCACTTAGACACACTCTTATATTAACCCTAGACAGACCACAGATAAACGGGACAACGCTGACTCACACGGGATTTGATGGCAAGGAAAGCGGCAGTCGATGGCTCAGGTGCACCTGGCTCAGGGACAGAATCACGTACGGTGGTGTCCAGCAGATGCGGGGAGGTCGCTCAGCGCTCGTGGGTCGCGACTTTGGTGGAGATGCCGGGGAGGTCGCTCAGCGCTCGGGAGGGTGGCGTCTTTGGTGGAGATGCCGGGGAGGTCGCTCAGCGCTCGGGAGGGTGGCGTCTTGTCCTTCCAAGCTCGGGGCGCATCTCACGTCACGTCCGGCGCGGGGCCGCGTATATCCGGCGGGGAGTGACACGCCCTCGGCTCGTTAGCGCCGCCCCAGATGGCATCGGCCCATGGCTTCTCATTGGGTGCGGGGGTTACCGGCTCCGCCCTTGACGAGGGGCCGACAGGGAGCCCCTTCGTGGTAACCCCGTGGAGCGCGTGGTCAATGGCGGCTAACCGAGCCGGAAGGAGGACGCCCACTCCCCATGCCGTCACCGCGCCGCCCCCCTCTTTTGTTGTTGTTGTTGTAGTTGGCGCTTCTTCATGGGGAAGAGATGCGGAGAGGTATGGGGAGGTCCTAAACTTCCTAACAGGTGCCATATAATCACATTCTGGTGCAACGAAGAGTCATAATTAATGGAAACAAGTCCTTAACTGACATAGATTAAGAATAACTAGCAAGATGTCCTATAATTGTCTACGTGTGGTGCGGGGGACCTGGGCACGACATTTAATGGGGGGATGAAGGGGAAGATCGGCTCTAATGGGTGTTGTTTACAGACAATGGGACTAGGGAATGGGGTAAGGGAGAGTTGGGGAGTATCGGAGAAAATAGGGGAATATTTACAAGCGGATATGGAGGCCAAATTCCATATTCGCAACATTGCACCCTTCTCTACCCTCGGGGCGTCCCGACCCGATAAATCTTTACCTACTTTAGTGTGGCACGCAATGTAGTTCCCTCTACTATTAACTCTACCCTGAGTGCGACAGTTTTATAGATATTCACAAATGAGTAAATATGTCCCCCTGCGACGTTGCACCCTTCTCCTCACAGAAACACACCCACAGGATAACCGAATCCGGAAAGAATTCTCAAACTAAACATACAGCCGGTAGGGAGCATTATTTACAAGACTACGCTGCTATTTACACTACGATCCAGGACCTGTTTTTGGAGGAACACATGCAGATGTTATGCATAGAGAGAGCGCGCTTGCCAACATCGATACACCAACCCACGAGTGCTCTGTGGCCGACGGCCTTTAATAACGTGCAGAGCACCCTTCCCGCGCATCAAAAGCACCACCCCACCACCAATCGGTGCAGTCACCATTGTTCATTGGAATAAAAATAAATTCGACAACCCCTAACCCTGCAGGTGTCTCTTGCTCTTCTTGTGGTGCACTTGGTGTTACTTAAAAGTGGTTCACCTGTATGGCATAGGTGCCACGTTGACCCATAGGTCCATCCCCGGGTGGTGCTTGGCCGCAAACGAACTGCGGTCCATCGTGGGTGGCCACAAACATTGCGGTCCATATGGTGTATCGATCCCGGCAGCAAGCAGCGAAAGTGCAGGCCCACAACTGCGTCGCCAGCACCTCTCTCTCCTCTCTCTCTACCCCAAAGCCAGATCCTCGGAGGTGGGAGACAAAAACAAGACAAGTGAGCAAGGTGGTAAGGGCGCAAAAGTGCACGCAATGCAAGGTGATGCACACTGGGGGCACATGGGAACCAGGTGAGACAGGTACGTTCCTACCGTACGCCCCCCCCACCAGGTAACCTACATGGCCCCTCCCTTACCCCTTACTGTATCAACAAAACACAACACTACCCATAAACATCTACTTTACAAATCCACAAACATCCCTACTGTCTTCCCCGTTCCTCCCATATACCAAATTCGTCTTCTCTCCCTCCTAACCAATCAAATTTGCCATTTTCAACTCTCATCAAAATTTGCCATTTTCAACTCAACATCAAAATTTGCCATCACCAATTCATCATCAGTCCCTCCTAGGGAGGGAGAGATGGAATCACCCCAATGTCTCATCCACGTCGTGATGCGTCTCACAAATCCAACAGCAATTCTCATTTCTGCAACACAAACAAAGAAAACACAGGTGTGGAGTCATCATCATCACCACAGGTAAGTGGCTGCGTATGGTGCGACAGGTTCATCAATCCTAACTATTTCCTAAATGACTTTAACAACTTTACACTACCCGGGGTCTTTCTCCGGCCAACCCATTGGCCCTCTTACACTATGGGTTCTAAAAACCAATTCCCATTGGCCAAACTGTGGTGCTCTTCAATTTGGGGTCTCACTCCCCCGATTCATCTCCCGGTGCCCTCGTACAATTTCTGGGCTGTGGCGTGTACCTCTCCCAGTGGGTCTACCCACCTGCACCCCTCCACCACTGCAGTTGCCTCCGAGCTTACCTGCTCCTTACCCTAACCTAACTACCAGGGGAAGGCCCTCTGGCTCTCTCCCCACTCCGTGCCCTCTCTGGCACTGGGCTGCCCGATCCACACCCGGGATCCTCAGGCACCCACTCACAACTACCGGCTCCCAGAGCCCACCTGCGGCCTCACCTGGCCGACATCCTCACAGTGGTGGAGTGCCCAACCAACTACACACACTAACAGGCTACACGCCCAGCCATTTCCACAACACTAATGCACCCATTCACAACACCATTCTGCAACCGCACCACAAATGCCAATATCCAACCACAATTTACCTGTACCCTCTACCTAACACTTACACTACCCGCCCCGGGTACTCGTGAAAGGGGTCCACTCTTCCCCCATCCACACCTTCGCACCATGCACACCACTCCGTACCACTCACTCCAACTCTCTCCACACACCTGTACCTGCGCACCTGTGCTCTCACACCTGGTGCCACCTGCACCCTTCTCTCCCCAAGCGCATTCGCGCTGATCCACACACTCACTACTCATACCCTGCTCCACACACCTGTCCAGTTGCACACCTGTGCAATCACACCTGTTCAATTCTCACACACACAGCATCATCTCAGCTAACTACTCCCTTCTGAAACTTGCGCTTCCCAGTCGTCCCTTTAAACTATTGCGCTCCCACGTCATTATCATCCACTCTAATCTACCTGCGTCCCCACTACAGGTATCAGTCACTAACTAACCTTATCGTCACCTAATGTCAATCCTCGCTAGATCCCTACACACCATATCCTAACCCCCCCGGGCTAGTTTTCACTGCCATACACCCCATAAGCTATTGCTCCTTTGCCCCCCATATGGGAAGGATGGTGGATTTGCCATCCCACCACATCGGGGGTCTCTCACTACCAATTTCGCACATCAAATTGCAACAAATTAAAAATTTGCCAATCACTGCCCATCATCTGCCAATCACTACTGCCAATCCCTTGCCAATCATCAAATTTTGTTTTTCTCTGATTTTGGGTCCAAAACACTAACCTCATCACCCAGTCTACTCACTAATACCTCTCGGTGCGCCAATCCCTGTCCAAAGCCCGGCTTCGTAAAGCCAAGCAATGGATGCTGGTTGTTTTGTGCCAGCGGCTGGATGCGTCCGGCACTCGGTGCAGGGACGGGGGCTTACCCGGGCCGAGATCCCACGCATCACCTCGGCGTGGAGCCATCCAATGTCCCGATCTCGACCTGCCGGCACGTCTCACCAAAAAGTGGTCGCCATGACGACCCTTCCTATCCAGCCGCCCGCTCCGCCTAGTGGAGCACGGACGCGGCCGTTCAAAGCGAGGCCCAGCACGCACCGAGGGCCCGATTCGGCTATAAGTCGTTCTAAACTCTATCCCGTCTAACGTCGATGCTTCACCTGCATGCTTACATCCCGCAGCCCGTTCCTTGCTCACACCTCCAGCCGTTTCCATGCTCCTTGTACCGTTCCTTACACACCCAGGCACACCCATTCCACTCACAGCCTTGGTCACACACCTGACCACCGAACACTTTGGCACACATTCGTTGGTCGCACACCTCACCAATACACCGCTTCGCGCCCCCTCCTCGGTCACCTCCTCTGTGACAATCACAGGTGTGCCCTCATTCGCACACCCAACCACGTGCCTCACCACCAACTCCAGCGTGCATTCCCACTCACGCTCTACCATTCCAGGTGTGCATCCTTCCATCCCAGGTGTACATCCTCGCTCACCTGTCACAACTAACTCACGCTCCATGTCACTCTCACTACTTTCACCTCCATTCCTGACAGCGCACTCACCCTTACTCTTGACAGCGCACTCTTTCCTCGTGCACCTGCCCGTCACACACCTTTCTCGCGCACACTCTCCCGTTACACCCTCTGTAACACTCACCACAGGTGGACACTCTTCCTTACTTCTGACAGCGCACTCTTTCCTCATGCACCTGTCCGTCACACACCTTTCTCGCGCACACTCTTGCGCACACTCTCCCGTCACACCCTCTGTAACACTCACCACACCGCGCTTCCATGTGCTCCCTCGCACACACGCTACGACCGACTCACTCTCGCCAGCACCCTCACTCCTTGGCACGCACTTTTTCCTCACACACCCCAGAGTCGGACTTTCTCGCACACCTCCTTTTTCGCACACCAGACCTGTCGCACACTTCACCAATGGCCTCTCACGAACATCCGGGTCTATCTCGACCCCCAAGCTTATTAAATCACCTGGCGCATCATACGCACGACCATATTGGTCACCACTTACACCGGGTCCTCTTTCTCTTCGCTTCTCCTCCATCACCTGCGAATCCCTCATCCGGTTAATGAGCACATCATCACGATCCAAACACAGACTTTGGACCAATTCTTTTATCTCCCCTTTTATCTCTTTCTTATCCCCTCTCCGTCGCTTCTTAATTTCGCTCATCCCTTCTTCCACTTCTTCTAATTTGTGCTTCACCTCTTTTATTCCCCGGTACGTCTCCTCCAGCTCGTCCTCCAAGGCTACCTTGACCGTTTCCATGTGCGTCCTCACCTGCCGGTCCTTCGTCTCCATAACCTCTATCACCTCGTCCAGCCTCGTTGTCAGTCCCTCACGTACCATCTGACATTCCCTCTTCGTCGCTACCAAGTCATCTTTTAGTTCTTTCTGTGTCGCCTTTAAACCTCCTAATACCGCAGTGTTCCTTTGAACCTGCTCCACTAACTCCGTCTGTCCCACCGTCAGCTGCTCCACCTCCTGCGTCAGGTCCTCTATGCCCCCTTGCAACTTTACAGTCCCCTTTCTCACCTCCTTCTCCATGTGCTCCTTACAGTGCCTCACCTCCTCGCGCACTCCTCCGACCTCCTCACTCACTCCTCTTCTGATCTCCTCTCCCATCACTTGCATCTCCTGCCCAGATGCCACCCTCATCTGCTCCATTTCCTCCCTGTGAGCATCCAGTTTGGTTTCTACCCCCATTCTGACCCCCTCTATCTGCTGCTCCATTTGTTTAACTTCCCTTTCCGCTTGGTCCCTCATGTCCCTCAATTTGCCTTCCATACTGTTTTCTAACCCCTCTAACCCATTTTTCACTCCCTCTATCTGATTCTCCTGGGCAGCCATTCTATTTTCTACCCCCATTAACCCATTTTTCACTTCTTTTATCCCGTTGTCTAACCCCTCAAAATTATTGTCTATCTTCCCAAATTTCTTGTCTAACTCCTCAAAATTATTGTCTAACCCCTCACTGGTACCCCTCGCTTCGTCCCTCATTACCCCCATTTGCTCACTCTGAGCCCTCGCTTCGTCCCTCATTACCCCCATTTGGTTTCCCATTACCCCCATTTGGTTTCCCAAGTCATTCCTCAGGTCTTCACTTGTCTGGACCATGAGCGCCTTTATTTGTTCCATAAATAGGCCCCAATCCATCGGCGGCGCTGCTACGGTCGCGGGCGCGGTGACCAGCGAGGCGCCATTTTGCGCGCCCGCTTCTTCGTGCGTGACGGCGCTATTTTGCGAACCTGCCGCCCTCACTGCTTCGCTCTCCTCCTGTCCCTCATTTTGGTCCTGGATCGACCCTACCTCACTCTCCTTTACCGGACCCCAGCTGTCTTGATCCGCCATAGCGCGACTTGCAAAATTCGAGTTTCGTAAAACAAATACAAATTTCGGCCGCTCCAAATTTTGACCAAATTTTTTTTTTTCCTCTATTCGTTTTTTTTTTTTTTTCCAAATTTGGTCGGGCCTCGAATCCCACTCCTGACACCAATTGTTACAGATACGACTTTGATGTTAAAGTGGGCCGAGCGGAATGGCCGTCGTGTCCGCACAAATTACCACAAATTACCCGACTATACTCGACGTTGACGAGCCGCGCTATGCTGGCTCAATAGGAAAGAGAAGACACCCGGCTGGGTTATAATGACACAATACGACACCAGGGGTTCAGTTCTCAAGTATATTCGTACGGAAAAAGGTTAGATTACAACTACAAGAGGGACAGCATAGGAAGACAGGCACTTAGACACACTCTTATATTAACCCTAGACAGACCACAGATAAACGGGACAACGCTGACTCACACGGGATTTGATGGCAAGGAAAGCGGCAGTCGATGGCTCAGGTGCACCTGGCTCAGGGACAGAATCACGTACGGTGGTGTCCAGCAGATGCGGGGAGGTCGCTCAGCGCTCGTGGGTCGCGACTTTGGTGGAGATGCCGGGGAGGTCGCTCAGCGCTCGGGAGGGTGGCGTCTTTGGTGGAGATGCCGGGGAGGTCGCTCAGCGCTCGGGAGGGTGGCGTCTTGTCCTTCCAAGCTCGGGGCGCATCTCACGTCACGTCCGGCGCGGGGCCGCGTATATCCGGCGGGGAGTGACACGCCCTCGGCTCGTTAGCGCCGCCCCAGATGGCATCGGCCCATGGCTTCTCATTGGGTGCGGGGGTTACCGGCTCCGCCCTTGACGAGGGGCCGACAGGGAGCCCCTTCGTGGTAACCCCGTGGAGCGCGTGGTCAATGGCGGCTAACCGAGCCGGAAGGAGGACGCCCACTCCCCATGCCGTCACCGCGCCGCCCCCCTCTTTTGTTGTTGTTGTTGTAGTTGGCGCTTCTTCATGGGGAAGAGATGCGGAGAGGTATGGGGAGGTCCTAAACTTCCTAACAGGTGCCATATAATCACATTCTGGTGCAACGAAGAGTCATAATTAATGGAAACAAGTCCTTAACTGACATAGATTAAGAATAACTAGCAAGATGTCCTATAATTGTCTACGTGTGGTGCGGGGGACCTGGGCACGACATTTAATGGGGGGATGAAGGGGAAGATCGGCTCTAATGGGTGTTGTTTACAGACAATGGGACTAGGGAATGGGGTAAGGGAGAGTTGGGGAGTATCGGAGAAAATAGGGGAATATTTACAAGCGGATATGGAGGCCAAATTCCATATTCGCAACAATATATATATATATATATATATAGTGTATATATATATATATATATATATATATATATATATATATATATATATATATATATATATATATGTGTGTGTGTGTGTGTGTGTGTGTGTGTGTGTATGTCTGTTTGTATGTCTGTATGTGTACATGCATGTTAGTGGGGCAGATATGTGAAATGATTGTGGGTTTGGTGGTCAAAGCACCAAAATTGGCATATATGATGCCAAGATGGTACTAATTAACTTGAGACATGGTACCAAGCTGGATTTTTTTCCGAGAAGCCCATGAAGTGCGAAAATTCAAAATGGCCGCCGCCGCAATTGAAAATGTCTATTAATTGCCGTATCTTTGTGAATAGTTAACATATAAACTTAAATAAAGTATCCTTTTGTATGTTTTCAGACATGCTGAATCCAATGGAACCATCATTTGGTTGAAAAAATGCATATATATCATGGGACGAGTACTTTCGCACTCGAATGGATCTTTCTCACTCTCCTACAGGAGGAATGTATATAATCACCTCGTTGGATCATCATCTTCATATTATCCATTGTGACGAACTGCAGGATCATGCAATAATTAAGGGAAAGAAAAAGGAATTATTGTTTCTTGTTGTAATAATTTGTATTTCTTCTCTTCGTAGGTGAGTGAACGGGAATTATGTCGACACGGAAAAAATGCAAACTTGTTCACGGCGAGACACTGAGATCAACTGTAGACACAGGTCAACCGATAGACTGGAGTATGTGTGCCTTATGCCAAGAACACTCGGATAAACCACTGCAATGTCCAGCGAAATCAAAACGCACAGACGTTGGTGTTGGATATGATACTCTGGGTGAAAACTTGAGCAAATTTCTTGAAGTGGGCAACCAACCATTACCGATTGACATACGTAGGCTTGATGAAGGGGATGGTATTGGAAGCACACTGGAACGTAATCATGCCCAATGGCACAAATCATGCCGATTGAAGTGCTGTGCCAGTCGCCTCGCCAGAGTTCAGCTGGCTTCACAACCTACTACATGTACATCTGACGATACCCTAGGAGGACCTTACATGTTACGGCAGGCTGAACGTACAGATCCTCTAAAGATTTCAAGTGTTTCTTCTGTGATGAAGCTGGAATGGAGGCGATACCTCTGCATGAAGCAATGACACCACGACTCACACAGAGGGTTAGGCAATGTGCATTGAAACTGCAGGATCAAAAGTTAATTGCACAAATCAGTTCTCGTGACCTTGTGGCCCAGGAAGCGAAGTACCATGCCAATTGTCTTGTCAAATTGTACAATGCCAGCAACAGGAAGACAGAGCAGGGAGAAAAAGAGAACGTTGACCGAGTGTCTCATGGTATAGCATTGGTGGAACTTATGGGATACATAGAAGAGACGAAATTGAGCGACAAGGCTATTGCACCTGTTTTCAAACTGGTGGATCTTCTACAGTTATACACCGACCGACTGGCAGAACTGGGAGTTGCAATAAGTGGACGTATACACTCCACTGATTTGAAAAATCGAATACTCGCAAACATGCCAGGGCTTCGTGCATACAAACAAGGCCGGGATGTCATGCTCAGTTTTGATGATGATCAGTTTCGAATGTCTCGAGAATTACTGAACATCATGTGGAGATGCCCCATCAGTTGATGTCGTCATATTGGATGGTGCTGCAATCATCAACATGCTGAAGCCCATCGGCATCAAAACATTCCAAGAATATGCCACACAGGTGTTTCTCCCTTACGTCAAAGCGCAGCTGCGAAACGTGAACAGACTCGACATCATTTGGGATGTGTACCTGGAACTCCATCTACATCTCGCTGTCTGATAATATGGACCAACTTCTGTCTACTCATCCTAACTCTCTCTTCCTCATATGTGGTGATTTCAATTGTCACCATGCCAGTTGGCTGGGTGTGGGTACCTCTCTCACCAGCCATGGCTCTTCAGCAAAGGACTTCTGCAACTCACTGGGACTGACACAATCTGTCAATTTCCCGACCCGGATCTCAGTCAACGGAGCATCTTCTCTTCTGGACTTGGTTATGACTAACTTCCCTGAAAATGTCTGCTGCTCTTCTTCTGCTCCAATCGGCTCATCTGATCATGTGCTTGTTAAAGTGGACATCTCTCTGACCATTCTCAGGGAGCCTCCTCAGCGTCGACGAGTCTGGCATTTCACTCAGGCCAACTGGCACGGTCTTCAAGCAGCTATCAATCATCTGGACTGGTCTCCCATCTCTACCACCTCTGACATCAACTCATCCTGGGAATTCTTCCAAAGTAAATTGCTCTCTCTCATGCACAGATTTATCCCATCTCGTCTTCAGTTGTCATACCCTTCCTCCCGTCCATGGTACATGGAATCTTGTGGTGAGGCTGTTGCCCAGAAACAACTTGCCTTCGTCTCCTGGAAAGCAAATCCAACGGAAGGAAATCTCATTTCCTTTCACAAAGCCCGAAACAAGTGTGTGTCCACCCTCAGGAGAGCCAGGAAACAATATCTCTCCGTTCTCAAGACCGAACTCTCTTATCTGTCTCCCTCTTCCAAATCCTGGTGGCATCTGGTCAAATCTGTTTCTGGTGTTTGTTCCCCCTCCATCCCCTCCCTTACCTCAAACGGCTACACAGCTGACTCCACACGTGAAAAAGCTGAATGCCTCAACTCTGTGTTTGCCTCTAAATCTTGTGTCCCAAACCCATCCCTCTCTGTACCCACCGTACCCAGTCGTACCCAGCTGCTCCTGGACTCCGTGTCCTTTCCTCCTGACAAGGTGGAAAAGTTTCTGTCAACCCTCGACTCTGATTCTGCAACTGGACCTGATGGCATCAGCCCACGGGTCCTAAAATCCTGTTCTTCCGCTCTTTCACTCCCTCTCTCTGTTCTCTTCACCCTCTCTTTTGCTCAAGGTCAACTGCCATCTGCTTGGAAATCAGCCAACATCACCGCTATGCACAAAAAGGTGCAAAAACAGATCCTAGCAACTACAGACCAATCAGCCTTCTCCCAATTATCAGCAAAGTCATGGAATCCATCATTGCTTTGGATATGAAATCTTTCCTCTTCTCCAATGGCTTGATCTCTGATCATCAATTTGGTTTCAGACCAGGTCACTCTACTCTGGACATGCTGCTTCTGCTGTCTCAACAATGGATGGAGGTCCTCAATGCCAAACAGGAAATTAGAGCTGTCTCCCTCGACATATCATGTGCCTTCGATACGGTCTGGCACCCCGCTCTGCTCACCAAACTCTCCTCCTTTGGTATCCATGGAAATCTCCACGCATGGCTGGCGGACTCCTCTCTCGTCATAGTCAACGTGTGGCCCTGAATGGGTTTCTCTCATCTCCTCTTCCTGTTCAGGCTGGAGTTCCCCAAGGCAGTGTTCTGGGCCCTGTGCTTTTTCTGGTCTTCATCAATGATCTCTCTGACTCTCTTGAAAATCCTCTCTATCTCTTTGCTGATGACTCCACTCTCGGCCGCTCCATTCCTCATCCCTCAGATCGGCAGTCTGCAGCCTCCTCACTCTCTGCAGACCTGGACAAAATCACAGACTGGGCAAACAAGTGGAACATGTCTTTCAATCCTGACAAATCTCACACTCTTACGATGTCTCTCCGAAAAGACTGACTGGACAACCCTCCCATCCACTTTCTGAATAATCCTCTCCAAGAAGTTCTGTCACTCAAGCTTTTGGGTCTCACTATCTGCCATGATCTTTCCTGGGAAAACCACATTTCCAAGCTGGCCTCCAAAGCCAGTCGCCGACTGGGCATCCTCCGTTGTGCAAAGTCCTTCCTTGGCACACCTGAGCTCCTCACCACATACAAGGCTTTCATCCGCAGCTCAATGGAATACTGCTCTCCCCTCTGGGCTGGTGCTCCTGCCTCACACCTAGCTCGTCTTCACGCTGTTGAAACCAAAGCGTTCAGAATCATTGGAATCTCCCGCGATGACGCTATCTCCGAGGGCCTTTCACTTACTCACCGCAGGCAGGTTGGTGGTCTTTCCGTCTTCTACAGACTCCTCTCCGGCCTTGCTCCCCCAGCTCTCTCTGGGCTCTGTCCCCCAAATATTCCTGCAGGTCGCACAAGATCTGCCTGCAACCCTCTTATGGTTAAACTGCCAAAATCAAGACTCTCTGCTCACCTTCACTCCTTCATTCCTCTTTTCTCCCGCCTCTGGAACAAACTCCCTCACTCTCTTCAATCCCACTCCTCTCTCCAGGTCTTTAAAACGGCTGTTCACCACCATCTCTTATCTTCCCCAATCCAAAACCTTGATCTTTTCTACCCCCGCTAATTTCACCCCAAATCCACTTTTTTGAGGTGACTTTTGTCTTCTTTCCTGGAAGTCCTTGGTGTCCTTGCGTTTTATACCTATCCTGCCTCCCCCCAGGCCCTCTGCCTCCCACACATCTCCTCATGTCCCTGCCCTCAAATGTTGTGTTTGTGTGCTTCCTCCCCTTCTCTCCCCATCTTGTCGACCGCTCCCACTTTTATATACTTTGTTTACTTGTTTGTTTGATTTGTTTGTTTGATAGATGTTAGCTCTTTCACGAGCCTCGACTCTGTATCCAAAAAAAAAAAAAAAAAAAGGACAGTTTGAAATCCACTGCGAGAGAGAACCGTGGAAAAGGTGTTCGGCGGCGTGTTGCGCCATGCAACAAGATTGCCGGAAATTGGCAGGAGTTCTTGAGATTGGCAAACAAGACAGAGCTATTCGACTTCTTGGCACACCAGGTAAGACTCCATCCAGTATTGCATGATTGTTTTTCGCAAACCATATATACGTATCATCGAGTACACACTTCAAAATATGTGGATGATAACGACCGAGTGTAATTCCTACATCACTTTATATGCAATATCCGTAATGACATACAGTTTAATCAGGCTTGTTTTATTGGCCATCTTAGGTTGTAGAAAATCTGACGTCAGAGAAGGATGTCTACACCACATGCGGTGAGAATGTGCTCTGCACAAGAGTTCACCAGGACACTACATCCCTAGCACCATGTACCCACGAAGAGGCGGACACGCGAATGCTACTTCATGCAGTCGATGCCGTAAACAGAGGGTATCGCAGAATCGTGTTATGAACTGTGGACACCGACGTGCTCGTCCTGGCCGTCTCAACTGTGGCACTGCTTGAACACACAGAAATGTGGGTCGCTTTTGGCACTGGGAAGCATTTCAGGTACATTCCTACTCACGATATCGCCTCACAGCTTGGAAGTAGAAAGGCACGTGCACTTCCTATGTTTCACGCCTTCACAGGCTGTGATACAGTATCATCGTTTGCTGGCAGGGGGAAAAAGACCGCATTTGCCATTTGGAAGTCTTTCGACGAAGTGACGCCGGTATTCTCTACTTTGTCGATGGATCCATCAAAGTTCAATGACGACTGCATGTCTGTTCTGGAGACGTATGTTGTTCTACTGTATGACCGCACATGCACAGAAACTACTGTCGACTCAGCCAGGAAGCACATCTTCACTACCAAAGCTAGGCCCATCGAATCTATACCGCCCACAGGAGCAGCACTGTTACAGCATACAAAACGGGCGATATACCAGGGTGGACATGTATGGGGACAGGCCCTTGTGCGTTCCACAGTAGTTCCATCTCCAGAGGCATGCGGTTGGCAAAAGAGTGCCATGCAGGGCTGGCAACCGGTGTGGACAACACTACCAGAAGCTGTGGCGTCTTGTTCAGAGTTGCTGCGATGTGGATGTCAGAAAGGTTGTAGGGGACTATGCAAATGTGTCAGGGCTGCTCTTAAGTGTACATCACTCTGCCGTTGCAGTGGCAATTGTGATCACAATGAGGGCAACTAAAAGTTGTTACATTATGACATGTACATCCTCATGAACATTCACACTGGAGAGAAGCTACTAATATATCACATAATGTTCGCAATGTAGGAACTGATTATGCACTTCTACACACCATGCCCCATACTAGTGTGTCATAATCTAGACGCATAAATGAAGTGCTGAAATATTCCGACTTATGAAAATAGTATAATGATTTTTGCCAAACCCACTGCTCTGTGAATGCATAAGTCACGCCAATGTACGGTATAATTGTTAGTATGCAATGTGTACTGGTGTCATGGGTGTATAAATGTATAGGGCCTACTGATAGTATGCAATGGGTGTTTGGGTGTTTGTGTGCTTCCTCCCCTTCTCTCCCCATCTTGTCGACCGCTCCCCTTTTTATATACTTTGTTTGCTTGTTTGTTTGATTTGTTTGTTTGATAAATGTTAGCTCTTTCACGCGCCTCGACTCTGTATACAAAAAAATAAAAAAAAAAAAATAAAAATATGTATAAAGGTTATTCTACACATTATAATTGGAGATGTATAAAATGTTTCACTTTGTTCAAAATATGATTTTGTTTTGCACAAGTATAGCTAGCTGCTCAGTCTACTTTTCTCATAAGATAACCGGTCGCTTTTGGGAATTCGGACGCTCGTAATCATAACATTTAACAACTGAAGGTGGTTCACTATGCATTTGTATTGTTTTAATTGATGGTGCCATTATGCCTGAAATATATTAATAAATAAACTTGATCTATGTTTTATGACAAAATTACTTGGTATTATATGATTTGGGTGGTAGATATCAACAATTCGAATGGCGGCTATTTTGAATTTTAGCATAGCGTTCACCACTATGTTGATATATATGCATTTTTTCAACCAAATGATGGTTCCATTGGATTCTGCATGTCTGAAAACATACAAAAGGATACTTTATTTAAGTTTATATGTTAACTATTCACAAAGATACAGCAATTAATAGATATTTTCAATTCCGGCGGTGGCCATTTTGAATTTTCGCACTTTACGGGGGCTTCTCGGAGAAAATCCAGCTTGGTACCATATCTCAAGTTAATTAGTACCATCTTGGCAACATATATGCCAATTTTGGTGCTTTTACCACCAAACCCACAATCCTGGTGGCTTTTTACACATATCCGCCCCACTATGTACATGTGTGTGATGTTTGTGGCTAACCTTAAAATGGCCAAGCGGTCCGACCAATTTCACAGTCACTTCAAACAGCACAATCTCCATTTCATGACCTTTTTCAGTTATATCACGGTGATAACCAGGCCATTGTTAATCCATTTCATTTCCCTTATATTTTTATCACTTAAACTCAGGTGAACGAATGGCGAACACCCAAAATTGAACCAAAGGTCACAAAAAGGCTTCAACATGAAGGAAAATTGCACACTAAACGGGTGCACTTAAAAATCGGTTCATAATGCTGCCCTCGAAACCTTGTTGTTATTTAAATTGCCAATTCAATTAAAATTCCATAAAGGATAGATAAGGCAGGGCAGTGTTTATGGGGAAATTGAAAAACATCATTTGACCTGAACTGCAATGAGAAGAATGTCCCAGTGCTTATGGGGTTGTCGTGAGCGGCAGGATCCGCTTTGTACAGTTTTGTGTGCACAGCCTATGCTTTATCCTCAGTTTTAATTTCCGGGGAGACTCCATGCGGCAACAGCAGGTGTGGCATGTGGTTCCACACCATCTTCCACACCATCATTGTGGAGGGTTTCAGATATAATTTTTGTTTTGCGCTCTGACTGATCAAGTGGCTCTATCGTCAACATCATGTTAGTGCCATCAGACTCTGTACAGCACGTAAGACTTGATGACCACCCGTTTTTGCATCTTCGGATGCATATGGCCGCCAAAGCAGTTTCTTGGCTATTTGGCAAAAACCTGGATGGGTCGCCACTTCGATGCAGGATACTTGAATGGCTCATTCATCCCAGGAAGCAACCTACAAACCCTACAAAATAATACATTAAATGAACATATGTCACCCACAGGGTGAACCGTATCTTGCCATTTGACCTTGACCTTAATAATTTCGTATGGTGAATAGTATGTCTTCATGACCAACGCACATGAAATATTGAAAGATTTTGATGAGAACTGAGGAAATAATTTTTTCATGAAAATTCCGTTTTTTCGTCATGACGTCATCAAATGACGTCATAGCGTCAAACTGTTTACAGATCTGGGAAGCACTCATCAAGGGCATTCATATGAGGTATTACTCGATATGGTACCTACGATTTCAAAATTTGACCTTGGGGTCAATAATTTTCGACCTCCAGCGCTAACCATGAAGGTCAAGGCCGATCGCCACCAAAAACTAATCAGCTGAGCGCCGGACCATATACTAGATTCCCATGAAGTTTGGAGACGATCCGATCAAAGTTACTCAAAAAATTAGTGTTTCGTCGACCTCCATGATTGACCACAAAGTGACCTTGACCTTTGACCTTGACCTTCAAAATTTTGTGTGCTGAAGGGTATCTCTATAGGACTCTGATATGCGAAGTTACAGGAGTTTCCAATAATAACTGTGGTCTACAGAGTGATCTAAACGTGAAAAAAAATGATTAACCACAAACAAATGAATGACCTTCAAAATGACCTTGAAGGTCAAGGCCGATCGACACCAAAAACTAATCAGCTGAGCGCCATACCACACCCTATATACCCACCAAGTTTGGAGATCATAAGATCAAAGTTACTCAAAAAATAAGGGTTTCGTTGACCTCCATGATTGACCGCAAAGTGACCTTGACCTTTGACCTTGACCTTCAAAATTTTGTGTGCTAAAGGGTATCTCTAAAAGACTCTGATATGCGAACTTACAAGAGTTTCCAAAGGGAACTGTGCTCTACAGAGTGACCTAAACAATGCGAACTAAAGCAATACAATATACATGAAAAGTGCAGTTTTTTCGTCATAACGCCGTCAAATGACGTCACATTGTCAAACTAGTTATATGTTTGGAAAGCACTCAACAAGGGCTTCAATTTGAGGTACTACTCGATATGGTAACTGAAACTTGAAAATTTTACCTTTTGGTCAAAATTGAATGACCTTCAAAATGACCTTGAAGGTCAAGGCCGATCGACACCAAAAACTAATCAGCTGAGCGCCATACCACACCCTATATACCCACCAAGTTTGGAGATCATAAGATCAAAGTTACTCAAAAAATAAGGGTTTCGTTGACCTCCATGATTGACCCAATTGAATGACCTTCAAAATGACCTTGAAGGTCAAGGCCGATCGACACCAAAAACTAATCAGCTGAGCGCCATACCACACGCTATATACCCACCAAGTTTGGAGATCATAAGATCAAAGTTACTCAAAAAATAAGGGTTTCATTGACCTCCATGATTGACCGCAAAGTGACCTTGACCTTTGACCTTGACCTTCAAAATTTTGTGTGCTGAAGGGTATCTCTATAGGACTCTGATATGCGAAGTTACAGGAGTTTCCAATAATAACTGTGGTAAATATGGTAACTGAAACTTGAAAATTTTACCTTTTGGTCAAAATTGAATGACCTTCAAAATGACCTTGAAGGTCAAGGCCGATCGACACCAAAAACTAATCAGCTGAGCGCCATACCACACCCTATATACCCACCAAGTTTGGAGATCATAAGATCAAAGTTACTCAAAAAATAAGGGTTTCGTTGACCTCCATGATTGACCCAATTGAATGACCTTCAAAATGACCTTGAAGGTCAAGGCCGATCGCCACCAAAAACTAATCAGCTGAGCGCCGGACCATATACTAGATTCCCATGAAGTTTGGAGACGATCCGATCAAAGTTACTCAAAAAATAAGGGTTTCGTTGACCTCCATGATTGACCGCAAAGTGACCTTGACCTTTGACCTTGACCTTCAAAATTTTGTGTGCTGAAGGGTATCTCTATAGGACTCTGATATGCGAAGTTACAGGAGTTTCCAATAATAACTGTGGTCTACAGAGTGATCTAAACGTGAAAAAAAAATGATTAACCACAAACAAACAAAAAAACAAACAAACAAACAAACAAACATACAAGCTGACTGATACATCTTGCAAAAACTTCGTTTTGGCAAGATAATAAATGGTGGTGGTGGTTTGTATTTTGGCATTTGGCATCTAGGACCTCCATCCATAAATGGTGGTGGTTATCATTTTTCTGAGGGCACAGCTGTGTTCCTGATGCAATTCCCCCCATTACCACTCATTTTGCTGGCCTCGGAAGGATGACAGGCTGAGTCAACCCACCCGGTGTTAATTCAACGACATGACAGGGGCTAAAACTCAGGATCTTGCGATCCTACGACAGGCACCTTAAGGGTTAAGCCAACACCAGGCATCAGGGCCAGAATTCAATGCTGGTACAGTGAAACCTTGACTTACGAGTTTAATTCGTTCTGTGACCGAGCTCGTAACTCAATTTGCTCGTTTCTCAAATTAAATTTCCCCATTAAAATGAATTGAAATGCTATTAATCCGTTCCAGCCCCCAAAAATCCACACCAATTTTTTTTGTTACGTGTTTTTAAATAAGAAAAATGTACTTTATAAATAACAAATAATGTATAAACAAGCACGACCTCGTATATACTGTACATAATAAGCGGCGTTACGCGCGCTGCTTGTAAACAAGGAGGAAGCGGACAACGCGGTAATTTGTAAGTCTTTATTCAAGAACTCACTGTAACACTGGCGCTGGCGCGCTCCGGGCTGCGCGCCCGGCGTATATCCTGAGGCCACGCCTACCCCTCGGCGTGGCCACCGCCCACTTGGTGCGCGGAATGATGTCACCACGCCAGTGAGCTTCCGTGTCCGCCACAATGCAAAGAAATAAACTGGTTTTATTAAGTGTATTTACCTTGAAGATCAGACGAAGATGCTGGCGAAGGTGGAGGAGATGACTTTTGCCTTTTTCGCCACACTTTCCTCGCTTTCACTTGCAGGGCGTTTCAATAAAAACCTGTCCAACGAGGTTTGTTTCTTCCTCCCTTTCAAAATGTTTCGATCGTACTGCTACGATCGTACTGCATCGCCAAGTCGACAACACGCACACCTCGCTCATGTTTTTCGACGATTGCGTGTTTTATATCCAAGCACATCATCCTCTTCTTCTTCTCAGTACTGCCCTTGGCACTCAATTTCTTAGGACCCATGGTTAAAACTAAGAAATTTTCCAAAATAACCAACAATTGCGAAAACAAAGCAGCAGCGATATACGGCAGAGATGCTTGCACGGCAAGATAACCACGTGACCGGAACGCTCGTTGGGCCACCTAGTGGCGGGTGGCGTAAGCTCGTAACTCAGATCTCGGCTCACATCTCAAAGCAAAAAACCGCCCGAGCGACGGCTCGTATCTCGGAAAACTCGTAAGTTGGTGCACTCATAAGTCAAGGTTTCACTGTATTTGTGGTCACGATACAAGAGATGGCTTTTCTGTCTCAATATGGTGCAGGCTTACCTCTGGGCCGATGATAAGTAGAAAAACGTCGGGATGAGTCTCGTGCCAATCTGCGGACAAAACGTTCATTACACGAGTGGCAATCATGAACATCAGCCATTGTCAATTCCAAAGTTACATTTCCTTGGAATCCGCGTGCACGTGCATGCACACAGCCAATCTCTGCAACTAACAGTCCTATCTGCAGTCAATGTAAAAAAGTTTGGACAAAGTTGATCGGCGTTATATTCCTTGAAGTTGGTGTTGGTCACGCGTACGAGAACGGTTGAGGTGCTCGCAGGCCGGGATCCAATTTCGGATCTTTGGCTAGCAAGCCCTCCATCCTGCATAGCAAGCAACCCGTAATTCGAGCACATTTTACGATGAAGGAATTGCACCACTGATCCCTCATTGAATTGAGGTCTCAAAGAATTGAGGAGAATTGAGGAGAATTGAGGAACTTCATAGAAGTACAAAAAAAGAGTAAACACATTGGATTTGCAATTTGTTTTTGGCCAAAGCAATCCCATCCTTTGTATTTAATTCTCACGCTGTTTGTTTGTTGTGATTGGAATTTAAACGACTTTCACAAAGACGTTTTCACAACTTATTTCAATTGAAGAAGTTGGGCTGGCAGGGCAGCTCAGAGCACTCCAGGCCGGGTTTGAATCCCGACCTAGCTATGAACTCTCTGATCCTGGTGTTTTGCAGGCAAGGTGATTCATCGATGTGTGTGCTGTCCCTCGGATGGACGTTAAACTGGGCGCCTGCTCAAATCACGTTCAGGTGAACGTTATGCCTGGCCAGCCAGTTCGTGAAAAACTAGGGTCAAAAACGTCTGGCCAACTACACAAGGTGGGAATAAATAGGGGATGGAGGGGGTGGTGTGTGGTGTAGTGCTGGTAGTAGTAGTGAATTTTAAAAGTTGTAATTTGAGAAATAACTGCAGTATTTTGTAAAGTGAAGGAAATGCATCAGCGCACACAATATAAATGACCTCCAGATACAATCAAACTCATTTCCGAGTTACAACGGAATGTAAATCGGAATGTTTAATATGATTAATGTTTTTAGCCAAATGAAAAATAATCCCACATTCGCAATCTCACTAGCAGCAGCAGCAGCAGCAGCAGCAGCAACAACACAAGCAACCACAAAACGAGATGGATAAAAGTGTATACAGGTGATGGTTTTTGGATCGAGACATTGAACTGGATTATCATCCGACAGATTGGACGTACCAGAGAAGGCGTGGACGATAAACAATGGATCTTTCACCCTGCGTAGGCCACAGACAAGCAGGAATAGGAGTGTGTGTGGTTTGAGTGGGACCCCTGCACTCAAGGGAATAAAAAATAAAGAAAAGTAAAACACGAGCGAAGTCTGCAATTTATTATTATTATTATTTTTTAAACACAAGATAAAATAGCTTCTTTAAAATAAAGACAAAAAGTGGCGGCATTAGTGTGCTGTGGGAATACAATGGCAGCCACTGGCTTTTATGGAGCATATTGCCACCGCTGTGTCAATCCTCCTCTTCCATGAGCCTCGACCATGCATACATACAAAAAAAAACTGCTTGTAAAATTTAACCCGGAACCAAAATGGGTTTGATTTGAGTAATTCACACATGCACTGCACCCCGAGCACCAAAGTACCAATGCCCAACCTCCACCTCCACATTTCAACAGCTACCAACAACCATCTAATAACTTCCAGGGCAAGGTCCGCTGGCACAGGTCCTGAAAACTACTACAATGGAATCGATTAATCAGTTTGTGGTATGGTAGCCAATTTAGTTTTGGACGAGACTGAAGAATTCGTGTGTGTGTGTGTGTTTGTACACACACACACACACACATATATCCACACACACACACATATCCACACACACACACATATCCACACACACACACATCCACACACACACACATACACACATATCCACACACACACCTATCCACACACACACACATATACACACACACACACACACACACACACACACACACACACACACACACACACACACATACACACACACACACACACACACACACACACACACGTTTTCTGTGACACTTGCAGTTCAGAGTGTGTGAATTCCAGCCCAGGCAATGGTATTGTAAATTACAGCTTTCCAGCTTCGTCTCACTGTTACCCTCTGTCAACCAGACTAATCATGTATTTTGTTGGCATTGAATTTGTTTTCACTTTCTTATTTACTTTTACTTCATTGTTTGTTACTTGCAAAAATTGTAGATTTTTCAAGTATATTGGTTGGTCTTGTGTGTTATTCTGTCTGTCTGTTTCTTTGTCAATCACCTACAGGTCACAATTTTAAACTATCTTTATGAAACTACACAAAATGGTGGAGTTGGTCATAAGACAAACAACACAACATGCATTTTAAAAGGCCATTTTCCCTGCTAGAGCGGGGGTTAGCCTTGCGGTCCCCATGACAATCTTCTCCATTTTGCCCTATTTTCTGCATCTCCCCTTGTTAACCCCCTTGCCTGCATTTCTTCTTCCACCATCTTTAGCCAAGTCTTTCTCGGTCTACCCCGTCCTCTACTTCCTTCTACATTCATTTCCATCACTCTTCTCAACCAGTCACTTTCATCCTTCCTCAACACATGACCAAAGCATCTCAACCTGTTCCTCTTCACAGCATCAATCACAGGCTCTATTCCCATCATCTTTCGCAATTCATCATTGGTCTTCCTCTCTCTCAACGATACTCCGCACATCCGTCGAACCATTCGCATTTCCACCCTTTCCAGCCTTCGTTGCTGCTCTACGTTCATTACCCATGTCTCGCTCCCATAAATCATAACACGTCTCACACATGCAGCATACACCTTTCCCTTCAGCTTCAACGACACTCCCCTCCTCATCAGCACGCCACTCAGTTCCCGAAACTTCTTCCGTGCACATCTCACTCGAGCAACCGTTGCCGAGTCTGATCCACCTTCTCCATTCAGCATGTCTCCGAGGTAGCAAAATGTTTTCACACCTTCCAGCTTCACGCCGTCTCCAAGATCCAACTCAACATTTCCTCCATCTGCAGCTCCCTCTATGCACAACTTACACTTTAATGTAGCTGCCACACTGGTTAATGACCCTCTCAAAACACTACATTTTTGATGAACCCACTCAGCGCACATTGGACATTGGTCATAAGTTGGTCATAAGGAAGAAGCCTATTGATTTTGAGGTGAAAAGGTCAATGTAAGCCAAAGGCCAACAACGTCGTCACATTCCTAAAATCCTCAATTTCATCCGATTGACCTGAAATTTGAAGAGGATTTGCATATCAGTCACTGAATTCAACCACCAATTATTTTTGAGGTAAACATATGTCAAAAGGTCAACATAGGCCAAAGGTCAACAACTTATTTTGGGAATTTTGTAAGTAGCATGCTATGCATGACATACAGTGCATTCAGAAAGTATTCAGACCCCTTTTTTCACATTTTGTTATGTTGCAGCCTTGTGCTGAAATCGTTTAAATTCATTTTTTCCCTCATCAATCTACACTCGATACCCCACAATGACAAAGATAAAACAGGATTTTAGAAAGTTTTGCAAATTTATTAAAAAGAAAAAACTGAAATATCACATTAACATAAGTATTCAGACCCTTTGCTATGACACTTGAAATTTAGCTCAGGTGCCTCCCATTTCTCTTGATCATCTTTGACATGTTTCTACACCTTGATTGGAGTCCACCTGTGGTAAATTCAATTGATTGGACATGATTTAGAAAGGACACACCTGTCTATATAAAGTCTCACAGCTGACAATGCATATCAGAGCAAAAACCAAGCCACGAGGCCGAAGGAACTGCCTGCAGAGCTCAGAGACAGGATTGTGTCGAGGAACAGATCTGGGGAAGCCTACAAAAAAATTTCTGCTGCATTGAAGGTCCCCAAGAGCACAGTGGCCTCCATAATTCTTAAATGGAAGAAGTTTGGAACAACCAGGACTCTTCCTAGAGCTGGCCGCCCGGCCAAACTGAGCAATCGCGGGAGAAGGGCCTTGGTCAGAGAGGTCACCAAGAACCCGATGGTCACCCTGACTGAGCTCCAGAGATCCTGTGTGGAGATGGGAGAAACTTCCAGAAGGACAACCATCACTGCAACACTCCACCGATCTGGGCGTTATGGCAGACTGACCAGATGGAAGCCTCTCCTTAGTGAAAGACACATGAAAGCCCGCTTGGAGTTTGCAAAAAAAGCACCGAAAGGACTCTCAGACTGTGAGAAACAAGATTCTCTGGTCTGATGAAACCAAGATTGAACTGTTTGGCCTCAATTCCAAGCGTCATGTCTGGAGGAAGCCAGGCACCACTCATCACCTGCCCAATACCATCCCAACGGTGAAGCATGGTGGTGGCAGCATCATGCTGTGGGGGTGTTTTTCAGCAGCAGGGACTGGGGGACTGGTCAGGGTTGAGGGAACAATGAACGGAGCAAAGTGCAGAGATATCCTTAATGAAAACCTGAAACAGAGCACTCAGGACCTCAGACTGGGCCGAAGGTTCACCTTCCAACAGGACAATGATCCTAAGCACACAGCCAAGACAACGCAGGAGTGGCTTAGGGACAACTCTGTGAAGGTCCTTGAGTGGCCCAGCCAGAGCCCTGACTTGAACCCAATCGAACATCTCTGGAGAGACCTGAAAATGGCTGTCCACCAACAGTCGCCATCCAACCTGACAGAACTTGAGAGGATCTGCAGAGAAGAATGGCAGAAAATCCCCAAATCCAGGTGTGCAAAGCTTGTCGCGTCATACCCACAACTCGAGGCTGTAATCGCTGCCAAAGGTGCTTCAACTAAGTACTGAGTTAAGGGTCTGAATACTTATGTCAATGTGATATTTCAGTTTTTTATTTGTAATAAATTTGCAAAACTTTCTATAATCCTGTTTTCTTTTTGTCATTATGGAGTATTGAGTGTAGATTGATGAGGGAAAAATGAATTTAAACGATTTCAGCATAAGGCTGCAACATAACAAAATGTGAAAAAAGTGAAGGGGTCTGATTACTTTCTGAATGCACTGTATTTCTTGTTTAAGGTTTGATGCGAGTTGTGAGGGTCGTGATGGAGTACTGCTTGGTCTCGCGGATGTTTTAGGATTGGGGAATGTTAGCCAATGGCAGTCGTCTGTTACCTAGTTTGAGTGGGTTTGAATATTTGATCCGTTCATTTGTTCAATGCACACAATAAAGGCAATTGGAAGTGCATTCTTGTTAGTTTGCTCAAAGATTGCTGAAACTTTGAGTTTGGGCACAATAAAAGGTTGGAGGGTTGTGCCGACATCTCCACAGGGTTTGCACCGCTATTCCCTTCTAGAATAAATGCATAATGAACAACGTAATCGCACGGTTAATAAAGTTTGCACCGCACCACCAGAACTAATCCATGCGGTGAATCGGCCATGTTTCAGATAAAGGTCAGCTTCAGCTTAAATGCTCGCAATTGAAATTTAAAATGCAACGGGAAGAAGCTAGGATACAGCACAAAACACTGCACTACACTCGAGTGAACACAAAATTCCATACTTCGTACTGGACTGCTTACCGGCTTTGTGAAGATAATCTCTCCAGTCAAAGTTCTTGCTAGGATTGGTTACAACAGCTAGAAAAAGCAGAGAAAAATCCGTCTTATCAATATGTACAGATGATCTTAACGCACATGCGCGCGTGCACACACAGACACACACACACACATAAAGGGAGGGAGGTACAGAGAGAGGGAGGGGGGAGAGGGGAGGCGAGGGAGGGGGGAGAGGGAGGGTGAGAGAGGGAGGGTGAGAGAGGGAGGGTGAGAGAGGGAGGGTGAGAGAGGGAGGGTGAGAGAGGGAGGGGGGAGAGGGAGGGGGGAGAGGGAGGGTGAGAGAGGGAGGGAGGTAGAGAGGGAGGGAGGGTGAAGAGGGAGAGGGGAGGAGAGGGAGGGGGAGAGGGAGAGGGGAGGAGAGGGAGGGGGGAGAGGAAGGGTGAGAGAGGGAGGTTGAGAGAGAGGGAGAGAGGGAGGGAGCCAGAGAGGGAGGGAGGCAGAGAGGAGGGGAGGTGGAGAGGGGGGAGGCAGAGATGGGGGAGAGAGGGGGAGAAGGAGGGAGGGAGAGAGGGAGGGAGGGGGTTAATGTACTACTTCACTTCCATACCTGAAAGAAAAGCCGCTCTTTCAGATTTTAGGCATGAAAGATGGAATTTTTACAACAAAAGGCCGTGGACCGTGAAACTGTTAAACTGCGCACAATGAATGCCTGCGATGTAGATTCGATTTCGTTCATTTTGTGCCCACACAATAGTCCATGAAAATTTTGAGAAATTAAAAATGGTGTTCTCTCAATTGTCAGAACCATGCTGCATTGAAATGGTATTTTTAATGGTATCGAGTTAAACCCCAAGGACTACAGTTCCCGATTTACTGTGTGGTGCATTGCTTTGGCTGTGCAGTTGATAAGGCTGCACAAAAGGTGTCCACTGTCAGGCCTGATGATGCGTGATGCCGGGTGGTTTCAGGGTGGTAAAGATGTTGAAAGATGAAAAACGAAACATTTGCTCAGGCAATGTTATTCTTGTGCAGCATGGTGTCGGTCCAGTAAACTTGCAAATAACTGCTCCGGTCCTCACCTTGGGGTTGTACGTGGATCTTTGTGCGGCTATCAGCCTGGAAGTAAAACACCACGGTCAGTTGTCACAGGTATTGGAAGCACAACAATTGCCACACGGAAATGTTCCCAAGACACCCAACTAGGTTTTCCCTCACAAAGACATCACAGAACGCAATGCATTCAAGGTGTGATCTTGTCAGGTTCTACCAGTAATGGACAGAAAGCTCAATGACCCCATCTCATCGACATTTCCCACATTCAGATGGTTCTTGTGAACTTGACACCAAATGTGTCAGACATGGCTGGACTGAACACGACGAGTGTATATGGCATGATAGTCTCCCACACTCTCTTCAATCCCACTCTCCCTTCCAGGTCTTCAAAACAGCTGTTCACCACATTCTCATATCTTACCCCATTCAAAACCATTATATTTTCTACCCCCGCTAATTTACCCCAAAAACACTACTTCAAATTCCCTGTTTTCTTTCCTGAAAGTCCCTGTAGTAGTGTCCATCTTGTTTACCCTACGTACTCCGCCCCAACCCTCTCTCTTTCATAGATCTCCTGATGTCCCTGTTCCATACTACTGTTGTTGTACTTCCCTCTCTCACCTCCTCTCGTTCCTTGCTCCCTTTGTTATATGTTTTGTGAGCTAGCTCTCATACGAGCCTCGACAACGTATGCAAAAAAAACCAAAAAAACTACAGAATTATATTTGCACAAGAAGACAGCAAACCAGAGAAAGCATCCATCCCTAACCCACCGAGCATAAAAGTTTCATGGTTCAAAGATGTGAATAGAAGATGTCACACATGAAACCGAATCAGAAACAAATACAGCACCAACAACAGCACAAAAGTTGTGTTTCCTATCGTAGTTGAGGCTCAGTGAAGATAAACAATAGAAAGTGGAGGCTCAACAAACCGACAAAGGGGAATAGGCATACAAGAAGACAAAGATGTACCACGGGATGCAAAAGAGACTGGCAGACAGAGAAGGGAGTAGTTGGGAGTCTGCTTTAGTTTCAAATGAGAAAAGGTTCACATCTCTAGAGTGATACTTCAGGATAAAGCACATTGTAGTTGCAACAGTTTTACAGCATCTTCTGATGAGGGCAAACCATTCGTGCAAGTTGAGGAAGGGCAATGCAATTCAAGGTTTGCATGGCCTTCACCGAGCTTCACAACCAAGTACACTAAATATTGCACATACCTGCTCACCTTATGTGCCAATTTGGAAGAAATGAGTATTGATAAAAGTGAAAAAATACAGCTATGCACTGCATTCCCACGAGCATCACGGAGCGCTCACTATGAACGAGTGAGCAGCCGGCGCACGACTGCACAACAGAGGTGAGAGGTGAATGAGCGAAACGTTCTCCAGATCAAAAAAAACCAAACTTTTTGTTGTTTCATTAATTCATTCATTTTGTATGCGGTCTGGGGTTGCTGGTTGCATCATCGCTGGGAGTGCAGCTGTGCCGCTCATGCAGTCTGCCATGTAGGTCGGAGCAGGAATTTGCCATTTGTTCAGGGTGCCGGCAATAGCTCGGCCACTCTTCACAAATAGTTTACGTCTCCGTTGTTGTGATTGGTACTACGTACTGCGTAGTGACGTCTGGGGGCGTGGCTTCAGTGGTTGATGGCGGCTCGTCATGATGGCCGTGTGCCCTGTGAGAGCTTGGTAGCGTCTTTAATAAACCGTTTGATTAAAGGAGATTCCTGAACTTACTACATGGTGTCAGAAGTGGGATGCCGTTAAACACCGACTAATGCCGTTAAACGGGACACCCAGCCTAATGTCCATCCGAGGGATGGTACACACCACACATTGATGCCTCGCCCTGCCTGCAAAGCACCGGGATAGTCGGGTTCACTATGTTTTTTCGTTCAAAATCATGGTAGATTAGCAAACCTATACATTTTTGGAAACGTTATTACATGGAAAATCTGAAAATCAATGTTTACATTTGCCAATTCCGACCAATTCGATTCGACCAATTCGACCAATCGACCAATTCGATTCGACCAATTCGACCAATCGACCAATTCCATTCGACCAATTCGACCAATCGCTTCAATCGACCATTCGACCAATTCGATTCGATTCATCGAATTCGATTTGATCGACCATTCGACCAATTCGATTTGCCAATCAATTTGACCGACCTTTGCTTGTGTGGAACGGACTGTGAAAACGATGCGGACTATATTGTCGGATACGACACACGGGACAGTGACGACGAACTCTAAATGGCATATTCTGTAATCGTGTATGTTTGATGCCATTGACTGCCTGTGTAGATTTTGTCATTGACTGCCTGTGTAGATGTGAAGTTATACTGACTGCATGTGTATATATGATTTTGCTGACTGCCTGTGTATGTTTGGTGATATGAATTATCGTGACACATTTTGATGTTATTAACTGCCTGTACAAAATGATAACATGTATTTGATTATGCAACTTATCGCGAATATAAAGACAGTATTTTGCAATTCAAAACCTTTGATTCGTGTCTTACCATTCCCCATAGCACTAATTTGATACTTTCATTGGATTCCTTGTCCCTGAAAATATAGGTTTAGTATATTTTTAAAAGTTTTTAGGGTAATTAGAGGCAGAAATAGAACAAAATATGTATTTTACAGTGGCCATTTTGAAAATCCAAAATAGCCGCCATACAGGTATCTCTCCAAATGTAAATATTGATTTTTAGTTTCCTTATGCTATAACCTTTCCAAAAATGTATAGGTTTGCTAATCTACCATGATTTTGAACGAAATATAATTTATTGACATAGTGAACCTGACTAGGAAGACAGTTTATAGCTTTGCCAGGATTCAAATCCAGACGAGACAGCTCAGACTGCGCACCTCTTGCCATCCCTTTTTCGTTAGTGGCAAAAATAAAAGTCAACGTTTCTTTTCACAACCTAAAATTTATCATCTGCAATGTTTTTAATCTCTTGCAGTAGCACAACAACAACAACATGCATTTTAAGGCCATTTTCCCTGCAAGAGCGGGGGTTAGCCTTGCGGTCCCCATGACGATCTTCTCCATTTTGCCCTATTTTCTGCATCTCTCCTTGTTAACCCCCCTGCCTGCATTTCTTCTTCCACCATCTTTAGCCAAGTCTTTCTCGGTCTTCCCCGTCCTCTACTTCCTTCTACATTCATTTCCATCACTCTTCTCAACGAGTCACTTTCATCCTTCCTCAACACATGACCAAACCATCTCAACCTGTTCCTCTTCACAGCATCAATCACAGGCTCTATTCCCATCATCTTTCGCAATTCATCATTTGTCTTCCTCTCTCTCAACGATACTCCACACATCCACCGAACCATTCGCATTTCCACCCTTTCCAGCCTTCGTTGCTGCTCTACGTTCATTACCCATGTCTCGCTCCCATAAATCATAACACTTCTCACACAAATAACTCTCACAATAACTCAATACTCTCACAATATCTCACAAATCTCACAATAACAAATAACTCTCACACACAAATAACTCACAAATAAACTCCCAAGTAAAAAGGTTACAAAGATACGAGATATCTGTCGTGTGAATTCTGTCAAAGTCCATTAGAATTAACACATAAATGCTGTTTGTGTGTGCGATCTGAAAAAATAAATAAATAAAGAGTCTGTGCAATGAAACCCACCCAAAGACGCTCTGCAGTCTCTTTCAGTTCATCCGTGAAGGCGACCAGGAATCTGGGGTAAGAACATTGCATCACGTGACACACAAAAATAATATACACAGTAAATTGGCCAGCGGATCTCAAGCACGTGGAAAGGTGAAAATCCGAGTGCAACACCTGAGTTTTGATGGTAAACAGGGGCATCCTTAGAAATATGTTGTTCAGAACAGAAATCCTGTACCTAGTAAAGGTGAGTGGCCAGTCCCCATAAAAGGGCCATGGAGTGTCAGTGCTCATCCCATACAACAACATTTGAAGGGTTATTCACTCTACCTTATGTAATGTTAAAATATGGTGCAATCTCATTTCCTGGTCGCTCATTGCCTTGCTTGTCACGTCCAATTGTGGCCCCACTGTCATTATGCTGCCCATTTACCCCCAATCTCTTGGCTCTTCCACGAGAGGAATACGATGCACAATATCTACACAATTCTAAGACACCCCCAAATGAAAGGTGGATGTCAGTTATTCTTTAGAAAAGGAAATAAAACAATACTTAATGGACACAAGGCACACCTTTCTTGAAAGTTCGCACAAAGTCGAACTGAGAAACGGGAATAAAAATGGCAGCATGAATCGGGTATAGGAATTGTGGGAACTGCAAAAGCAGAACAAGAATTGGTAAAATGAGAGTGAATGGTTATCAAAGACACAGCGATGAATCACTCCTCTTCCGCCCAACTGTCCTTATTTTGATCACGTGGGTGATGTGAGCTCTTCCGACCATTTATCTTTCAGAGAGACAGGGCGCACACCCCTCTCTCCAAACTCTCAACTTCACTTTCGATTGTAAGGCGCACCAAAAATAAATAAATAAATCTCATTTTGTACAAAAAGTCGTTCCTTTGAATAATTTCTGATATAGGCGCCAGGACCATATTGGACCATATTATTCAGATAGATCAGATAGTGAAAGCCTTCTTCAAAGTTCGTGCCACATTTGCACGACACCGGAATCGGGAGACCGAGGGTCTCACCACTGGTCATCGATTTCTGGACATGTAATTGGTATTACAAACCGGTGGAGATGTAAATCAAAACGTGTGCGCTTCTGCAACAATCTCAAGAGGACAGGTCATGCTGTAGAGTCTGAGTGATGAACCAATGGATTAATAAACATGTCCGTCATCGTGTTTCATGGACATTTCTCTTGGTACTGGTCATCCCTAGTCCATTGCTTCGTTACTGCCTTGTGCTGTGCCTTTCGGTGAAGACCCATCACTCAAGGTTTGATTAATGTTTGCGTGCTCAGCCCACAATTCCTCCTTCACCTGTTGAGTCCAATTATTACCTCCGCCACACCAAAGGTGGATGGAGGTTATGTTTTCACCCATATCTGTCCCTTTGTTTGTTTGTTTGTTTCTTTGTTTGTTTGTGAGCAAAATATCTCAAGAGGTTGTGGACGGATTCGGACGAAATTTGGCAGAGATGTAGTGTATGCGACAAGGATGAAATGATTAGATTTTAGCGAAGATCCGGATTCGGCTACTAGAATTTTTAAAGTGAATCTTCACCATTGGGAGATAGGGCCAAAAACGATACATAGCAGGATATCTCAAAAATTGTGGACGGATTTGCAGAAACTTGGTGGACAGGTTTGGTGTCTAACAAGGACGATTCGATTCGATTTTTGTGAAGATCTGAATATGGATTCGGATATGATAATTATTTAATTTTTAAGTGATTCTTCACCTTTGGGAGATAGGACCAAAAACTATATATAGCAGGATATCTCAAAAAGATGGATAGATTTGGACGAAACTTGTTGGACAGGTTGTGTGCGTGACCAGAAAGAATCGATTTAATTTTGGTGAAGATCCGGATCCGGCTAGTAGAATCTTTTAAGTGATTCTTCACCATTGAGTGATTTGGCCAACCAGGCGGAGGTATGCTTTCTACCGAGTGCCGGTCTAGTTTCCAGTGTGATATCGTTGCAAATCAGATTGAAACTATCTGAACCTTCTCCAACGATGAAGTATCCATCTTGAAAGGTTCTTTGTATGTTCTGTGTAGCGTGCAGCATTTCCAAGACGTATACCGATGTCCACTATGTATAATGTCCAGTATGTTCCACATTATTAGAGTAGAACAGCTGCTGCTGCATGCAGATGCAGAACCCAATTCAATTTCCACAAGATGTTTATCCTTATAATACACATGCTGCAGCACAAAAATCAGGAAGCTAAACAGAAATCAGGTGCAAGACTAGAACGGCACTCGGTAGGGCGCACACCTCCGCCAGGCTGACCAGTTTATGTTTTGTGTACCACTGATAGGCCGGATCTGGATTCGGACCTGAACGAAAATCTAATCGGCTTGTTCTTGTCACATCACCAACTCATCCCCCAAGTTTAGTCATAACTCGTCCATAACTTTTTGAAATATCATGTTATATATCGATTTTTGCCCGATTTTTTAATGGTGAAGAATCACTTAAAAATTAAATAATTCTCGTATTCGAATCCATAATCAGATCTTCACCAAAATTGAAGCAATTCTTCCTTGTCACGCACACAACCTGTCTAACAAGTTTCGTCCAAATCAATCCACAACCTTTTGAGATATCCTGCTATATATATCATTTTTGGCCCTATCTCCCAATGGTGAAGATTCACTTTAAAAATTCTAGTAGCCGGATCCGGATCTTCACCAAAATCTAATAATTTCGTCCTCGTCACATACGCTACCTGTATGTTCCGCCAAATTTCATCCGAATCCGTCCACAACCTTGATATCTTTTGTTCAGACAAACAAACATACAGACAGACAAAACATAACCTCCATCCGAAGGTGAAAATAACATTTAAAATATTTGCCATCAGACTACAATTTACACAAGACCAAATTCATTCGCTCAGCATTATTCCGTCTTCTATCGGTACAGCACATGCCCAGCATGTGGGAGGGAAGGGGGGTAAAGTTAAAACGAGACTATTTTGTCGAGGCCCATTTACATGGTCATGACACCGTCCCCTCCCAGCCTACTAAAGCCTCTAGCTATACGTGAATCCATCCCACATCCTCGTTTTTTAAACTCGCAAACAGACCGACTTCATTTCTGAACTCTTCCTCCCAACACTGATTTAGAAACAGATTACGTTTCTTGTTTCCCATTCCATGTCCTTATTCATTATGCACGATTAACTTTGTTCCTACTGTTTTATTTAATAGCAGTGACCTCGTGCTCTCATGAATTGATGGCGGCTTTTGGGACCGAGTTTAATTGAATCTGTGCTTTCTCCACGAAGCTATCATTGATTAATTACATAACTTTGATAAAAGGTGCGAGACAGGAATTATAAGGGGTGTTAAAAAAATGTTTATATAAGAACTGGTAGTTCAGTGGCATCCCAGAACCGTTTTTACCTGCGCCACCGAAGGCAGATAGAGGTTTTGTTTTCACCCTTGTCTGTCTGTTTGTCTGTGTGGTTGTCGGTGTGGTTGTGAGCAAAATATCTTAAAACATTGTGGACGAATTCAGGCGAAATTTGGTGGAAAGGTTGGGTGTGTGACAAGGACGAATTGGTTCAATTTTGGTGAAGATTCAAATCCGGATCCGGATCAGAGAATTTTTAAGTGATTCTTCAAATTGTCAGTTCTTTTAACCTAAAGTAGGTGAATATTCATTGTAACAACATCTCTACTATCAGAAACACTGTCGTTATGAGGCTTGGACGGTGCCAGACAGGTACACACACAGCCTTAGCAAAGTCACTACAATTTACCTGGACTCTCTCACAACAGAAGCCATCACAGCCAATTTTGCTGCGCTCTTTATATCTTCATTTAGATCTGTTCCACCGAACACCATGCCAAAAGGCACTGGACAGCCTGCCAAAAGGAACTGACAATCAGTCGCGCTCGGCATTAAAACAGGATCACATCCGTCTGCAAGATTAGCGATCATATCAGTTGGCCGATGGAAAATCCAAAGCACGACTTCAAAATAAATTAACCGAACATACACCACATGAGTTGCATCTACTATAAATGGATGTGTTGCACGTGTGTGTGTGTCATACTTTTTATGTCTATTAATTACGTAGTCTATTAATTAATTACGTATTACGCACTATTGAAATGTACCCTTTAACTTTAGACTGCTGAGACTCCTTCGACCTTTGAAGACCCTTTAAGACCCCTAAAATCCTGAAGACCCCAAAGACACAGAAGACTCAAAAGCCCCAGAAGATCCAAAAGACCCAGAATACCAAAAAGACCCCGAAGACACGGAATACCCTCAGAGTCCGGCAGGCAAGTATACTACAAGGTGGTGAAGACCAATGAAAATTTGGTGCAATGGACCAATGGGCCCCCTAGTCTGACCAAATATCCAAATATATTTACTTCAATAAAAAAAGAAAAGTAATCTTTCAACATTATAGGAAGTTAGTAAACATAATGAGGATCTAATTAAAGCAAACAGATGTGAGATGAAGAAACTGTAATAGCAGGAATCACCCAAAAAACAAAACAAAAACAAGAAAGAGCAATCAGAGATTGCAAACCCTCACCAGGATGTATTTTCAGTGTTTTTTAAGGCTTTTGTGGTAAAACAAATATGGCGGCCGAACCACGTGACCAATGACGTCATCATTATATTTTTTTCTAAACTAATTTATTCCTAGATTATGCTCAATCAATTTCATCTTGATCGGATGAAGTTTTGTACTTGTCGAATTATGACGTCATAATGGAGGCACCTATGACATCATCATTAACATATTTTATTCCACATAGAGAGTTCTTTACAATGAGCCATGTCTCAATTTTTTCTGTGCAGCGCTTTCGGAGATAATTATAGAGGTGCAATTTTTTTCAGTTTTTTCCCAAGATGGCGGCCATACCACGTGACGTATGTCGTCACAATTATAATTTAAAAATTCTACAGGTGGAGTTGCATCTATGGTGAAAATTTCCTGTCAATCGGACCAACGGTTGCAGAGAAAATCATATTTATTCTGTGCGGACAAACAAGCAGACACAAACAAGCAGACACAAACAAACAGACACAAACAAACAAACAAACAGACAAACGGATTCAAATGCAATACCCTCTCCTCAGGCGAGGGTAAAATGGATTTTCAGACGTAAGGGTGGTACGAGTGTGACGCATCAACGCAGCACCTCAAAAGCCATTGCGGGTACATAGTTGCCACCTCAATAGCCATTGCGGCCACCACAACGTAATACACACCTTTCAATAAATCTTCTAAAACTCAGAGATCAGCCCACAACCTTTCCAGACCTTAATAGAGGGGTCAATATCTGGTTTAACCCCAAAAACATTGATACAAAAGGTTTTTCAATGGATTCTGGTACCATTGGGCATGCTAAATAACATACTAAAAATCTAGCAACATCTGACTTCCGGAAAGGGGTCATTTTCAAGATGGCGTCCAAGATGGCCGCCGGGAGCTTAAAATGGCCATATCTCAATTATTATTCAACCTAGAAAGGTGGTTTTGGTGTCTAGCCTAGGTTTTATGGCCCACGGAATCCAATTGAATCAATAAAATTACCATCAGTTAATTATTTATTGACAAGTCCAAGATGGCATCCCAAGGTGACATCCTGATCCACTAAAATGGCTCTGTCGAATAGTAGTCAACCTAGAGAGATATTTTCAGTGTGTATACCTAGGTTTAAGGCACCCAGGAAATCATCAAAATTACTTAAATAAGCACAAAGTAATCAGGTAATCCAGTAAGCCATGTTTACCAGCCCATTAGGCATTTGTTGTCTTATACAGTTAGTCGCTATTCATCGTCATCCTCCGACTCACCAGCTAATGAACCAAGTGTGTGTTTCAGATTGGAGATAAGAGTGTAATGTGTCTACACCACTGCCATCTGTGACTCCAGTCCACAGTATTCAGTGATCATTACAGACAAAGGTTTGTACAAAGCTTGAGAGGTTATGGCAAGGGACAGACTATTTTATATTGGGGAGGGGGGGGACTGAAAAATCTGACAAACAATTTATTTTCATCTCAAAAGGAATAAGTATATTATTTGGTACATGTATGCATAAACAAAATCCATATTATCAGCCTTCAAAATGACATTCAGTTGAAACTTAAGGCAATCTGTCACAAATTTCTGGAGTCTCGTGGATACCGAAAAGTATAGAGGGGTCAATATATGGTTGAACCCCAAAAAAATTGATACAAAAGGTTTTTCAATGGATTCTGGTACCATTGGGCATGCTAAAGAAGAATGTGACAATCCACATAACTAGTTTCTTCCAGAGGAGTCGGAGGACTCGCTTCACGGACTACCACTCAAAACCAAAGGATAATTAGATCTTCAACGTGGAATAAAACTTTTATCCGGGCATCGAGGTTCAAGGATGAGCACAATGTCATGGGGTGAGCGGGGGAAAGTGGCACAGAAAGGTCCGTAGACATAAAGGTGCAAAGGGAAATGGTTATGACAAGAACAGGACACATTACGACAAGAGACGAACTTGCAGACTAAGAGCTGAGTGGGGTATATTGATCACAGTCGATCTTCGCTCAGTTCTGTAAGTAAAACGTACCTCACAGATGTCGGGATTCCTCCAAATTTCTTTGTTTAATGTTACAAACGGCATTAGCGACTGTTAAAAAAGCTAATAACATGTTTATGGTTTATAATATTTTACAAGCCCGGCTTCGCCGCTGTTAGACTTCCTGTCTTGTTGTTATCCTCTTGGTAAGCCGTGACGTAACGCACCGCGTCACATCACGGCTTACCAAGAGGATAGCGGGGGTTAGCCTTGCGGGCGAAAGTTGCAATACCCATGACAATATTCTCCATTTTGCCCTATTTTCTACATCTCCCCTTGTTAACCCCCTTGCTCGCATTTCTTCTTCAACCATCTTTAGCCAAGTCTTTCTCGGTCTTCCCCGTCCTCGACTTCCTTCTGCATTCATTTCCATCACTCTTCTCAACCAGTCACTTTCATCCTTCCTCAACACATGACCAAACCATCTCAACCTGTTTCTCTTCACAGCATCAATCACAGGCTCTATTCCCATCATCTTTCACAATTCATCATTTGTCTTCCTCTCTCTCAACGATACTCCACACATCCACCGAACCATTCGCATTTCCACCCTTTCCAGCCTTCGTTGCTGCTCTACGTTCATTACCCATGTCTCGCTCCCATAAATCATAACACTTCTCACACAGGCAGCATACACCTTTCCCTTCAGCTTCAACGACACTCCCCTCCTCGTCAGCACACACCTTTCCCTTCAGCTTCAACGACACTCCCCTCCTCGTCAGCACGCCACTCAGTTCCCGAAACTTCTTCCATGCACACCTCACTCTAGCAACCGTTGCCGAGTCTGATCCACCTTCTCCATTCAGCATGTCTCCGAGGTAGCAAAATGTTTTCACACCTTCCAGCTTCACGCCGTCTCCAAGATCCAACTCAACATTTCCTCCATCTGCAGCCCCCTCTGTGCACACCTTACACTTGAATGTCGCTGCCACACTGGTTATACATCATTCCCAATTAATGTCCAAACTATTTTTAAGAGTGGTATTCTGGGTACAGAGTAGGTATTTTTTCCACTTACCTTGCAACAAACGTCCAACCTTGTGCAGATGTACACCAATCACAGCCGAAATCCCATTGGCCTCAAGAAAGGTACGGATATGCCCTTGGGTGGATAACTCGTCATTTTGCAGGAAAAGGCAGCTGTGACCTTCGGCAATGAGATGACTTCTGGTACAATTAAATCAGAAACAAATTGTGGCCGATTAACGACCCTATAGTGCCAATAAGGAACAAGTCTCACAGAAACATTTTTTACAAGGAACCTGGCCACATGGGGGCCATGGGAACCTGGCCACAAGGAGCGGGCCATTTGGCACATCAGGCCTGTGTTTTATCCTAACCCTATTAACTTTATTTGTTAGTTTATTTCCTTCATTTTATTGGGAGGAGGGGGGGGGGGCATGGGGACATCACCAGATTCCAGGGTATCGCTTCTTTATATTTTTAAAGATGAAGGGAGTTGTAGGGCAAGTAGTGAATTAACACTGCCAGAACATTCACCCTTTAACGAGACCCTGTAACGGATATCACAATCACAACACAGGTGTAAAATCACTCACCCATACCTCAGCTAGCCATGCCTAAGCTTTGAGCTACCTAATTTCAGTTGAAACTGTCTTGGCTCTCAGGCTATGACCCATGGTTGTGTCACACTGTCCATTCTGCATTTACTTTCTATCCTTCACAATAATGAACATCTTTGGGAGATCAACAATTCATGTTTTGTTCTGTATGTGCCAACACTTAAAACATTGATGGTGAATGATAAGAATGTGGACACGTGTCTGAAATCAGAAAGTGCAAACACTGCGGTACTTCTTGCAAAACAAGAAGACGAAGACAAAGACCAAAAAAAATGTCATAGCCCCCGCCGTGGTTTTAGCAATTTTGCTGTGCGGAGGTTCAGGCCGTCAGTCGGCCATATCTTGGTCGGATGACAAAACAAAATCTTCTGTATATATATATATATATACTGTATACTCTCATGTATTGTCTTTGATCCAAGATTGAACAAAATCGGTCCATGCATGCCATTAAATGGTTAGGGACACGTTTACGCAACAAAATGGCTGCCAGTCTGTTATGTTGGATGTGATTTTGAAAGAGAATGATGCAAATATGTAACATATCAATCATTATCTGTGTGCCAAGTTTGAACAACACCGGTAAATGCATGTCCGAGAAATGGTTGAGGATGGTTGGAACATCGGGTTTTTAACAACCAAAATGGCCGCCAGTCGGCCATCTTTGATTGTATCGTGAAACAAAATTATATGCATATGTATAGACACGTTTTGTCTTTGTACCAAGTATGAACAAAATCGGTGAATGCATATCCGATATATGGTCACACACGCACACAGACCCAATCTATAAGCCCCCATTTCAGACGAAGTCCAAAGGGAGATTTAAAAAAAAGAGTTTATGGAACACCTGACCCCATGCAGTCGTGAGGAAAACGACATGGGAAGCGTCTTTTAAACTCCTGCGTTGCGATTCCGAGCACGATCTATACCGGTATTTCCTATGAGACGCAATTTTGTCTCAATCTCGAAATTCCCTACTACTGAGAGCGCCAGCGGCAAATCTGATTGGTCCAAATGGTGTAAAATGGCATCATATTTTGTTCAAGTACTGCTAAACTGGAGGATTTTTTGAAGTGACAAGAAGGTGATTCATGTTCTGGAGTTCAAATATATAATTCAATTGAAATAAAATAAATGTTTTAAAAGCTGTATTAAATAGAAAGGTCGTATGGAAAAATTAATTGCGGAAGTTTATCGCCATTGATGCAGTGTCTTTTACACCACCTTATTTAACACGCTCCGTTAGTTAACAGTGCCTCTTGTTTGTGTCCTTCAACACATCCTTAAAAACAGTAAGTTTGCTGTTTGAAATAATTTTCAATTTTGTTTGACTGACAGAAAGACAGACAGAGTGAAACAATTACCCTACTCCTCTGCGCGCAAGCACGCTCGGGACGAGATTCAGTACAATCTGCCAAACTCAGAGCCAAAGTACTGCTAAACTGCAGGTTCGTGTCCGATTCATAGTCAAAATATAAAATTCAAAAAAAAAATTGATACTCAGGTGCAAGCAGGTGTTCCGATACCCAAAGTGCACGTCCGAGCAGGCTCAACAGGCAAGAACAAATATGCATTGCATACGGAGTGAATTACTATGCCCGCACGTTTCATCGGCATTGCCAAGCAAATTATTTTGTCCTTTTCACAACTGAAGTGTGTCAGCAAGGAAGTGAGAGCTGTTGATTCATACAAGGACTCTCTGGACAGAAATGACATCCCAACGTTGAGTCGTGTTAATATGAATAAGTGATTGTCAGCCATGGATAAACAAATGGCATTGCCACTGATGACAAGTCTTTCCCGTATTCAAACACCCTGATCTTTGACCAGCAGTTTAGTTTCAGTTCCGGTCAATTTCTGACAAGCTATTGCTCCTCCATCAGCAACGGTTGGAAGCCCAAAACCTCAAGGAAGAGAAGGACCACTTCCTTGGACATATCTCGGGCATTGGACAGTCTGGTATATCCTGCTTTACTTGCAAAACACTCCGCATGTGGCAGACAAAGAGACCTTCCGCCTTCATTCCTGGATTTCTGACTTCCTCCATTCAAGTAATGAACGTATTGAACCATCAATGGAATCTCTCCTTCCCTCTCCCAGTGGAGAATGGAGTTCCCCAAAGCAGTGTTTTGGGCCTAGTCTTGATCCTCACCTACTTAAATGATCTCTCTGATACTCTGGGAAACCTTCTATTTCTTTTTGCAGACTCTTCCACATTGTGTCATACAATACCCTATCCCACTGCCATATAGACAGCAGCTGCGTCACTCTCTGCGGATGTGGAATTGATTAGATGCTGGTCTGATATATGGAATATATCCATTAATCCGAGAAAATCTGTCTCACCTTATCACTCCGGAATGATGTCCACAAACGAACCCACCTATGTCCATGCTCACTCCGGAATGATGTCCACAAACGAACCCACCTATGTCCATGCTCACTCCGGAATGATGTCCACAAACGAACCCACCTATGTCCATGCTCACTCCGGAATTGATGTCCACAAACGAACCCACCTATGTCCATGCTCACTCCGGAATGATGTCTACAAACGAACCCACCTATGTCCATGCTCACTCCGGAATGATGTCTACAAACGAACCCACCTATGTCCATGCTCACTCCGGAATGATGTCCACAAACGAACCCACCTATGTCCATGCTCACTCCGGAATGATGTCTACAAACGAACCCACCTATGTCCATGCTCACTCCGGAATGATGTCCACAAACGAACCCACCTATGTCCATGCTCACTCCGGAATGATGTCCACAAACGAACCCACCTATGTCCATGCTCACTCCGGAATTATGTCTACAAACGAACCCACCTATGTCCATGCTCACTCCGGAATGATGTCCACAAACGAACCCACCTATGTCCATGCTCAGCCACTGGAAGAGATTCAGTCCACGATTCAGAACAACTCCCAATCCATGATTTACATTACCCCATTAACCGTTCCTAACCTAACCCTCTTAATTGCTGGCTTCAGTGTTTCCTTCTCTCTTCCTCTCTTTCTTGTTAAATGAATTCCCTTGCGTAGTTTGTCCCATTGTCTCCGTGCCAGTTTGCTGCCTTTTTACCCTCTGCCACCTCCATCTTCCATATTTCCAGACCTCGTATAAAAAAATTGATCTGATGGGCAAGAATAGTATGATGCAAGATCCCTGGCTGTAAAGTACCAGGACAACAGTTTGTAGTATATTATCATTTCATCAGGAATCCACACCCCAGAGTAGATGATCATGGAAAAGTTTAAACTCCATGTGAAATCGCATCTCCAGCCAGCACGTGGACGAGTCGAAAGCTGATGGGCACTGGAAATCAATGGTGGAGATTTGACGAATATATCACAATATCCAGGTTGAACCTCCATTAAAAAATTCCCTTTTTAAGGCCATTTTCCCTGCTAGATCGGGGGGTTAGCCTTGCGGGCCCCATGACAATCATGGTTCGCTGTTTGAGGCAGTGTTTTTATGGCCGGGTGCCCTTCCTGACGCCAACCTTTAGTCGCCTCTTATCACACGCAGGGATACAGTGTACCTATTCTAAGCCGGGGTACACACCGGCACATTCATCCCAGCAAGCTGGTACTCAATTTGCCGACCTCGGAAAGATGACAGGCTGAGTCAACCCCCCTGGTGTTAATTTAGCGATCGACCGGGATATTAACTCAGGGTCCTAGGATCCCAAGCCAGCACCCTAACCGGTAAGCCAACACCAGGCGAGGTAGAACCTACATGCCAATTTTTATTACACATCTATCCTTGTCTCAAGGTTGTACATCCTTTTATTTCCTCAAATCAAGGCTTGCGGTAAGATTTGAAAACGTGTCATCTTCTTGCACGAGCTGAATTTTTTATATATACAGATATATATATCATGGTAGAGGGTCAGAATCATGGTAGAGGGTCAGAATCATGGTAGCGGGTCAGAATCATGGTAGAGGGTCAGAATCATGGTAGAGGGTCAGAATCATGGTAGAGGGTCAGAATCATGGTAGAGGGTCAGAATCATGGTAGAGGGCCAGAATCATGGAAGAGGGCCAGAATCATGGTAGAGGGCCAGAATCATGGTAGCAGGCCAGAATCATGGTAGCAGGCCAGAATCATGGTAGAGGGCCAGATTCATGGTAGAGGGCCAGAATCATGGTAGAGGGTCAGAATCATGGTAGAGGGCCAGAATCATGGTAGAGGGTCAGAATCATGGTAGAGGGTCAGAATCATGGTAGAGGGCCAGAATCATGGTAGAGGGCCAGAATCATGGTAGAGGGCCAGAATCATGGTAGAGGGCCAGAATCATGGTAGAGGGCCAGAATCATGGTAGAGGGTCAGAATCATGGTAGCGGGCCAGAATCATGGTAGAGGGTCAGAATCATGGTAGAGGATCAGAATCATGGTAGAGGGCCAGAATCATGGTAGAGGGCCAGAATCATGGTAGAGGACCAGAATCATGGTAGAGGGCCAGAATCATGGTAGAGGGCCAGAATCATGGTAGAGGGCCAGAATCATGGTAGAGGGTCAGAATCATGGTAGAGGGCCAGAATCATGGTAGAGGGTCAGAATCATGGTAGAGGGCCAGAATCATGGTAGAGGGCCAGAATCATGGTAGAGGGCCAGAATCATGGTAGAGGGTCAGAATCATGGTAGAGGGCCAGAATCATGGTAGAGGGCCAGAATCATGGTAGAGGGCCAGAATCATGGTAGAGGGTCAGAATCATGGTAGAGGGCCAGAATCATGGTAGAGGGCCAGAATCATGGTAGAGGATCAGAATCATGGTAGAGGGTCAGAATCATGGTAGAGGACCAGAATCATGGTTAGAGGGCCAGAATAATGGTTAGAGGGCCAGAATCATGGTAGCGTGTGGGGCAGAATGGAGTCACCTGCTCCATTCCTTTGGTGTTGGGGGGAGGGGGGAGGGGAGTTGGTTGTGGACCCCCTCCCACCCTATATAACGAAAAATAATGCATGTGATGCAGGGCAAAATACATTTCAGTTTCAGGGAGAGGAGAGGGGAGGGGACGTGGGCAAGGGAGAGAGGGGAGGGGACATGGAGAAGGGAAAGATGGGAGGGAGAGGGGGAAAGGGTTCCTCATCGCAGGTCACTCATGAGTCCTTCTGCCAGTTTAGTTATTTTTTTCTTCATTTATACGACAAAAACTAAAGCACGTCACCGTGAAGGATGTTTTTTTTTTAAAGCACGTGTCGAGTGAAAGTCGGCGGAGAGACGCACTGATCGCCACTCGCAGCGTCCCCCGCCCAAGGACTTCCTGTGTGAGACCGAGATGGCGGCGCACGGGACGCGTTCTCGATATACGCACCTGATACGTTCGGCACTCGTGGCGTTTCCCGAAGACGGTGCTGAGGGTACGAGGAGCAGTACTCGCATGTTCGAGTGGTTACAAAACGTGCTCGAATCACAGCACAACAAGCTTAACACAAAAGGACTGATTGAAGAAACACCATTTACATTATTTGGCTAAAAAGTAAAAACAAATAATTATTGTTTCTTTCAGTTGAAATGATATTAATAAGTCAAATTAATTGTTTATATGTTAATGTACACAAACTACCAAATTGCCTTAACACAAGTTAAGGTTACGAATAATTTTGTTGTTAACTATACTGCTATGGATAACAAACATTGTATGAAGGACTAGGCAATATAACAAGGAATAACAGTGACGGAGGAGGAGTCCATTCCATCGGCCCCATTATTCATGCTTTACACCAACAAGCAACAACAGATTAAACTAGAAGGGCACTCGGTCGAGCACACACCTCCACCTGGCTGAATAGTTTATGTTTTGTATCCACTGATAGGCCGGATCTGGATTCGGACCTAAACCAAAATCTAATCGGCTTGTTCTTGTCACCGAATCAACTCGTCCACCAAGTTTAGTCCAAATACGTCCATAACTTTTTGAGATATCTTGCTATATATCGTTTTTAGCCCTATCAGTATCTCTCAATGGTGAAGAATCATTTAAAAATTAAATAATTATCGTATCCGAATCCATATTCAGATCTTCAACAAAATCGAATCGATTCGTCCTTCTCACACACACAACCTGTTCACCAGGTTTCGTTAAAATCCGTCCAAAACTTTTTGAGATCTCCTGCAATATATCGTTTTTGGCCCTATCGCCCAATTGTGAAGAATCACTTTAAAATTATACGAGCCGGATCCGGATCGTCCCCAAAATCTATTCATTTCGTCGTTGTCACATACGCTACCTCTGTGCCAAATTTCGTCCAAATCCGTCCACAACTTTTTGAGATATCTTGTTCACAGACAGACAAAGAAACGAAATATGTCGTGCATAGCACAGTACTTGCGAAATCCCTAAAATAAGTTGTTGGCCTATGATGACCTCAAAAATAATTGGTGGTTGAATTCAGTGACCTGGTTTGCAAATCCTCTTAAAATTTCAAGTTAATGGGATGAAAATTGAGGATTTTAGAAATTTGGCCTATGTTGACCTCAAAAATACTTGGTTGTTGAATTTAGTGACCAGATATGCAAATCCTCTTCAAATTTCAAGATAATGGGATGAAAATTGAGGATTTTAGAAATTTGGCCTATGTTGACCTCAAAAATACTTGGTGGTTGAATTCAGTGTCCAGATATGAAAATCCTCTTAAAATTAAGTTAATCGGATAAAAATTGAGGATTTTAGAAACTGGACTATGTTGACCTTTTGGCCGATGCTGACCTCAAAAAGAGTTGGGGGTTGAATTCAGTGACCTGGTATGCAAATCCTCTTCAAATATCAAGTCAATCAGATGAAAATTGAGGATTTTATAAATTCGGCCTATGTTGACCTTTTAGCCTATGTTGACCTCAAAAATACTTGGTGGTTGAATTCAGTGACCAGATATGCAAGTCCTCTTCAAATTTCAAGTTAATTGTATGAAAATTGAGGATTTTAGAAATTTAAAAAGTGGTTGACCTTTGGCTTATGTTGAACTTTTGACCTTTTGACCTCAAAAATATGCAGGATTTTTTTCGGACCACGAACTCTACCATTTGGTGAAGTTTCGTGAAGACTGGTTTAAAATTGTGACCTGTACGCAAGTATAAGTGAGCGGACAGACAAATGAAAATTCACTCATGGAGCGACACTTGGCAAAACAGGACAAAGTAGAATGGCACTCGGAAAAGCATCCTTTTGACCTCAAAAATAATTCGTGATTGAATTCAGTGACCTGACATGCAAATCGTCTTCAAAGTTTAAGTTAATCGGATGAAAATTGACAATTTTAGAAATTCGGCCTATGTTGACCTTTTGGCCTACGTTGACCTCAAAAATAGTTGTTGGTTGGTTTCACTAACCTGATATGAAAATCCTTTTCAAATTTCAAGTCAATCGGATGAAAATTGAGGATTTTAGAGATTTGAAAAAAGTGGTTGACCTTTGGCCTATGTTGACCTTTTGACCTTTTGACCTCAAATATATATATACAAATTTGTCGGACCACGAACTCTACCATTTGGTGAAGTTTCGTGAAGATCGGTTTAAAATTGTGACCTGTAGGCAAGTATAAGTGAGCGGACAGACACAAACACACAAACACGCAAACAAACACACACACACAAACACACACACACACAAACAAACACACACACAAACCGGAGTGATGGACATACTTGTGAATTTTTTTTTTAAACCAATATACTTGAAAAATCTTCGATTTTCACAAGTAACAAACAGACAGACAGACAGGGGTGAACACATAACCTTCATCCACCTTGGGTGGTGGAGGTAATAAATCCGCCTCCCTTCCGTGTAGACTGTAGATGCTCCATCATCAGGAAGATTACCTCATCGCACAGCTAGAGACTTCATTTCACTGAGTGAAAGGGCTGACATGATTCGCCGCAGGTACGCACACTCACCTCAAAGCTCACTAAAGTCTGGGTTCGAATCCCGGCCAGGTTATTAAAACTGTAAATGTTATCGTGGTGTTTTACACTTACAGGCAGGGGTAAAGGAACGTCCCGTCTTCCGACATTCATTGGTGGACAATAAATATCCAACGGTGTCCTTCGCTTAGAGTAGGTGATCTATCGCCGGCACCATGGACAAATATATAACGCTAACCAGCAGAGGGCACTGCATCAGTGGCACAGCCATATCAATATATACAGTATACAGTACAATAGAGTATACATGCCGGTGTTTAGCACGACATTTCTGGCGGCCATCTTGGAATATGTACGATGATGGCGACTTCCAGGAAGTGACATGGCAGCACTGGGGGGTGTAACTGCACAAACGATCAAACCGGGGCAAAATAACACAGTCTAAGCTTCGCCAAGTGAGTAAAAAATTATTCACAGTTTATATGATGATCTGTATTTAGACGTTTTGAGCTTGATTTGCATGATTTGAGCCCCCCCCCCCCCCTTTGGAAGCCCCCATATCCGAAATCGATAAATCGAAACCCGAGCAATTGTGCAGGCTACTGCCTTGTATTCATGTGTCAGGATTCAGAACAATCAGCCAGGTGATAAGGGAGGAGCAGCAAAAAATATCAAAACGTTAACGGATGGACGGACGACCAGACGAAAAGACATCCGGACATCACGACCCATTTTATAGGTTAATCCCTTGGGGAGATGACCTAATAACATATAGTCCAGCGTGACATTGCCGAGGCGCCGTGTAGCACATGGAGATGGAATTGGGAGGGAGCGGTGTACAATATTTGATTAACTGTTTGATTGTGTAATTAAAATAAATAAATAATCATAAAATAATTAATTTCTGAATGAATTTGCTTATGGTATACCTGAACCACCACTGTTTCATCCGAAGCAGTAACTTTTTGAAAATTAATTAATGAATTAAGTAATTAATTGAAAAATTAAACAATTGATTCATTGATTAATCAATAAATCAAAAATAGCATTTATAGCCGAATCATTTGGTCAATGTCTTGTCCCAACATCAGTTTCCTTTCTCAAAAAGTGCCTGAGATATTGCCATATGAGAAAGAAAATAAATAAGTAATTAATAAATCGATCATAATGAAGTAATTAATTGATTAATCTTAAAATAAAAAATAACGTTTTTGCCTGTGCTCCTCACTATTGTGCCTAAATTTCAGTTTCCTAGCTCAAAGGATGGCTGAGATATCGCCCGGACAAAAAATTGTTGCCCGGACAAAAAAAAATTGAAGCATAGCTCATTGTTAAGTTCCACCCCATGGGGAATAAGATACACTACCTGACCAAAAGTATGTGGACATGCAAACATCACATATCTCATTTCAAAATCATGGGCATTAATATGGAGTTGGTCCCCCCCGTTGCTGCTAAAAACAGCCTCCACTCTTCTGGGAAGGCTTTCCACTAGATGGTGGAACATTGCTGTGGGGATTTGCTTCCATTCAGCCACAAGAGCATTAATTAGTGAGGTCGGGGCTCTGTGCAGACCAGTCAAGTTCTTCCACACCGATTTTGACAAACCATTTCTGTATGGACTTCGCTTTTTGCATGGGGGCATTGTCATGCTGAAACAGGAAAGGGCCTTCCCCAAACTGTTACTACAAAGTTGGAAGCACACAATCGTCTAGAACGTCATTTTATGCTGTGGCGTTAAGATTTAGTAGGGTCAATATACGAAAAAAACCTCACCTAACCCCAAACAAATTGATACAATAGGTTTTTCAATGGATTCTGGTACCATTGGGCATGATAAATAACATACTAAAAATCTAGCAACATCTGACTTCCGGAAAGGGGTCATTTTCAAGATGGCGTCCAGGATGGCCGCCGGGAGCTTAAAATGGCCATATCTCAATTATTATTCAACCTAGAAAGGTGGTTTTGGTGTCTAACCCTAGGTTTTAGGGCCCAAGGAATCCAATTGAATCAATAAAATTACCATCAGTTAATTATTTATTGACAAGTCCAAGATGGCATCCCAAGGTGACATCCTGATCCACTAAAATGGCTCTGTCGAATAGTAGTCAACCTAGAGAGATTTTTTCAGTGTGTATACCTAGGTTTAAGGCACCCAGGAAATCATCAAAATTACTTAAATAAGCACAAAGTAATCAGGTAATCCAGTAAGCCAGGTTTACCAGCCCATTAGGCATTTGTTGTCTTATACAGTTAGTCGCTATTCATCGTCATCCTCCGACTCATCTGGAAGAAACTTGTTATGTGGATTGTCACATTCTTCAAGTTGGCACGGTCCACAGGCAGTAGTACATGGTAGTCCATATCGTCTACAAGAGCAGCGGAGTGTCTTGCAGGCAGTGGAGCAGTTACAATGAATGACCTTCAAGAGACTGTCTGGAGCAGCGTTCATTCTTGACATAAGTGGGACGAACTGATTATCCTGCAGGCTCCACCCCCATTTCATGGCATCCATACCCTCTTCTTTTCCCATCCACACCATGATCTGGTAGTACGCTCTACGACAGTGAAGTTTGGTAGCAGATTCAGTTGGGGGCAGACGTTCGGGTGTTACAAAAGACGAAGCAGAGACAACCTTCTTGCTGAAGGTGTTATATCGCATTGTTGCAAGGGAATCTTTGCACTTGCCACCAAAGAGGATAGCCATTACTCGGCATCCAAGGTCATCGATCACCTCTGTGGTCTGGTTTGGGATGGTGAATGTGTTGGCACAAGACCGAAGGACAGGGTCTCCTTTTACAAGCTTCTGGAAAGCAGTCTTTTTGCCAACACCAAAAATCCGAGAAGTCGTGTCACAACCAGTCATGGCATCGATGAATATCAACTGAGAACACATGTCATGTCCGAGGATTTATTTTAGACGGTTGATGTCATACACTTTAAAACTGCCATCAGCTTTGGACTTGTCTGATCTGAAATAAAGGCTCTTACTGTCTCCCTGCGCATAGTAAAGGAGTAAGACAAGGAGATCAGTATCTTCTCCAATCAGTGTAGTGGTGTGTAGAAGAGATGCCTCCACTCCCCCCCACTTTCCAATTCATCACCATCCCAACACACACTTGGTTCATTAATTGGTGAGTCGGAGGATGACGATGAATAGCGCCTAACTGTATAAGACAACAAATGTCTAATGGGCTGGTAAACCTGGCTTACTGGATTACCTGATTACTTTGTGCTTATTTAAGTAATTTTGATGATTTCCTGGGTGCCTTAAACCTAGGTATACACACTGAAAAAATCTCTCTAGGATGACTACTATTCGACAGAGCCATTTTAGTGGATCAGGATGTCACCTTGGGATGCCATCTTGGACTTGTCAATAAATAATTAACTGATGGTAATTTTATTGATTCAATTGGATGCCTTGGGCCCTAAAACCTAGGGTTAGACACCAAAAGCACCTTTCTAGGTTGAATAATAATTGAGATATGGCCATTTTAAGCTCCCGGCAGCCATCTTGGACGCCATCTTGAAAATGACCCCTTTCCGGAAGTCCGATGTTACTAGATTTTTAGTATGTTATTTAGCATGCCCATTGGTACCAGAATCCATTGGAAAACCTTTTGTATCAATTTTTTTGGGGTTCAACCATATATTGACCCCTCTAATTTCCCTTCACTGGAACTAAGGGGCCGAGCCAGAACCATGGAAACAGCTCCAGACCATTATTCCTCCAACACCAAACTTTACAGTTGGCACTATGCATTCGGGCAGGTAGCGTTCTCCTGGCATCTGTGAAACCCAAATTTGTCCGTCGGACTGCCAGATGGTGAATTGTGATTCATCACTCCAGAGAACGCGTTTCCACTGCTCCAGAGTCCAATGGTGGGGAGCCTTACACCACTCTCACCGACAATTGGCATTGCGCATGGTAAACTTAGGCTTGTGTGCGGCTGCTCGGCCATGGAAACCCATTTCATGAAGCCGCCGCCGAATATTTGTTCTGCTGACGTTGCTTCCAACGGGCAGTTTGGAACTTGGTAATGAGTGATGAAACCGAGGAAAGACGATTTTTGCGCTCTATGCGCTTCAGCACTCAGTGGTCCCATTCTGTGAGCTTGTGTGGCCTACCACTTCGTGGCTGAGCTGTTGTTGCTCCTAGACGATAACAGCACTTACAGTTGACCGGGGCAGCTCCAGCAGGGCAGAAATTTAATGAACTGACTTGTTGGAAAGGTGGAATCCGATGGCGGTGCCACGTTGAAAGTCACTGAGCTCTTCAGTATGGCTCAATTCTCCTGCCAATGTTTGTCTATGGAGATTGCATGGCTGTGTGCTTGATTATATATACCTGTCAGCAATGGGTGTGGCTGAAATAGCCGAATCCACTAATTAGAAGGGGGTGTCCGCATACTTTTGGCCATGTCGTGTATGTTAATGATGATGTAATCGGTGCCTTCATTGTGATGTCATAATTCGACAGGGACAACACTTAGTTCAATCAGTTTGGGATTTCTTGAGCATGATTTATGCAACAATTATATTGGAGAATGTTAATTTATGATGTCATTGCTCACGTGGTCTGGTAGTCATATTGTATCAAAGAAAAAAAAAACCTTAAAAGACAGGTAACAGGAACTTTAAAAGAGGAAGGGTAACAGGAACACAAAGGCAGTGTGAGTGGGAATATGTGAGATGGAGGCCAGGGAATGCGAGAGGAAGTAGGAATGGTAAGTGCAGTCTATGTGAAGGATAGAACATTACTATTTCGTAATTACTATTTACTGCTTGCATGACAATTAATGAAAGAGAGAATGAATAACTCAGAGTTAGGGTAGGGCAAAGAAAGTTTTTTTTCCCCCCCTTTCTTCTATTTATATGCTGTAGCTACTGACCCATGTAATCTCATATGCTGTCAGCCCTAATGACCGAATTACTAGCAGGCTCAACATATCGGCAGGAATTGCGTGATAAAATACGTGAAAGTTTTTCCATCACAATAATTGACGACCTGTCAGTTTCCTGTTCTGCTCTGAACAATCGTGTTTCGTAATGGAAAAGGAGCTGCCAGCTGTAATTTCATCTGTATACATAATATTGAGCATGGTTTGAAATTGCATTAATTTATAATCATATTAATGAGATTTTAAACGATGGTATATATACTGTATTCATCGGACTGTAATCGGAAAAGTAACAGCAAATGAGGAAGAACTTTCAAAATGTAACTCAGGCTCTTAAACAGGAACTTGCACTGTGGACAGCAACAGCATCACAAGCCTCCTGTCCTGAGTTCCCTCGTGCTTCTTGGAATGGCCCACTCGCTGTTAAAGTCATTGGCAAAAGCAGAAGTCCTCATTGCTTCCTGGTGCTTTTGCCAAGCCGTTATGTGGAGTTTTTTGTTGGGTTCCACTTAATGCACGAGAGGACCTTCTGCCTGATCCAGACTTTCTGACACGGACAATAAAATGGACGACGACTGCATTCCGCTGCTCACTCGGAGGTACTCCAAGACGCTGGTTGGTTTCCAAGGTCGCAAGCTTGCCTGTGCCACAGTTCTGTTGGCTGAAACCCTGGAGCGATTGGCCTTTTATGGTATTTCGGGCAACTTAGTACTTTTTCTCAATGATGTACTCAAGTGGCAAGCTGTACAAGCCATTGAAACGCAGCTCTTGTTTATGGGAATGATGTACCTATTTTCACCTGTTGGAGGGTGGCTTGCCGATGCCCTTCTGGGCCGTTTTAATACCATCATGCTCAGCCTCCTCTTCTACCTCCTCGGTGCCATGTGGCTGCCCATGATGTTGAACTCGGCCACGTCCAACGTCTTGTGCGGGCCTTCGACAATGCCTCCACCCATGCACAATGGGACTTTGATCGCATCGAGCAATGACGCCGGTGCACGTTGCTCGTCTGTGGTCTATGGCTGCCTGGTTGTCATTGCTTTGAGTGTGTCCGCACTCAAGCCAAACATCACGCCGTTTGGGGCTGACCAGGTAGGCAACGTACCGATTCTTGTAAATTTCGGACTTTCGAACATTATATTTTATGTTGTAAATTAATCTGCTTCCTTACAACTTGCTGATGCAAAAAAACAATTTTTACAATACTTTCATGTTGAGGTGGTACATACTACAGTGCACGAGCTGTGTTGGAGAGAGGGAGAGAGTTGGAGAGAGAGAGAGTTGGAGAGAGAGAGAGTTGGAGAGAGAGAGAGAGTTGGAGAGAGGGAGAGTTGGAGAGAGAGAGAGTTGGAGAGACAGAGGGTTGGAGAGAGGGAGAGTTGGAGAGAGGGAGAGTTGGAGAGAGAGAGAGTTGGAGAGAGAGACTTTTATGTGCTTTTATTATAAAAGTATCAAAACACACATGGAAGAACACCGCAAAATTTTTACAAGAAAAAGAAAGTTGTACAAGCAAAAAGAATGTATATACATTGTGAGAAACCACCGGTGAAACCACCTGTTCTCACCCAGATTTGGTGCCCCGCCCACCGCGTGACGTGGCCTCCTGGGGAGCCTCACGCGATCGGGAGGCGATTCGGCACGTGATTGGTGGAGGGTCAGGGAGCGCGGTCGCCATCTTATGCAACGGACGCGACTCGAAAGGCTCCGAGTGGGAAATCTAAAGAGGGCTTTCCTTGAATCCTCACGACAGCCGAGTTGGGCTGGTCGATTACAGTTCGGTATTTTACGAGCGAGTAACTCCGGAAGAGAACGAGTGATTCCCGGATCTCGTAGATTGGAACCGCGAGTGATTGCCTGCTTCGTGTTGGAGCTGCGGGCCGACCGTTCCTGCCGGCCTTGTGCGGTGAATTCCATCCTGTTACCCTCCGAGTCCCGGAGATCGTCGATTGGAGCCGCGAGTGATCTTACCTGCGTCCTGTTTGGAGCTTCTGGGGCCGACAGTTCCTGCAGGCTTTGTGCAGTGTATTCCATTCTGTTACCATTTATGGTTTTTGTGATCGAGCCAATAAAGCATCGTGCCTTACCCCTAGAAGGCCGATTAAAACACAATTGTGTTTATTGAGTTCTCTCTGTCCACTCCGTGGACTACTTGAAGCCCGGACATTAACGTCCGTATTCCGTGCTGGGAACCATTTCACAGCCGGGATCGCGACAAATGGGGGCTCGTCCGGGATCATTCAAGTAAGAGACATTCGAATTGAGACGGGAATTCTGCATCTGCATCTTCCTTGCATCTGCTCACCAGCGGACGCCGTCTTGGAGGAGCCTTCTCACCAGCGGACGCCGTCGTGGAGGAGCCTTCTCGCCAGCGGGCGCCGTCTTGGAGGAGCCTTCTCGCCGTGGGACGCTGTCTTGGGTGGTGCTTCACTGCCGAATAAGTGAATAGCTTCGGATCCCTCCAAACAACCGACAAAAAAAACAAAAAACGTGAGTATTTGTACGTGGTATTTTTCTCATTGGCAATTTGATGTGCGGTGGTGATATTGTGTAGTTCGTGTCGTATTTCCCCAACAGAGCGTTGTGTTTGAGCATTGTGTTTTGTGCCTTGTCTTATGATAACTCGTAGCCAAGCTATGTCGACCAGAGAAGTGAGAGTTCAACCTGATCATGTTGACAGTCGCGTGGGTGGCGATGCGAGCGACGCAATCAGCCTTGACCCAGTCACTAAACCCGATATGTTAGGAAGCGATTCCATCATGACTAAATGCATGCGTTCGCCTTTCTGGACCGGGCTGACTCCGGTTCAACAACTTGACATGTATAACAGGGAGAATGACAGGGCAGAGGCAGAGCGTGCTGCGGCAGCAGAGGGAGAGCGTGCAGCAGCAGAGAGAGAGCATGCGGCAGCAGAGAGAGAGCGTGAGAGAGAGAGAGAGCGTGCTGCGGCAGCAGAGAGAGAGCATGCGGCAGCAGAGAGAGAGCGTGAGAGAGAGAGAGAGAGCGTGCGGCAGCAGCAGAGGCAGAGCGTGCTGCGGCAGCAGCAGAGCGTGCTGCGGCAGCAGAGAGAGAGCATGCGGCAGCAGAGAGAGAGCGTGAGAGAGAGAGAGAGCGTGCGGCAGCAGCAGAGGCAGCAGCAGAAGCTGAACACGTCAGAGAGCATGAGTTGCGAATGTTGACTGAACGACCGCGGGCAGAGGGGTCTGCTGCAAGAGTCCCGGAAACTGTTCATGTTCGTTTGCCGGACTGGACGGGAGACACGAAGCCAGAAGCGTATCTGGAGATGGCGGAGAAGTTGTTGGCTGCCGGTGGCATTGATGAGAGCTTGTGGGTCGGCCATCTTGTGAGCCATCTATCTGAGAAGGCGAGGGAGGTATATGCGAGGATGGCAACCGAGGACGCAAACAAATACAGGGCATTGAAGGCCGAGATTTTGAACGCCTATGCGGTGTCCGCATGTATTTATAGGAGAAATTTTTTCAGCTGGACTCGTGAGTCCAGTCAAACCTATGAGGAACATTCACGGGCCTTGTTGGAACAGCTGCAGAGATGGTTCAAGGGGAGCAAGGTTGAGTTACCTCAAGCGGTTGCGGAACTCCTGGTGCGTTACCGTATCGATCAACAGCTTCCGCCTGACTTAGCATTGTTTCTTGTCGACAAAGACACTGTTTCCTTGGCAGACTGCGTCAACCTTATTGATAAACATGTTTTGGCGTGCAAAATGCTGCAAGTCACGCAGTCGCGTCGTAAGACGGAGGAGTCTGCGATCAAGACCGCCCCCCGTCTGCCCGGCGGCTGGATCGAGGGGAGGGGTTCTCCGATGCCCTCCACTGGTGGCGGTCGCGAGCCGCAGACCAGGGCAGGGCCCTGGTGCGATTTCTGCAAACGCGTGGGGCACGGTGAAAACCGCTGCTTCTCTAATCCCGCTAGTCCGGCCTACCGAGGCAACCCTCCTGTTAAGTCGGAGGGAGATCAGTGGAGCTCATCCGCCGGGCCCTCGCACACGACGGTGGCATCGGTGACCGAGGTCACTGCCACCGAGGCTAATTCCATTCATCCACTGTACCAGGATTATTCAGGGACAGCCTTAGTGGGTGGCCCTGATTCGATGCTGAAGTTTGAGGCCCAATACCTTCGGGATACTGGGGCGACACGGTGTGTTCTCCGGGCGGGGGTAGTTCCGGCCTCTCAGATGCGTTATACCGGCGAGTATACCCTCCTTCGGGGCATTGACCGGGTTCTTGGCCGGTATCCCCTTGCCCTCCTCGAGGTCCGGAGTGACATTTTTAAGGGTCCAGTGACCTGTGTGGTGGTACCCTACTACCCGATACCCGGGGTCTCCTTGCTGATTGGCAATGATGCCATGGCCAGGGAGGAGTCATTGACTCTGACCTGTGGGGGGGTCACTAGATCCCAGAGTAAACAGGCGGAGAGAGTGGCGGAGTCAGACATATCTTCACTCTGGCCCGAGGAGCCTAGCGCCTCGACTCCAGTTCCCGACGGTGACGTTGCGTCAGCTGAAGTCCACCCGAGCCTCCCGTCAAGCCACCCTCAGGTGCCGTGCTCCTCAGGGACCGCTCCCGCCATGTCGCGATTCAGCAGGAACGCTAATGCTAAGGTATATGTGGGAAACCTGGGCAATGGAGCAGCGAAAGCCGAGCTAGGGAGGGTCTTCGAACATTACGGACCACTCCGCAACGTATGGGTTGCTCGAAACCCACCTGGATTTGCAGTTGTTGAGTTTGAAGAGCCACGAGATGCTGAAGATTCGGTCAGAGCCCTTGATGGAAGGTTAATTTGCGGATCGCGTGTGTGCGTCGAGATGTCGAATGGCATGTCGCGGCGGCCTCGTTTCAGACGCCCTTTGGTCCGCAGGCCTTTCGACCCGAACGATCGATGTTACCAGTGCGGTGAAAGGGGTCATTACGCATATGACTGTTGTTCTCGACACCGGAGGAGTACCCGCCGCTCTCGGTCTCGGCCCGTTTCCTTCCTGTCAACGCTTCCCCCACTTGAGTTTGGCCCCCTTGCCTCTCTATTGTGCTTTGTGTGAAGTGTAACTCTTGTAGGGTAGATATTAATGTGGTGTATGGTGTTAAAATTTGTGTGTGAAAAAAAAAAAAACCAAACTGGTTCATTGTTAACCTGTTAATGCCTGTTAATTGCCTGTGCGTTAATAATTGCGTTATTGTTGCGCTTGCGTTGCGTTGTATTGTTGCGTTGTTGCGTTATTGTTGTTAATAAGTGTTAATAATTGTTAATTGCGTTAATTGCCTGTTAGCGATTACCGCCATCATCTTGCCATGTGATTTGCACCTACTACAAATACTGGTTTTAAAAACGCCGTCTATTCGACGGGGTTTTTACTTAGGGGGGGAGGACTGTGAGAAACCACCGGTGAAACCACCTGTTCTCACCCAGATTTGGTGCCCCGCCCACCGCGTGACGTGGCCTCCTGGGGAGCCTCACGCGATCGGGAGGCGATTCGGCACGTGATTGGTGGAGGGTCAGAGAGCGCGGTCGCCATCTTATGCAACGGACGCGACTCGAAAGGCTCCGAGTGGGAAATCTAAAGAGGGCTTTCCTTGAATCCTCACGACAGCCGAGTTGGGCTGGTCGATTACAGTTCGGTATTTTACGAGCGAGTAACTCCGGAAGAGAACGAGTGATTCCCGGATCTCGTAGATTGGAACCGCGAGTGATTGCCTGCTTCGTGTTGGAGCTGCGGGCCGACCGTTCCTGCCGGCCTTGTGCGGTGAATTCCATCCTGTTACCCTCCGAGTCCCGGAGATCGTCGATTGGAGCCGCGAGTGATCTTACCTGCGTCCTGTTTGGAGCTTCTGGGGCCGACAGTTCCTGCAGGCTTTGTGCAGTGTATTCCATTCTGTTACCATTTATGGTTTTTGTGATCGAGCCAATAAAGCATCGTGCCTTACCCCTAGAAGGCCGATTAAAACACAATTGTGTTTATTGAGTTCTCTCTGTCCACTCCGTGGACTACTTGAAGCCCGGACATTAACGTCCGTATTCCGTGCTGGGAACCATTTCACAGCCGGGATCGCGACAACATGTATATGTGGACATTGAGCGTAAGTATAATTTACAAAAACAAACTCAACACCTCATCTGTAAAACAATCGTCGTTCACACTGCCGAAACTTATCCGGGCCGACACTATTCCTTTGAAGCAAAACAGCACATTTTCATCTCTGCCACTCAATTTGATCTTTCTAGTTTTATATATTGCGAGTTTAGCAATTCCGCACAGAAAATTCAAGAAAGGGACCGCTGTCTTGTTCTTAGTGCTCCTTTCAATGCCATACACAAAAATTGCAACAGAAAAAACAAACTGAAATTTATAAAAGAGCTGTTGGAGGAAACAAAAAAGGGGTACCAATCTCTTACATTTCACAAAAGCATGGGTCACATTTTCAGCCTCTTCACAAAAAGGACAAACATTCAGTACAGAAGGATCAAACTTATTAAGTAAGTATTTGGTGACCAGGGCCTGATGAACTAGTCTCCAATTTAAGTCTCCGGTTCGACCTAAGGTTGGAGACCTATACATCTCTTTCCACACTGGAGATAGGAACGAATTAGCCAGAATGATCTCATCCCACCGATTTTTTAAAGGTTTTGTGAAACCCGGTATAAGCACCTCTTGGCATATCCCATAAATAACTTTTTTCCCATCACATGGAACACACCGCAACCATCTGACTTTGAGAAGACACCCTGTTGTTTTTTTGAGGTGACTTGGAGCTCGGGGAAATAGAGACGAGAGTCCACCACTTCATCTGCCCCAGTCCACCCGATATTTAATTCCCTGAAAGTTTTAATCACAACTCTCAAAACTTTGTCCACCATTCTAGATGACCGAACCCCCACTTTTGATGTGAGAGAACCGGTGGATAACCATCCATTTAGGGAAGGCTTCATCAGGTCTCGCACTCTGTTTATTCCATTACAGGTGAAGCAATGCATAAATGACCTGGAGGTTGAAATTTCAGGGAATAAAGGATTCAGAACCAATGGCTCATGCATATATTTTTTTGCATCGTAGGACACCTCTAATCGTTGTATTCCAAGGACTTGCCAGGCATTCAGAAGGCTCTGATGAAACTTGGGGAGCAGAGTCGTGTTGACATGCTGCAGGTCCATGAGGAAGAGCTCTCGGTCATACTTCAACCCATCTGCTTCCTGCAGCCAAGCGTTTGTGAGAGGCCGCCACGGGACACACTCACCATACAATAAACGCTTTATCGTCCACATGCGGAAAGCCATTATCCGACTCGGAACATGTATCAAGCTTTGGCCGCCTGCATTTTGGGGTCTGCACACCGTGTCTGGTCCAAGCCAATGGTGGCCTCCCCAGAAAAACTGAGTTAGAACCCTCTGAATGCCTGTGACCAAGTATCTCGGAGGTTGGAGGGGGATAACTTTATGCCAAATAAAAGGAACCACCAGGTTATTTATTATTGTCACCCTTGCCTTAAGCGATAGAAGGTGGTGCAACCGTTTCCATCTAGCCAGTTTCTGCTTAATTCTTTCCAAGAAACCCTCCCAATTTTTTTGTTCATATGCTTGGACTCCGAGAAATAACCCTAAATATTTAAACCCCTCTTTGTTCCACTGCATTCCTCCTGGTAACACAGGCAGAGCTGAGGAAGGTGGACTGGGGCCCACCCATAAGGCAACACTTTTGTTCCAATTTACTTTTGCTGTGGAGGCGAGCTCAAACTGGGACAGACATCGAAAGACCTCACCCACATCATTTTGGCTGGAAACAGCAACACAAATGTCATCCGCATAAGCTGAAGTAACCATTTTGTGGTTTTTTGTTAAGGAGACTCCTTCCACTGAGTTTCGGAGCAAAGCTAGTAAAGGTTCGACCGAGAGACTGTATAGCATTCCTGAAAGCGGGCAGCCCTGACGGATGCCTCGCTGAAAGGGAAAAGGGCAACATAAGCTGTTGTTTACCTTCAACAGACAGGATGCATTTTCATACAACAACTTAACATAGGAAACAAAATTTTGTCCAAAACCAGCTCTCTGTAGTACAGCAAACAAAAAAGAATGGTCAACACTGTCAAAAGCTTTTTCTTGATCTAAAAGAACCAAACCAAAACCATGAGATGTAGTACGACCGAGACTGATCAAGTCTCTCACCAAAAAAATGTTATCGTAAATAGAACGCTCAGGAACACAATAAGACTGATCAATATCAATCAAAAGGGGGATGACTTCCTTTAGACGTATCGCGAGCGCCTTCGACAATATTTTATAGTCCGTATTTAGGAGTGACACAGGCCGCCAATTTGTGGCGTCTTGCAAGTTCCCTTTTTTTGGAAGGAGACACAAAACTGACCTCCGGCAACTTAGTGGCAATTCACCTTGTTCAAGGCTATCATGAAAGATGTCAAGTAGAGTAGGGCCTAGAATGTCCCAAAAGGCCTTGTAAAATTGAACTGGGAGGCCGTCAAGTCCAGGGGCTTTCCCATCTTGAATTCCTTTAAGAGCAACAGTAAGTTCTCCGAGAGAGATGCCAGGCTCCAGTTGTTGTCGCTGGTCTTCAGACAAAGATGGGAGCAGTTCAAACATCTCGTTTCTGTTTTCCTGGTTCACAGTTCTCAAGGCAAACAGCTTTGAATAAAAGTTTCGTAATTCATCTTTGATGTCACTTTGAGAAGACAGAAGCGCACCGGCAGAAGAGCGCAAAGCGTGAATTTGTTGAGGGGTCTTGGCTGTCTTTTCCAGGTTGAAAAAGTCTTTGTTTGGTTTGTCAAGTTGGATATTGTCCATTCGCAGTCGGACGAAAGCACCAGATGCACGCTCTCTCACCATTTCAGCCAGTAGTGTTCTTTTCTCTGACAACTGCTGGACATTTTCGTTGGACATTCCAGATTTCTGCTCACAATAAAGTATATCGTTTTTTAAGGCAGTTATCACACCGAGTGTGTTACAGGTATTATAACGACAGTATTGCTGGCAAAAACACTTAATTTGGGATTTTGTGCAATCCCACCATTGCCTTAAATTTAGGTAGGAAAACTTTTGCATTTCACATTCCTTCCATACCATTCTGAATGCTTCTTTGAAATGCTCACTTTGTAAAAGTTTGACATTGAAAGTCCAATATGCACTTCTACACACGTGATGAGGTAGGCCACATACAACAACAACCATGTGATGATCAGAAAAACCAGATGGCCTTATATATGAATTCTTGACAAGATTTACCTTATCATGGTTAACATAAATTCTATCCAAACGAGCCATTGTCAAAAGATTTCTTGCGGCACAAACCCACGTGTACTGCCGGATATTAGGGTTCTGTACCCGCCACACATCCACAAGTTGAAATTTTTTAATGAGCTGTGCCAAAGGCCTTGCACTCGGTGGATGAGGCTCAGGAGTGTTTCTATCAAGTTGTGGGTTGAGGGTACAGTTGTAGTCTCCCCCCAAGCAAACCAACATGGACAGGTCAATAGTGCTTAAAAAACCTGCTAACTTGTGAAGAAAAGCACTTCTTGCAGAGTTCGCACTAGGGCAGTATACATTAGTCGTGCAAATCTTTTGGTTACCGCTGACAAACTCCACAGATAGTAAATGGCCCTTGCAAATTTCTCTACATCTGATCTCCAACGGCTGGAGTCTAGGATGTAAGACTACTGCAACACCAGCCTTGGCATCAACGAAAGCACTGGAGAAAAAGTGACAACCTTTAAAGATATTACGCCACTCAACCTCAGAAGACTGATTTGCATGCGTCTCTTGTAACATCAGCACATCAATTTTTTCATTCTGAAACATTTGAAACACCTGGAGGCGACGCACACAACTGCGACCACCGTTGATGTTTAAGGATGCTACTTTTATCTCCACTCTGTTAACTATTCATAAAGTTCCTTGCCCGCTCGAGTTACACATTTTCTTAGCCTCTGGAATTGAGGTTCTGACATGTTAACCTGATAAGGTTCACGAATCATGTTCTTTGCAGTCAAAATAAAATCATGCAGATTCGGAAAGTAGTCTTTGATTTTTACATGTCTTTTCCTGAACGTTTCTTCAAGGAACTTGATAACATTTTCTTGAGAAACCATGGTGATGGTATTGTCATCACACGCCTCACTCTCTTGAGCACTTGAAGCACTAAAGAGTGGAGTAGAAGAGGTTTCATCAGAATCAAGTGCTTCATCTTGATCTGCATCTTTTCCTCCTATTTGCTGAACACTTAGTTTTGGAAACAGCAATTCTACAGGGTCAAGGACCTCCGCACTCTTTGCAGACCCTTCCAAATTTACCATATCCTCTGTGGCTATAAGTATGTCCCCCACCTCATCATCCCTTTCATTTTTATCTGTCAGGGAAGGGTTAACGTTATCCTCACAGTCGCAAGGACTTTCCCCTTTATCTATTTTTTCCTCACTAGCAGATCCAGCTGCTAACTCGTCTGAGCGAGTTTGGTTATCAGGACAAGGACTTACCACATCCTGAGAGGATCGACTATTTTCCGGGTCATACTCAATCTCAGCAAGTGGTGCAAGCGAATCTTCCTCATGTACACACACTTCCTGTACCATCTCCATTACCGCCAAGGAGTTTCCGGTGTAGGCCTCACCCTGGAGGTCCTGCGAGCCTGACACGATCTGAATCTTATTTTGTTTTTCTTCGGAATCACAGGATTCAGCACTTGAACGCTTCTGACCTTTTTTCCTGGTGTCCACTACGGATACTTCCATGGTATCGTCCGCACTGTCGTGTACCGTGGACGAAATGAGAGAGGGTTCAACCACTTTTATTCCCACCTTAAGTGGAGGGGCAGGGTTAGTCACCTCACGTTCTAAGTCTATCACTCCCTCCCCCACCCCCCCCCCCCCCCCCGGTCGGGGGGGACGGGTCTGGCGCTTCACTCACTGCAGTCGGTGCGGTGGGTGGATTAACCACTCGATCCGCCTCCTCCCCTTCATGGTGCGGTGAAGAGGAGTTGCTCCTCACCAATCCTCCGCGTTCCTGCGGTGTAACCGCATTGGGACAGGCACTCCTCACATGCCCGTAAGCCCCACACTCGAAACATGTCATAGCCTCCGAGGAGGCATACATTTTGTATTCAAAGCCGTTGATTTTCACACTCAACACGACATTGAGCGTTTTTACATTTGCAGGCAGTATCATGTACACCACTCTCTTGAAGGACATGACATGTTTGAATCGATCGCAAACATTTCGCATCGGCACCATCGAAATCCTCGATACGACCTTACCGAACTTGTTTAATTGTTCACGTAACTCCTCATTTCTAATAAATGGCGGGATATTACTGATGTTAATCTTTACCGTCGGGGCTTGTAAAGCGAACACAGAGAGGAACGTGTTCGGTTCAATGAACAAGCCTTGTTCGACTACACTCGCTACCATGTGCTCCTCGGACAAAAATACGACAAATTTCTTATTCATACGAGAGGCAGCGCGAATACTGTGTGCACCAACGATGTTTCCAATGGCGGAAAGCACATCGTTAATTTCCACCTCGTTGGGAGGAACACAAGCTAGCCCGTGTTTACGAGTTAGCGATTCGTACGTGTCAATGCGGAAACGTTCGCCCGCCATTCTAACTCGACCAAAGAAAAGTTCGTAACCAAGAACCGAGAGAACCCAATGTTTGTCGAACACCAACAAACAGATTAAATTCCCCCCCCCCCCCCCCCTTGTCCGGACCGGACAAGAAGGTATTAAACCTAAATAATCGAGCTAAAGTAAATAAAAAACGTGCGTTCTAAGCACAAAAATGGCTTACAAAGCGCCGTCAAAGCCAGTAGGCCGCACCCAACAAGGGCCCGCTCTCAATCCTCTCTCTCTCGAAGACAAGGGTGCAGAACGGATGAAAACACAATGCCGAAGCACACAGGATGGAGAAGGAGAGGGAGGGGGGCAGGGGAGGGGAGGGGAAAACGCAACGGGCTCACCAAAGCACAGAGCAGTTGCTCACAGCCGCCATGACGCCACACCCAACGCACCGACAGCCGATAGGTGGCGACAGAGAGAGAGAGAGAGAGAGAGAGACTTTGACTTTTAAGCTCTTTTTATTATAAAAATATAAAACAAGAATACCACCAAAAGCAATCAATCAGGGCAATCAGTAAAATCATAGCAATCCCGAAAGGAAAAAAAACAAACGGTGCACTGCAAACCCAGCAACAGAAAGGTGCAAATGCCAGAAAAAAACAGCACACGATAAGAAACACCCGCACTGTATTATACGGAGATTAACAATTTGTTTTCCTGGACCTCACAAATCCCTCCAACACACCAAGTCGCAACAAAATTAGCAAGGTCGTTTGCCGTTTGGACACAGCCAAATTCAAGCTTGAGCCTTGCTGACACCAATGAACTAAAGAACACCATGATACTGCATTCCTGCATGGGTCTGCCGCCCAGCTTCGCCTTCCGCGACAGGTATACGGCCAGTTTAGCAGTAGCGGTTAGGAACCCGAATACAATGGATGTGGTTCCCTTTTTGGGAGGAAAGCCAAAGATGTAAGCTTTCAAAGAAAAGGTAACCTGCAATCTATGGGAAATAAAATTTAACCAATGAAACAAAGGAGAAAGTCTTTCACAATTAATGAAAGCATGAAGCAAATCTTCCCTCGCCGGACAAAAGGGGCAACAGCCGGAAATGGGGGAAAAAAAACGGATGACAGCATTGGAAGGAACAATCCAGTGGGCCAAACGCCACTGAAGGTCACCTGTTCTTTTAGAAATAAGTCCAGCATACATTGTATCCCATAAAGGCTCAGAGGGGGGACTGGGAGGCAAGAGTCCTTTCCACCGGGTAACCCCAGCTAGAGGTGGGTCCCCAAGAAGAAGTTTCACACAAGACCTATAGATACTCTTGCTGCTCATGCCATGGAAGGGGGGTGACCCTGCGCTCATGGGGGGCAGCTCGTTTGGGGTAAAAGTGACCCCTAATTTTGGGACTGTGGGCTCGACCTCTATGTCCTGCGTCCAATGTAGGCCTAGCTGGTGGCCCTTTCGGATCACCGCTCTTAGTATATTCTCGATTTGCCTCCTGGACCGAACACCTGTTAGGTCCGCCAGCTCGTTCGCAGGCTTCCATCCCTGTCCAGAGTCGTGTCGGAGATGACACACTTTCAGGATGTTGGCCGCTATAAAATGCTGGCAGAAGTCGCGACTCCTCGGGATATCGGGGAAAAGTGAGTTGAAAAATAAAGGCTCATGTGCATACATGTTAGTGCCATACGAGTCTGTTTGGCGACTTATCGAAACGCCCTGCCAGGCATTCAAGAGGCTCTGATAAAAAACTGGGAGCAGAGATGTATCGGTGTGTTGAAGGTTGGTCAGGAAAAGTTCCTGTCCGTATCCGAGCCTCCCAGCTCGTTGAAGAATGGAGCAGGCTAAGGGCTTTCCTGGTAGGTGTTCTGCATACAGCAAGCGTTGGATGGAGCGGAGCCGGAAGGCCAACAGGCGGCATTTCACATCGACTAGGCCATGACCACCCTCGGCCAAGGGACAACATATGGCGCTGGGTCGAAGCCAGTGGTAGCCTCCCCAAAAAAAATCCACCAGTTTCCTCTGGATAGCTTGGAGCAAAACCTCCGGTGGTTGCAGGCAGATGAACCGGTGCCACAAAAGGGTAGTGACGAGGTTGTTGACAACTAGCACGCGACCCTTATAGGACAGGTGGGGTAGAGCTCTTTTCCATCGGCTCAAACGCCCGTCTACCTGGTCAATGATCCTGTCCCAATTGTTCTGGGCATACTGAGGAGGTCCGAGGAAGACGCCCAAATACTTGATGCCATCGTTTGCCCACACTAGTTCTGCAGGAAGGGGAGGTGGTGGTAATAACGGTGGCATAGATAAGTCGTTTTTTGGAAAGGGGATCCACAGAGCCTTGCTTTTCCCCCAATTACACCTTAATGATGAGGCAAGGTTGAAGTCCGACAAACACTTTGCCATGGCGTCACTGTCGCATTTTCTTTTTATAATGACACACAGGTCGTCGGCATAAGCTGACAGGGTCAAAGGTGGGTGTCCTGGAGAAAGGGCAAGTCCAGGGATATCCTTTCTGAGGGCGATTAAGAGGGGCTCCAAGGCGAGGGCAAATAATAGACCTGAAAGTGGACAACCTTGCCTTACCCCTCTCTGAACCTTTATGGGTGGGCAAAATTCGTTGTTAACTTTGATCAGGCTGGAGATGTTTGCATATAACAAAGCTATGTAGGCTCTAAAATTTGTGCCAAGCCCGCAAGCTTGTAACACATGACACAAAAACTCATGATCAATGCTATCAAAGGCTTTTGCCAGGTCAAGAAACACCAATCCAAAATCCTCTTTAACACATTTACCAGTTAACAAATCTCTGACTAGGAATATGTTGTCATAGATGGATCTGCCAGGGATGCCGCAACTTTGATCAGGTGACACCAGGTCCCCGATAACTGTCTTCAACCGGTTCGCAAGGACCTTGGAAAACAGTTTGTAATCCGTGCACAACAACGAGATCGGACGCCAGTTTGACAGGTGTCGGAGATCGCCAGTCTTGGGTAGCAGGCAGAGTACTGCTCTTCTAAAACTGAGCGGTAATTCTCCGGATAAAAGAGATGCATCCAGAACATTGAGCAGCTCTGGGCCCAAAATGTCCCAGAATGCCGAAACAAATTCGGCCGGTAGGCCATCGATGCCAGGGGCTTTTCCCGACTCCATCTCAGCGAGTGCACCGGATAGCTCTGGAAGGGTAATTGGAGCATCCAGTTCCAGACGTTGGGCCTCAGCCACGGAAGGAAGGTGAGAGGTCAAAACATTCATCATTTCGTGAGAAACTGTTTTGGCCTTGAAAAGTTCAGAAAAGAAATCAATTATATTTAATCTTATATCACTCGGATTTGTTAGGATGTTCCCCCCTGGGTCCAAAACCGAAGATATGAGTCGTGCTGGTTTCTCTATAGTTTCTAGGTGAAAGAAAGCCTTAGTTGGGGTATCTGAAACCTTTATATTTTGTATTCTTAGCCGAACTAGTGTGCCCGCTGCTTTTTCATGGATCAAATCCCTTAATTGGGCCTTCTTCTCGAGTAGCAACCGATAGTTCACTGGGTTGCTCTCATTGGCCAACTTGCTCTCTAACCTTAAGATGTCTGCTTCCAAGCAAGCCATCGTGATATGTTTTACATTGGTACAGTGCGAATTAAATTGTTGACAAAATACTCGAATTTGGGCCTTTAGGTTATCCCACCAGAGGCTAATTGAGGAGAAAGAAGATTTTTTAGTACTCATTTCAGCCCAGAAATCACGAAAGGAGTCTGTAAATAAACTGTCCTCTAAAAGTTTAACGTTAAACTTCCAGTAACTATTTCTGCATGTGGGTCGAGGAAAAGAAAGATCTAAGGTTACCATATGGTGGTCTGAAAACAATGACGGAAAACAACCTGACGAGGCCGCGACATTCTTAAAGGGTACATTTATGTACCAGCGGTCGAGTCTTGCCGAAGACACCCGGCCATTGGCACATCGGCACCAGGTAAACTGGACTGTGTTGGGGTGGTGCAATCGCCAAACATCCAGTAGACCGGCCGTCTTAAAGAAACGGGATAGGTCCGCATGGGACTCGGGGTGGGGTTCTGCCGAGTTTCTGTCTTTCGGAGGGTCAAAGGTGCAATTAAAGTCACCACCAATGCACACACATTGATCGAGATCAACTGATTTCAGGTGGTTTACCATGGAAGTGAAGAAGGCCTTTCGGTCCCTGCTCTCACTAGGTGCGTACACATTGAAAATGGTACAGCGGAAGTTTTGATGTGCAAGCTGGAGGGAAATAAGCCGGCCTTTTATGACTTCCTGAAAATGACAAGACTCGAAAGCTAGGCCTGGCTTTAGAAAAAACCCAACCCCAGCAGATGAGGCTGACAGATTGCTAAAATAGCATTGCCCTTTGAAAGTTTGGCACCAGTCATGTTCCACGTTAGGTGTGATGTGGGTCTCTTGTAGTAAAAGAACATTTGCCTTTTTACGGTCAAACAAGTTTTTGACTTGGGCCTGACGGAGGTGGCTTGCACCCCCACCATTCATGTTTAAGGTCGCAAAGGAAATGTTTTTCATTCCGTGGTAATGAAATCGCCCTGTGCTTGGGAACACTCTGCACCTGCTCGGGTAACAAACTTTCTTAACCTGTGGAGTTGAGATTTCGTCAGGTCAAAATCCTCACGCGCTTTGATTATTGACTTTGCGGTGCACATGAATGCAGCCAAGTCAGGGAAATTGTCTTTAATGACAATGTTGCGGTGACGATACGTTTCGTTAAGGAAGGTAAGAACGAGTTGAGGGGATACCTGCGAGTGACCTGTCATTGTTTGTGACAGCGCGGTTGCCTCAATGTCATCTTCGGACTCAGACACGTCAGATAACATGTCGTCGGGATCTGGGGTATTACCCGCTGCCCCCGCGGTCTTGTCTGGGGGCACCTTCACAAGTTTCTCAAGGTGTTCCCGAGGGCACTCGTTAACACTTTGGTGGATATTTGTTTCTGGGGTCGGAGCTTGGGTTTGAGATCCCGGCAAACTCAGATTTGCTGGCCCCGTTTGTACAGTGGGAGCGTTTATTGAATCCTTAGTCTGCTCGGTATTTAAAGGGGGGGCAGGCGGAAAACCATTTCCCAGCTCGGAAATGGTAATACTTTCACTGGAGGTTTCGCACTCGGAAACTTCCAGGTGAGAGGTACAAATTTTATTTTTTGGCTCATTTACATAATGAGACTCACTGGTGTCATTGGCAACGGTATCCATGTTCTCAGTTAGTGAGGGAATGTCAGAGGGGCACTCGGACACGTGTGCGCCGGAAATGGTGCCGCCCATGACCGCCTTCTTTGCAGCACTAGCGAAACTGCTTGGCGCTGGTGCTCTTCGCTTTTTAGAAAACACTGTGGATTCTTCGTTCATGGGTTCGGGAAAGGGGGCAATGCTAGTTGTGTCAGTCGCATCGGTGGGTGTCGTCACATTGGAATCGAAAAGCACCGGTGTGACAGACGACTCAGTCGGGGTGTCAGAAGGTACGGTCGGGGTGTCAGAAGGTACGGTCGGGGTGTCAGAAGGTACGGTCGGGGTGTCAGAAGGTACGGTCGGGGTGTCAGAAGGTACGGTCAGGGTGTCAGAAGGTACGGTCCGGGCGTCCGAAGGTGCGGTCGGGGTGTCAGAGGGTACGGTCCGGGTGACGGAAGGTACGGTCGGGGTGTCAGAAGGTACGGTCAGGGTGTCAGAAGGTACGGTCCGGGCGTCCGAAGGTGCGGTCGGGGTGTCAGAGGGTACGGTCCGGGTGACGGAAGGTACGGTAGGGGTGACAGGAGATACGGTCCGGGTGACGGAAGGTACGGTAGGGGTAACAGGAGATACGGTCCGGGTGTCAGCGAGCATGGTCGGGGTGTCACAAGGCGCGGTGGAGGGATTGGCCTTTTTGCAAGCCCTTTCGTTATGTCCCGGTTCACCACACTTCGGACAAGCGGCCCTAGGACAGAATCTTTTAACGTGTCCGAATTCTCCACAATTAAAGCAAGTTAAGGAGGCTGAGGAAGCATACATGTGGTATTCTCGATCATCCAACGATACTTTAAAGGATATATTTAAACCTGTATCGGCTCCGCGATCCGGGAGGATCATGTACACCTGCCTCCTAAAGCTCATCACGTGTTTAACACGATCACTGCGACACCCGAGCGGGATCATTGAGATTCGGGAAACAATTTTTCCATAACGAGACAGAACAGATAGGAGTTTCTCGCCTGGCACAAATGGTGGGACGTTGGATATTGTTATCTTGGTCGCCGGCGTATCCATAGGGGATACCGTAATGTAATGGCCCCCTTTTATGGTTAGACCGGTACTAACGACGTCATGGACGAGTTTTTCTTCTGACACGAAGACAACAAATTTTTGGTTCATTCGTGACGCCGCACGAACATTACCGTCTCCTATGATGGATCCCACGGCAAGGATAATGTCCTCAGTAGGAGCTCCTTCGGGCGGAACACATGCGAATGCATGCTTACGTGTCAATTTCTCGAACGCCTCGCAACGAGAGCGTGTATTCGCCATACCGGCGAAATCCCCCCCCCCCCCCCCCCCCTTGTCCGAACCGGACAAGAAGGTGTCAAACCTAAATAATCAAACTAAAGTAAATAATAAACGTGCATTATAAGCGCAAGGAAAGGCTTACAAAGCGTCGTCAAAGCCAGTAGGCCGCACCCAAAATGGGCTCGCTCTCAATCCTCTCTCTCTTGAAGACAAGGGTACAGAACGGATGGAAACACGATGCCGAAGCACAACGGATGGAAAAGGAGAGGGAGGGGGGGCAGGGGAGGGCAGGAGAGGAGGAAAACTCACAAAGAACTCACTACACCACAGAGCAGTTGCTCACAGCCGCCATGACGCCACACCCACCACAAACGGCCAGCAGGGGGCGCGAGAGAGAGAGAGAGAGAGAGTTGGAGAGAGAGAGAGTTGGAGAGAGGGAGAGTTGGAGAGAGAGAGTTGGATAGACAGAGGGTTGGAGAGAGGGAGAGTTGGAGAGAGGGAGAGTTGGAGAGAGGGAGAGTTGGAGAGAGAGGGAGAGTTGGAGAGAGAGAGAGAGTTGGAGAGACAGAGGGTTGGAGAGAGGGAGAGAGGGAGAGAGTTGGAGAGAGAGAGTTGGAGAGAGTTGGAGAGAGAGAGAGTTGGAGAGAGGGAGAGTTGGAGAGAGAGAGAGAGTTGGAGAGAGAGAGAGTTGGAGAGAGAGAGAGTTGGAGAGAGAGAGAGTTGGAGAGAGAGAGTTGGAGAGACAGAGGGTTGGAGAGAGGGAGAGTTGGAGAGAGGGAGAGAGAGGGAGAGAGTTGGAGAGAGAGAGAGTTGGAGAGAGAGAGAGTTGGAGAGAGAGAGAGTTGGAGAGAGGGAGAGTTGGAGAGAGGGAGAGAGAGGGAGAGAGTTGTAGAGAGTTGGAGAGAGAGGGAGAGTTGGAGAGACAGAGAGTTGGAGAGAGAGAGGGTGAGAGAGAGAGAGAGGGTTGGAGAGAGGGAGAGTTGGAGAGAGAGTTGGAGAGAGTTGGAGAGAGGGAGAGTTGGAGAGAGGGAGAGTTGGAGAGAGGGAGAGTTGGAGAGAGGGAGAGTTGCAGAAGAGAGATGGAGAAGAGATGAGGAGAGGAGAGGAGAGGAAAGAAGAGAAGGAGAGAGAAGGAGAGAGAGGGAGAGAGATGGAGACACACTGAGACATAGGGCCGGTTCATAGGGACTGATTGGCACTCTGACCGTGACCATGCTGCCCTGACAAATCCGGGTAGGAGGGAAGAATAGGGAAGATTTGGGCCCCGACTTGCATTGGGATAATTGTGCTTTGATGAAGTTGAAGGAGCAGCTGACCCCCGGTAAACCCCCATAGACGCCAATTTTTTTTAATGCTGTAAACAAACTTGAGTTGCAACATACCAAATATGATTTGTGCCAAGTTTGGTCACAATCCCATCAGCAGTTTCGGAGAAGTTTCAAGTGTTTACGGACTGACGGACGGACGACGTGCCATCCTATGAGCCCCCCGGAACTACGTTCCAGCTGAGCTAAAATCAGGGGTTTTCCCCCAAAATAGGTATTTACTTTTTTCTCGGTGACAAATTTCATGGGTCATCCACACCTACCAGTGGTTCCCTGGTTCTACCAGGTGAATCCATGGGCACATCCCCAATTTTTTAGCTCGTCATACTTTAACTTTAACCACATTAACCACTATACCACTTTAACCCTTTCAAAATCATTTTGACCAAGCTCACCGGGCACCAACCTTGCACGTCAACATCCTCTGTTCTCACCAATTTGTGCGATTTCAACTGAATTTCACCATATATTTGTTTTCCCAGCAAGTGACAGGCTCATGGAGGGAGCCGGTCTATGATGATGCGTGAGTAGGTTTTGCATGAAAGGCAAAAACTTTCTGGCACAACAATCAAAATCGTTTTCTTTGAAATTTGAACCCATATCATCCGACTATTAATTTGCAATTGGTCACTGGCTTTGGCACCAATACAAATTTTTATTATGGACCCTAGGCATCAAAAAACTACGTATATCTTATTGAACAATGTTGTTACATAGGAGTACTTCCTGTTACAAAGGAGTACTTCCTGTTACAAAGGAAACAAAGGAGTACCGTGCCACCATTAGAGCATTTATATTGCATCAGACGTTAGTCAGGGCCCTTAGGGATATTTTGGTTCAAATTCTTCCAAAAGCATCAAATTTGGCGCAGATGTTGCCCATGCCATACTCTTTCGATTTTTGACGGGCGCCAAGGGCGGTATGATCCGGGGACCATACCGGTCCATCCCGCCATGTCACCTGACCTATGACGTCATAATTAGGATATGCATCCAATCACATGGCGTACTATAAGTGGTCAAAGTTCAAAATGAATCGATCGAAAAATGAAGGCAGGGATCCATTTTTAAGGTTTTCATAAAATCCAATATGGCCGCCAGGTCACATGACCTATGACGTCATATTTATGACATGTATACAATCATGTATACATGAACCCGGATCATGATCGCACAAAAATTAAACACAAGGATATGGCATACAGTTCATAAAACATCAAAATCCGTACCTTTGTAATTAGACTGATGAACTGCATATGCCTGAAAATTAGGAAATAGACATGTAAATATTTCCTCTAATTGTCAAAAATAAGGTCAGAGTTCGATTACCCAACCCAGAAACATAAAATGGTGAACCTCGCGTAAATCTTGACAAAAAACTCAAAAACCGACATGTTTGACTCAAAAATGACCTTTAAGATGACCTTGAGGGTTGACCTTGACCTCGAATCATCAAAATAACATCATAATTGGATTCCTCGACCTCGAAAACCCCTGAAAAGTGGTATCGTACATGATTCCAACCCTTTTGGTTATTTAACTGATTTTCCTCTAATCCGGGTGGCGGCCATTGAGTATTTCGCCAATATGGGGCCGCCGGGGGGGGGGGCGCCCCTCTTGGCGCCCGTCAAAAATCGAAAGAGTATGGCATGGGCAACATCTGGGCCAAATTTGGTGCTTTTGGAAGAATTTGAACCAAACGGCCCCAAAATATCCCTAAGGGCCCTGACTACGTGGCATTAAATGTGAATTGTTGCTCCCAGCTTATTGGCTCGATGCCAGAAGACACTATTTGCATTTTTGCCTCTTCATCCCAACCCCAACTTGCTAGTTTAAACAAATTCACATTTGGCCAAACTACTTTTTGATGTAAATGCTGTCTTGAAGCTAGTGTATTTTTCCTGTTGATACTGGCTTATTATTTGCATCACTTATTATATATTTTTCAAACAGGAAGCACCTGATTTTGATTCCTCAATTGGTGCCTTTCTTTGTAACACACAGTGGTTAACAATAGATAAAGACTTGCCCACATTTAACAAACATGTTTCAGAAATGCCATAGAGTACCTGCCAATGTTTTCTCTAGCTGATCACGAACAATCATTACCTCCGCCACCAAAGGTGGATGGAGGTTATGTTTTCACCCCTGTCTGTCCGTTTGTGAACAAAATATCTCAAAAAGTTGTCGACAGATTCGGACGAAACTTGGCAGAGATGTAGCGTATGTGACAAGGACCAAATGACTAGATTTTGGTGGAGATCTCAATATGGATTCGGATATGGGAATTATTTAATTTTTTTAAGTGATTCTTCACCATTGGGAGATAGGGCAAAAAAACTATACATAGCAGGATATCTCAAAAAGTTATGGATGCATTTGGACTAAACTTGGTGGAGACGTTGTGTGTGTGACAGGGAAGAATCGATGCAATTTTGGTGAAGATCCAGATCCGGATCCAGCTTGTTGAATTTTTAAAAGTGATTCTTCACCATTAAGTGATATGGCCAACCAGGTGGAGGTGTGCTCTCTACTGAGTGCCGTTCTAGTTTCAGATGTTATTGCTTGCAGTTTTGTGGGGTCCCAGGTGTCAACCTCTTTGACCGTGCAATGGCATTTTATTAGTCCCCTACCGGTGTACACCGGAGGGGACTATAGGTTTGCACGCCGCCCCTCCGTCCGTCAGTCCGTCAGTCCGTCACGCAAAGAACAGTTTTCCGGACTTTTTTTCTAAACGCTTAACGCTAATGATTTCAAACTTGGTACATGGGTTCCTCATGATAAGTTACAGATCGAGTTCGAACTTCACGACGTTTCGATCATTTTTAACAAAGTTATGGTACTTTGAACTTTGGGAATTCTGATAATTCTGATGATCCTTAACTCAGTGCCATTTTAAGTTTTAATTTCCTTTAAAAACCAATTTCTCTGCAATAATAGGACCGATTGAGATAAAATTTTCACCATATGATGGACTCGGTCTGTAGAATATTTTAATGGTAGTTATGACGTCACAGGTCACGTGGTTCGGCCGCCATATTGTTTTTCGTGAAAACACGAAACCCCCTTTTTCTCTGCAACGGCTGAACAGATCGAGGCCAAACTTTGCAGGCAGAATCGCATACCCGTGACGAACAAAAGGTCCGCGAGCATGACGTCATGCGTCACATGGTTTCAGAGTTATGACGTTTTCAAGCATGAACCTTTAAAACCGAGCTCCTCCCTCATTTTTGATCCAATCGAGGGGAAACTCCACAGATCTGTTCAGGACTAAAATGTCCTTTTGGAATTTGCGATAGGGCACATGGTTTGGCAGATATCGTTAATTAAACGAAAATATTTAAAAAAAAATGGATATCTCTTGTTTATTCTCGTGTTCTCCTCAAGCCGCACTGCGCGTCCTCAGCCTCGTCAACAGCGCGACACAGCGCGCACTTTCCGGAGGGGCGGAGCCAAGCCGAGCAACATATATATACACATCGATCATTGATCGTGAACCGAAAAATATAATAAATTACTGATGGTTTCAGAGTTATGACGTTTTTAAGCATGAACCTTTAAAACCGAGCCCCTCCCTCATTTTTGATCCAATCGAGGGGAAACTTCACAAATCTGTTCAGCATGTCAGTCTACTAAAATGTCCTTTTGGAATTTGAGATCAGGCACGTGGTTTGGCAGATATCGTTAATTAAACGAAAAAGAAAAAATGGATATCTCTTGAATCGCTGGTACCTCAGACCGTGAGTTGGTAATAATTTATATAATTCACACAGTGCAATACGTACAGGCTGCTCCACGGAGCGACCTTGCGGGCTTATCAATGAGGCGAGGCGTGACACACGTGTCTCAGCATACCTCAGATCAAGTTTGAAAACCAGCATCAACCGTGCATAAATTTGCATATTCGATCATTTTTGACATAGTTATGGCACTTTGAACTTTGGTAGGGGACATGTATTGCAGCGCAATACTCCGAATGCTTGTTTTTTTTGTTTTTTTTTGTTTTTTTTTAACACAGAATCGAGGCCCGTGAAAGAGCTAACATTGATCACACAAACAGATGAAACAGATAAACAAAATACATATATAAAAAGAGGGAGCGATAGACAAGATGGGGAGAGAAGGGGAAGCACACAAACACAACATTTGAGAGCAGGGACATCGGGAGATGTGTGGGAGGGAGAGGGCTTGGGGGGAGGAGGCGTGGGAAGTGGGGGGGGGGGGGTGGGAGAAGTATAAAACACAAGGACACCAAGGACTTCCAGGAAAGAAGTTGGTATTTCAAAAAAGTGGATTTGGGGTGAAATTAGCGGGGGTAGAAAAGATCAAGGTTTTGGATGGGGGAAGATAAGAGATGGTGGTGAACAGCTGTTTTAAAGACCTGGAAGGAGGAGTGGGATTGAAGAGAGTGAGGGAGTTTGTTCCAGAGGTGGGAGAAAAGAGGAATGAAGGAGTGAAGGTGAGCAGAGAGTCTTGATTTTGGAAGTTTAACCATAAGAGGGTTGCAGGCAGACCTTGTGCGACCTGTAGGAATATTTGGGGGACAGAGCCCAGAGAGAGCTGGGGCTGTGGGGGGGGGGGGGGGCAAGGCCGGAGAGGAGTCGGTAGAAGATGGAAAGACCACCAACCTGCCTGCGGTGAGTGAGTGAAAGGCCCTCGGAGTTACCTTCATCACGGGAGATTCCAATGATTCTGAACGCTTTGGTTTCAACAGCGTGAAGACGAGCTAGGTGTGAGGCAGAAGCACCAACCTAGAGGGGAGAGCAGTATTCCATTGAGCTGCGGATGAAAGCCTTGTACGTGGTGAGGAGCTCAGTTGTGCCAAGGAAGGACTTCGCACGATGGAGGATGCCCAGTTGGCGACTGGCTTTGGAGGCCAGATTTGAAATGTGGTTTTCCCAGGAAAGATCATGGCAGATAGTGAGACCCAAAAGCTTGAGTGACAGAACTTCTTGGAGAGGATTATTCAGAAAGTGGATGGGAGGGTTGTCCAGTCGGTCTTTTCGGAGAGACATCGTAAGAGTGTGAGATTTGTCCGGATTGAAAGACATGTTCCACTTGTTTGACCAGTCTGTGATTTTGTCCAGGTCTGCAGAGAGTGAGGAGGCTGCAGACTGCCGATCTGAGGGATGAGGAATGGAGCGACAGAGAGTAGAGTCATCAGCAAAGAGATAGAGCGGATTTTCAAGAGAGTCAGAGAGATCATTGATGAAGACCAGAAAAACCACAGGGCCCAGAACACTGCCTTGGGGAACTCCAGCCTGAACAGGAAGAGGAGATGAGAGAAACCCATTCAGGGCCACACGTTGACAACGACTAGAGAAGAAGTCCGCCAGCCATGCGTGGAAATTTCCATGGATACCAAAGGAGGAGGGTTTGGTGAGCAGGACGGGGTGCCAGACCGTATCGAAGGCACGTGATATGTCAAGGGAGACAGCTCTAATTTCCTGTTTGGCCGTGAGGACCTCCATCCATTGTTGAGACAGCAGAAGCAGCATGTCCAGAGTAGAGTGACCAGGTCTGAAACCAAATTGATGATCAGAGATCAAGCCATTGGAGAAGAGGAAAGATTTCATATCCGAAGCAATGATGGATTCCATGACTTTGCTGATAATTGGGAAAAGGTTGATTGGTCTGTAATTGCTAGGATCTGTTTTTGCACCTTTTTTTGTGCAAAGTGGTGATGTTGGCTGATTTCCAAGCAGATGGCAGATGACCTTGAGCAAAAGAGAGGGTGAAGAGAACAGAGAGAGGGAGTGAAAGAGCAGAAGAACAGGATTTTAGGACCCGTGGGCTGATGCCGTCAGCTCCAGTTGCAGAATCAGATTCGAGGGTTGAGAGAGACTTTTCCACCTTGTCAGGAGGAAAGGACGCAGAGTCCAGGAGCAGCTGGGTACGACTGGGTATGGTGGGTACAGAGAGGGATGGGTTTGGGACACAAGATTTAGAGGCAAACACATAGTTGAGGCATTCAGTTTTTTCACGTGCGGAGTCAGCTGTGTAGCCGTTTGAGGTGAGGGAGGGGATGGAGGGGGAACAAACACCAGAAACAGATTTGACCAGATGCCACCAGGATTTGGAAGAGGGAGACAGATAAGAGAGTTCGGTCTTGAGAACGGAGAGATATTGTTTCCTGGCTCTCCTGAGGGTGGACACACATTTGTTTCGGGCTTTGTGAAAGGAAATGAGATTTCCTTCCTTTGGATTTGCTTTCCAGGAGATGAAGGCAAGTTGTTTCTGGGCAACAGCCTCACCACAAGTTCCGTGTACCATGGACGGGAGGAAGGGTATGACAACTGAAGACGAGATGGGATAAATCTGTGCATGAGAGAGAGCAATTTACTTTGGAAGAATTCCAAGGATGAGTTGATGTCAGAGGCGGTAGAGATGGGAGACCAGTCCAGATGATTGATGGCTGCTTGAAGACCGTGCCAGTTGGCCTGAGTGAAATGCCAGTCTCGTCGACGCTGAGGAGGCTCTCTGAGAATGGTCAGAGAGATGTCCACTTTAACAAGCACATGATCAAATGAGCCGATTGGAGCAGAAGAAGAGCAGCAGACATTTTCAGGGAAGTTAGTCATAACGGAGTCCAGAAGAGAAGATGCTCCGTTGACTGAGATCCGGGTCAGGAAATTGACAGATTGTGTCTGTCCCAGTGAGTCGCAGAAGTCCTTTGTTGAGGAGCAATGGCTGGTGAGAGAGGTACCCACACCCAGCCAACTGGCATGGTGACAATTTAAATCACCACTTATGAGGAAGAGGGAGTTGGGATGGGTAGATAGAAGTTGGTCCATATTATCAGACAGCAAGATGTAGGTGGAGTCATCACTGTTTGGTGGACGGTACAACACACATATGAATAAAAGGTGGGAGCGAAGGGGAAGCCGTAGCCAGAGGTATTCCTGGGGGTGAGGTGGAGAGAGGGTAGCGCAAGGTGAGTGAGGAAGAGAGTTTTTTTTATAAAGATAGCAACCCCACCTCCAGGACGAGGCTCAGGTCTATCATACCAGAGGAGGGAGTAACCTGGGAGAGATACCAAGGAATCAGAGACATCATGAAGGAGGAAAGCTCCTGTTAAGCAGATCACATCTGGTTTGTCAGAATCAACCTGTATGGAGAGATCAGTCAAGTTTGAGCGAAGGCCCCGGATGTTTGAGGTCCATTCCGTCAATGTAGAGGAAGGGGGAGCATTGGATACAGAACGGGGGGGGGGGGGAGGGGTAGGGTAAGTAGGGTCAGATGTGGAAGAGGAGGAAGAGGTAGGGAGAGCTGTTGAAGGTGTGTCAGAGATTTCAGAATAGCTTGGAGAAAGGAAAGGATGGGGTGGACAAAAGGTTTGATGGCGATTGGGTGAGGCACAATGATGTGTTATTTGAGGAGGGGGAAGAACGAGGCAGATGGTTGGGGGAGTTGAAGGTGAAAGTTGGAAGGGGGAAGAAGCGGGGAGGACGCTTTGAGGAGGAGGGGTGAGAGGGGAGTCTAGGAGGGGAGGGGCGAGGAAGAGTCTTGGAGGGGAGGGGTGTGGGGGGAGTTTAGGAGGGAAGGGGCAAGGGGGAGATTTGAAAGGGATGGGTGATGGGAAGGATTTGGAGGGGAGGGGCAAGGGGGAAGATTTGAAAGGGATGGGTGATGGGGAAGATATGGAGGGGAGAGGCAAGGGGGAAGATTTGAAAGAGATGGGTGATGGGGAGGATTTGGAGGGGAGGGGCAAGGGGGTAGATTTGGAGGGGAGGGGTGATGGGGAAGTTTTGGAGGGGTGGGGTGATGGGGAAGTTTTGGAGGGGAGGGGTGATGGGGAAGTTTTGGAGGGGAGGGGTGAGATTGGATTTTAGAAAGTGTACGATTAATGGGAAATGAACATTTATTGCAAAATGAGTTTCTTGTGACCTTCGAGTCAAAAATACGTTTGAGGACGCTGGAGGAGGGGTGGCGTGCAGGAGAGTTTTGGGAATGCAGAAAAGAGGAACTGTAAGAGATGGAATTTTTTTTTGGAATGAATAGATTTGGTGAGCAAGTCGAAAGCATCCTTTTATAGAAGAAGAAGAAAAAGGTGTTATAATATACGACAGAATACAGTTCTTCAGGGGAAAGTTTAAACATTTTTAAATTGAGCAGTGAAAACTATCTGGGGAAATAGAAAATGGAAATGGGGGTGAAACACGTGATCGAAGAACGAATGAACAAATAAGAACAACGAATAAGAACAGAGAAGGAATTGTTTTTTTTTGTTTTTTTTGAGTTGAGATTTTAAACAAGGAAGTATGGGGTGAAGACTGGGACAAAAACAGAGAACGAAAGTAATTGCAGCACAATCGACAGACCGCTGAGAGAAAAACAAAGCCTCAAGGTAGGACACGGTAGCCTACTGGGCCTCAAAATACGCGACACGAATTAACCGACGATTTGGTATACAGGTATGAACAATTAACACCGAGAATCTTACTAAGGACACACTATAGGTACACACACCGATAGATAGATACAGTTTCGACAAAAACACAATTGTGAAAAATTGCTTGACTTCGAAAGCGTGAGCGCATGGACAGCTTCGAAAAGACGTGACCTCGCCGACAAAGATCTCGCGAGATCTCAAGTGGAGATCTCAAGATCAAGCTCGTGCAGCATAAGTTGTTTACGTGCTAAAGCTCAGTTATATCTCTGATGTTTGGGTAATGAGAGAGTATTTTTATCTCTAAAATTGTTTCTATAATCCAGTCGGAAACCTTCTCAACCTAACTCAAGTTTTGCTACAAATCCCGTTGGATTTAAAGACATAAGGAATATGTTTTGTGAATCCAAAGATAAGAACCTCAAAACAAAGAGAAATCATCTTTGTATGTCAATGTTCTTTTCTTCTCTTTTATAAATATTGCTGTGGGATTTTCTGTGAAATGTAGTTCTGGTCTTATAAAATGGTTTATCCATGCATGTGTGTACTTACTCCCACGTTGATCGTAATCCTTACATCCACTCTTTGTCTCAGGTTGTCAATTTTGCTTTCAATTTTGCTGTCAACGCCTGAATGCTCATAAACTTTATAAACTCCCTCGTACAGCACTTCTCAATTGCTTTCTTTCTGATATCTGTATTGAGATCAATATATGTGTTTACCCATGGTGATACATACATACTTTCACATTTTCTATACTAGCAATGGTACCCTCCCTATGGGCGGGGCTTCAATTGTGAGGCCAAAATGAAAAGGCAAAATATCAGAAATTGAAGGCTTTTTTATTTTAAACGATTTATATAAACATCTGTTAAATCATATCACACGCAAATCATCAAAATCTAGAGTATTTGTAGAATTTCAACAAAAGCCACATCACTGTTCATATCGGTAAATATTATGCCATCGTGTTTGGAAAAACTGGAAAATTGGAAAAATTGGAAATTGGAAAAAATTGCAAAAATGGAAAAAAAATTGGTAAAACAATATAGGCTATTTTACTCCAGGGGGTCCCAGGATTACCCACCCAAAATTTCGTTGCGATTGGTTCAGCTTTTTTGCGGTACCTGGGAACAGACGGACGGACAGACATTTGGTGAATTAATAGTAATATTTGGAACATTGTCCCCCTTCAAGTGACACCATTCTCATGTTGACAATTGTATCGTCTTGGCTACTCATGGGCCACACCCAGAAAATCATACCCAAAAAGGGAGCAACCACACCCTGAGTCTTGGAGCCGGTTGCGGCCTGGATTTAAAGTGGTTGGAGACAACAGACTGTTCAACCAAATACTTTACGACTATCGGGGAAGCCTCTTTGTAGTGGTTGTACCCCCAACAGAAGTCGGAGGCCAAATCTTCCCCATTCTTCTCTGCTGCCCGGATTTGTAAGGGCAGAGCGTTCATGGTCAGAGTGCCGATCGGTTCCCATGGACCAGCCCTTTCCCTCTTGTCTCTCTCTCTCTCTCTCTAACTCTGACTTTGTGAAGGTGGAGGTACACCATCCTGTATGTGGGGGCTCTCTGGGTTGTTCCTGGGAGATCGATCGGCTGTCCCCGTGCCGCAGGCTTGTTCGACAGACTGTCCTGGGCTATACAACAACAACAGCAACTAAATACTTGTGAAACTATATGGTATTCATAGAATACTTACCTTGCGCAGTCAACTTGTTGCGAGCCAACTCTTCTGTTTTTGAACATTTTAAAATTTTATCCAATATGCTGCCACACCACGTGAGCGATTACATCATAAATTCATATTCTCTAATATAATTGTTGCATAGATCACGCTCAATACATTTCAAACTGATCAGACGAAGCGTTGTCCCTGTCGAATTATGACGTCATAATTATGGCACCAATGACGTCATCGTTAACAACACCTATTCCCCATATGGAGTTCTTTGCAATGAGCCATGTTTCAATTTTTTCCATTCAGCGGTTTTGGAGATATAGAGGTGCAACATTGTTCGGTTTTTCCAAGATGGCGTCTGTACCACATGACCTATGACGTCATGATTATCATTCAAATATTATACAGGAGGAGGCGCTCCTATGTTGAGAATTTAGTGTCCATCAGACCAACTGTTGCTGAATTTTTTAAAATAATGATCGGATAAGTGTTGTACTTGTCAAATTATGACGTCATAACGAAGGCACCGATGACATCATCATGAACATATCTTATTCCCCATGGGGAGTATTTGACAATGAGCCAGGTCTCAAATTTTTTTCCATGCAGCGGTTTCAGATATAGAGGTGCGAAGTTATTTCAAGATGGCGCCTGTATCACGTGACCTATGACGTCATAATCATTAAAATTCTTCTACAGGAGGAGGCCCTCCCAAGGTGAAAATTTCGTGTCAATTGGACCAAGAATTGCAGAGAAAATGAGTTTTTAAAATGCAGACACGTACACCGACGCACATGGCACACGTACCAACTGAATGCTTAACCCCGCTTTTCGCTTCGCGAGCGCAGGGTAACAAGACTCCACTATGTTGGTGATAGAAAATGAAATGCACAATTAATAAAGTAATTATATACTGTATATACACATACAGTAAACATACAAACTCCCAATGTAACTACTCATGTTGTCTTCTGCAGGTTAGAGACAGAGGGCCAGAGACTCTGCGCCATTTTTTTAACCTCTTCTACTGGTGCATCAACCTTGGAGCGATCTTCTCTCTCGGCTTCATCTGCTACATACAGCAGAACGTCAGCTTCTTCTGGGGATATGTGCTTCCTGTAGCCTGTGTGGCACTTTCCCTCATCACCTTTCTCAGCGGTCGTCCTGTTTATGTTTCAGAGAACAGCTTCGGTATAAAATGGGAGTCGATGAAGATTGGTTTCCGAGACATGTTTTCCAGGTTGCAGCGCAGACAGCAGAACATTGCTGAGAACCAGAGGTTTGAAGTACTCGTTCGGATATTCCTCCTGGATGTCATAATGACGATGTAACCGCAATCGCATTCTCTTAAAATCAAAATTTTCTAATTTCTATTTGAAATCCTTTTTATTTATTTAAACGTCATCTTTCTATTTACCTCTGCCACCAAAGGTGATGGAGGTTGTGTTTTCACCACTGCCTGTTTCTGTTTGTTTGTTTGTGAACAAAATATCTCAAAAGGTTGTCGACGGATTCGGACGAAATTTGGCAGAGATGTAGCGTATGTCACAAGGACGAAATGATTAGAGTTTGGTGAAGATCCGGATTCGGATCCGGCTAATAGAATATTTTAAGTGATTCTTCACCATTGGGGGATCGGGCCAAAAACGATTTATAGCAGGATATCTCAAAAAGTTGTGGACGGATTTGGACGAAACTTGGTGGACCGGTTGGGTGTCTAAAAAGGACAAATAAATTCGATTTTGGTGAAGATCTGAATATGGATTAGGATATGAGAATTATTTAATTTCTTAAAGTGATTCTTCACCATTGGGAGATAGGGCCAAAAACTATACATTGCGGGATATCAAAACGTTATGGATGGATTTGGACTAAACTTGGTGGGCAGGTTGTGTGTGTGACAAGGAAGAATCGATTCGATTTTGGTGAAGATCTGAATTTGGATTCCGATATGAGAATTATTTAATTTTTGACGAATTTTTGATTCGTTACCATTGAGTGAAATGGCCAACCAGGCGGAGGTAATATATGTTCTCTACTGAGTGCCGTTCTATTCATCCATGTATTTTCCACATTGAAAAATATACCAGTCGTATGTGGCTTTCCTGGTGGGAAAATAACTCGCTTTGCAATTCCACTCATTTTATTTTTATTTTTATATTTTTATATTTTTATATTTTGTATATTATAAAATATAATTATATATAATATAATAAAATATAATATAATATAATTATATTATATTTTTATATTATTTTTATTTTTCAATAATACTAAATGCCTCTGGTCACCTTGCTTTTTCCTCACTTCTAAAACCAATGTCTTTCTCAATTATATCACAGCAGCAACAGGGAAGTTACCACCACCCTTCTGATGAATTGTGACGGCGGCAAAAAGAGTCTTTATAGGGTGGTGCTGGTTTTTACTGCCATTGTCCCTTACTGGATGGTTTACTTTCAGGTACAGTAGTATGATGAACTCGTTTTTATTACCTCTGCCACCAATGGTTTTCACCCCTGTCTGTCTGTCCGTGAGCAGGATATCTCAAAAAACTATTGCCGGATTTGGACGAAACCTGGTGGACAGATTTGGTCTGTGCCAAGGATGAGTTATTTTGATTTTGGTGAAGTTCCGAATCCAGATACTGATTTAAAAAAAAAGTGATTCTTCACCATTGAGAGATGGGAGCCATAATCGATATATAGCACGATATCTCAAAAAGTTATGGATGGATTTGGACAAAACTAGGTGGATGAGTTGGTTAGGTGACAATAACAAGCTGATTAGATTTTGGTTCAGGTCTGGATTCAGATCCGCCCTATCAGTGGATACAAAACGTAAATTGTTCAACCTTGCGGAGCTCTATACTGAGTGCTGTTCTAGTTCAACTTTGTTTAGATGGTACTCAGCCATACATTGTCGTTTTACTTCGACCTTTTGCTCCATCCCTCAACAACATTTTCAATCCGTTTACTTTATCACCTGAAAAATAAAATGTATTGCAACTTATTTTTTTATCATTTAGATGGTGCAGTGCATCGATCATGGCATTGTCCAAAGTAAATGTTTTTTCCTTCTGTTTCTGTGTCGCCTTTATGGCTGCAATTTGTCACGAACTGGTTTCTGGGAATAGTCCCACAGCTCTAATTGACTTTCCCCAAGGAATGATGTGCCGTCGCTCCGATGGTAAAAAGACCTTTTCAGAGTAATCTAATCGCAACGATTAACCGAGCGATTATGGCCTTTGTACGTAATTGTGACCATAAAGGTACTTGCCTGACATGGATGTAAAGTGAAGAGGGAACATGGCCACTACATTTACAAAAGAAACCAATAGAATTACTGAACAAATAATTACAATTTCCCTTCATCCCAAGCTACAGCTCATTAAAGTTTACTTTTATAACGAGCATGAACTGTATTGTGACACAGGCAAGCAGGGATTATCAATCCTTCATCTTACTATAATTCACCAAATGTCTGTCTCTGTCTGTCTGTTCCCAGGTACCGCAAAAACGGCTGAACCGATCGCAACGATATTTTGGGTGGGTAATCCTGGGACCCCCTGGAGTAAAATGGCCATATTGATTTTCCAATTTTTCCCCAATTTTCCAATTTCCAATTTTTTCAATTTTTTCGTTTTTCCAAACACGATGGAATAATATTTACCGATATGAACAGTGATGTGGCTTTTATTGAAATTCTACAAATACTGTCTAGATTTTGATGATTTGCGTGTGATATGATTTAACGGATGTTTATATAAATCGCTTAAAATAAAAAAGCCTTCAATTTCTGATATTTTGCCTTTTCATTTGGGCCTCCCAATTGAAGCCCCGCCCGTAGGTAGGGTACCGTTGCTAGTTACAATAAAACAATTAATCGGAAAGAGAAGGTAGCATTAGTGCAAGTCTCTCGCAGTGAATAATGGGTGCCCAAACACTAGAGACAGATAACGCACAAATCAGGAAGTTGGCAACTGTTAACTTATCCACATAGTTCTGTTTATATCATGTGCTTCTCTTTTCTGGAGCAAAAGGCAAGCTATTTTCTCGTAATCGATTGATCACATAGGTTGTTGTACCAGGGATGGAATGATGGGCAGGATTGCTGAACGTGTGTAGGTATGGACGAATGAACATTGAGGAATGAGTCCGAGGCATGTTAAGAGATGAAGAGATTGACCCAGTCTCGTGAAGGAGATTCTTCACTGAAGACCAGAATGATCTGGCTTATTAATCTCTATGGTATCCTGAAGACTGCCAGAGAAAGAGCCATTTATCAGAGGACATTATCTGAGGAAGAGCAAGAAGGGTTGTAAGACAAGTTTGACTGATCGTGTTTTTCAGTGAGTGGGAGCTAGAAGGGGACTACATATAGGACGGAAATCCAATGGATTGGGTAACTAACGCCTCAAGTGTCACCAAAGATCTTTGCTTTTGCTCAAAGACCAGGAACAGTGTTGATTTGAGAACCGACGCCAAGGCAGCTGGAATCGTGTGAAATGAAGTCACGACAAACACCAAAATCAAACCTAGTGTGGGAGTCGTGAGTCCAAGTTGTCTGAAAGGATGTTGCTTAATTGTTTGTCCAGTAACATTTGATTGAGATCGATTTCCGTTTGGTGCAAATTTTTCTGCTTCAAAAAGAGAACAAAAGGCGAGTTATCCAAATATAGAAATTACATTTGCAAATCCGTTCCGATGTGATCGATATACCCTGTTATAGAGTGTTGGTGCTGCTGAAGCAGTTTCTTGGTAAGGGTCATGCTGGGCGGTGTGCCCTTCCTCTCCCAGGAGTAGTTAGGGCAGGAATATGGAATTTGTATATATGTATATATTGTTATGTTTGTAGGGAGTAGGCAGTGATTACCTTAGTCCAAGTAGAATTGCATAGGTAGTGTGCTCTGACTGTCGTGAAGAAGAAGAAAACACATGCATCATAAGTAGGGATCCCGGTAGACCGTATGTCGTGTAAGTGCGTATCTTCGTTCCCATCACGAGGGGTGGGGTCATGTTCATTAGTTAGGGATTATGGGTAATTCATCCCCTGTATGTAATGGCCTCTGTTATTTTTCCTCTGTTCCTTATGACAACGCAGCACACACACCTAGACAGAAATCACCCATTTATAGCACTAAATAAAAGCGACCAGAACCGGGACATTCAACCACCGCTGGTGCCGCAGACGTCACATCGCAACACAAGCAGGCAGGTCCGGGAGGCCATGCCCCGAAGAGCAGTGATTGGTCCGGGATTGATTGACGCAAGGACTGCTAAGATGGGACTATTGGATTGGTGGAGCAGGCACGCATGACGCCAGAGCCTTGAGTATAAAAGAACGCTCTCCCTGACATTTTCTCCTCTTGCCTCTTGACTTCCTCACATCTTCTGGCTTTGGTGGTAAAGGGTCACGATTTCATATCTCACTCTGCTTCGGGATTTCACGGCGAGCGGTCGGAGTTCATAGCGCTCCTGCACGAGGGGAATTCATTGACGAGTGGGGGCGAGTGGAACAGGCCTGCTGACTTCGCGCTCGGCGGCGAGAGATGTGGACTGCACAGGAGGCCTAGTTCCCGCTCACGGCAGCGCAGCCTGTGGTTCCTGCGCAAGGACCTGAGAGGCCTGTGATGAACCGGAACGATTACTGACGAGGTTCAAGAGCCGCTCAGAGCTAAGTGCCCACAAACTAACATTTATTTTCACAGTCATTTCTCCCTTTGTCTGTATTCCAGTCTGTATGGGGACGTCCCGTTTAGGATCTTATTTTGCCGTGTTTTATTTTTTACCGCATTCTTCAATAAAGCTGGTATTTTTGTACATTATTATTCTGTGTCGGTTTGAGTTAATTGATTATTGCAGGTTCGAAGACGTCGGATGAAAGCTGTCCAGGTAAGTTCGTAATTCTCTTTCCCCTCGCGTGTAACGAAGGTCCGCCATTGAATTGAACGCCTTGGAGTTAAAGCTCGTTTGGTCATCCATGTTGCCCTGAGGTGTTCACGACAGACAGACACATGACAAGGTTCTCTACGCCGGCCTTCTTTCCCTTACCAAGGGGGGATTAATCCCCTTGTCTTTTCTGGGCCTGGCGGAACCGAGACTTGAGACGTCCCTCTCGGACACACGTGGAGTAGGGTTTCGGGACCACTCCTCGCTCGTACCTAATTCCCCGCGCTGCCGTGGGAGTGAGGAAACAAGCCTCGCACGAACCACGTGTGGTTGGAGTACGCCGAGCGGATTGCATACACGTGGTCTGCGCAGTTACCGAGATATTGGAACCCGATTAGAGCGATCCTATTCGTGCCATGCTTAGTCAAATGAGGAAACCACAGAAACGGTCGAATCAGAAAGAAAGGAAGAACAATCGGTTTAATTATTTCCCACACGTACAGTCACGTGAAAAAGTAAGTACACCCCATGTAAAGTTTTGACTTTTTCAACATATTTCAACATACAGCTATTTGATCTTCATTTCAACAATATTGATAGATAAAAGTGATATAATATAACAAATATCATGAAACATTTACATTTTGTAGTCCATTGTATAATTTAAATAAACATAAATGCAAATTTCGCATATGGAAAAAGTAAGTACACCCCTACATTTATCACTACTTCAAATACCTAAAATTAGAATCAGGTGCACCAGCTCATGTGCAAATGATTAGAACATCGTTAGAGAGGATCTTGGAGGAACCTGTCTTATTTAAACCTCAGACATTTCGTTTGGTTGGCTCTTTGTTGTTGAAGTGTGTGGCGTCACCATGCCCAGATCAAAAGAGCTCTCTGAGGCCTTCAGAAAGAAGGTTATAGATGCCTACGAGTCTGGGAAGGGATTTAAAAAGATCTCCAAACAATTTGAAATCAATCATTCGACTGTCCGGAAGATTATCTACAAGTGGAGAAGATTCCAAACAACTGCCAACTTGTTCAGGCCAGGCCGCCCCAGCAAGTTCAGCCCGAGAGCAGACCGCAAAATGCTGAAAGACGTCTCTAAGAACCCCAGAATGTCATCACGGGACCTACAGGTAGCTCTTGCCACTGTTGATGTCAAAGTGCACGAGTCTACCATCAGAAAGAGGCTGCACAAATTTGATCTACATGGGACGTGTGCCAGGAAGAAACCTTTGCTGTCCAGAAACAACATCAGGGCAAGACCAAAGCTTGCAAATGAACACCTAGGCAAAGACCAGCACTTCTGGAACAATGTGCTCTGGACAGATGAGTCAAAGGTAGAGATATTTGGCCACAGTACCAGAAGATATGTTTGGTGAAAACCAAAGACAGCATTTGACCACAAGAACCTGATACCAACTGTAAAGCATGGTGGTGGAAATATTATGGTTTGGGGCAGCTTTGCTGCATCAGGGCCTGGGCAGCTCACAATCATAGAATCCACTATGAATTCTTCATTGTACCAGAGGGTGCTTGAGGATAATGTGAGGCCATCTGTCGGAAAGTTGAAGATCAACCGAAGGTGGACCTTGCAACATGACAATGACCCTAAACATACCAGTAAATCCACCAAGGAATGGCTGAAAATAAAGAAATGGAGGGTTCTGAAATGGCCAAGTCAAAGCCCGGATCTAAATCCCATCGAGATGTTGTGGGGGGATTTGAAACGAGCTGCGCATGCAAATGTGCATGCTGTGCAACAATTTTTTGTTGAATAAATTATTGCAAAGTCAATTTTTCATTAGTTTTTCTTCAATTAGATCACCTTTATCTCTAGATACTGTTTAAATGAAGATCAAATATTGATATGTCCACATATGTTAAAAATATTTAAAAAAACATTTCATGGGGTGTACATACTTTTTCCACATGCGACATTTGCATTTATGTTTATTTAAATTATACAATGGACTGCAAAATGTAAATGTTTCATGATATTTGTTTTATTATATCACCTTTATCTATCAATATTGTTGAAATGAAGATCAAATAGCTGTATGTTGAAATATGTTGAAAAAGTCAAAACTTTACATGGGGTGTACTTACTTTTTCACGTGACTGTATATACAAGTTCAAGGACGAAGAGACACAGAGTAGCCTTAAGCAGTCTTAACTTATCCCTTGGACAACGGGCTCACACTCACACGGGGAATTGCAGAAGGGTAGATGTTCCCCAACACGTCCAGAGATGGTCCCCGTCCGGCTCTCCACGGCCCCGGCACGTCCCGCGAAGATGGTGGCAGGCGAAGGCAGGGACTCGTGGCGCATCTCCCGAACAAAGCAGATGATGGGGTGGAACGGAAAAGGAAAGTCTCACCACGACTTAGCGCGGCTGGCGGTTACTCAGCCGTTCTCATTCGCGCGTCTCAAATGCGCGGTATTCGGTTCAAGCGATTCTGGCTGTGCCCGCGTATCTGTACCGCTCTCAAGCAAGTGTGTGAAGTTCATCAAGTTCATCAACTGCGGCGAGTCCTCCTTTGCTCTCGGCTTTCCCGTGCTAGTCCTTTATCTTTCTCTCTCACAGCAAGTCTTCTTATCTTTCTCTCTCGCAGCAAGTCCTTTTATCTTTCTCTCTCGCAGCAAGTCCTCTCGAGGGCTTTTGCGCAGCGGTTTTATAGCTACGCCCCCCGAACCTTCTGGAACTCACTAGAACATTCTCACCACGCCCTCTGACGCCACACCGCCGTCACCACCTCCTAGCTCTGATTGGCGGCTCGTGCTTACCGTTAGCGCTTCTGCCGCTCCGCCCTCGGCTCCGCCCCGGTCCTCCTAGCCTGCCTCGTGTTAACTCACCCAAAATGAACCAACGTTAGCGCAAAATGGCATGAGGCTACGGACGCTGGATAGTCGGTAGAAGTAGGGCCTATTCTCCTGACTCTACTCAACGCAGAACTAACATAGGAAAAGGACTAAGCTCACAAATACTAAGACATAACTACACTATCGCGAGGCTACATGTTGCTTGTGTGACTAACTATGAGGGGGAAATTTTAACCTTTATTAAACTCACTTTACAAACTCAAAACCGCAACAATATTTATCTATATATATATATATATTATGAGGGGAAACCCCTCACACCTCCTCCCTCAACCCCGTATACCTCCTCAGACCCCAATTTTTTTAATGCCTTGAACAAACATTGGTATATCATGGGTGATGAAGGCTGTGGTGAAACTTCATCGAAATCGGGTGTGTAGTTTCTGAGAAGAAAGCAAATACCTATTTTGGGGGGCAACCCCTCCCCCCACCCTCCCGTAAACCCCCAAAGGGGCAGATTTTTTAATACCGTGAACAAACGTTGGTACAGCAGGGGTGGTGAAGGTTGTGGTCAAGTTTCATCGAAATTGTGTGTGTAGTTTCAGAGGAAGAAGCAAATTCCTATTTTGGGGAGGAGGGGAGGGTGAGGGGGGTGGAGAGGGGGGTCAAACCGGGTCCACTTTGACTCCGGTAATCCCCCCTTAGACCCCGACTTTTTTTTTAAAACCGTGAACAAACTTTAGTCACAACACAACAAATATCATTTGTGCCAAGTTTGGTCACAATCCCTTCAGCGGTTTCGGAGAAGAAGTTGCAAGTGTTTACGGACGGACTGATGGACGACGCACCATCGCATAAGCTCCCCTGAACTTTGTTCCAGGGGAGCTAAAAATACTAGATGTACTCGGAAAAATAAAGAAATAAATAAATTTATATGTATATATATGAGTTTCTCTACCTGTGAGAAAATTAAAGTGGAATGGAGCGGAGCCCGTTGGAAAGGCCATGGTGGAATCCCATTTTGATCTTTGGCTGTTCCTGGATGTTTAGCATCACGGTGGTAAACTATGAGAGTAAACTATAAAACAAACCATTCTGCATATCAGAATTTAGCATTTTTGCGTGTGCAAATAAAGTAAGAGGGACACATACGTCAAATGCATTTCTTGAGTAAGAATGACCAAGAATGTAAAATAGTGAGCAAATCTTTTGTGTTTGATATTAATACACCTTGACCTTTGTAAAAAAAGAAATTAAATAAAAATTGCAATTTCGATTGCAGATATATATATATATATTTATTTATTTATTTTTCAGTGCATCGTTTCTATTGTCATGCAAAGTGTTGGAGCTTGTGAAGCAAATGCAAACCTAGGCCTATGTATTTTTTGTTGTTGCATAAATGAAGTTGAATGCGTGCAGTGTCTGCCCGGTAATGAGTACACCTGCTGCCTTATTCTCAGGACGTGAGAGAAATACTATATGTATCAAACCATAGAAATGTGCGGCGAATACACAATGATAACGGCCCGATGAGTAGTTTCGGAGACGTCACCCAAGAAGGAGAACGCCATCATTTCACAGCCCGGAGGGCTACAACACAATTGTCCATTTTGGATGTCATGTCCTTGCCTTTTCCCCCAATTCCCCACTGTTAATGGTTTTCCTCAAACATTAGGCCAAAGTAATGTGGCTTCCCCTGAAGCATCGATTGCTATTATGCCCACGTCATGGAATTGATCTCTTGTTTTTTTTATTGTATTTTATTGCAGATGCAGTCCACTTATCTCATTCAGAGCTTGCATCTTCAAATACCAAAGATCTTCAGTACGTCCCCGCCAGTGAATAGCTCCGCTCATAATTTGCCACTTGTGGTAAGTGTTGTAGATGTAGATGGTAAGGTAAGCCATTTTTTTTATTACTTCATCACAGCAATCTAAGCTTCTCCCCTGAACCTTAGGAAAAAAAATAATCGGCCTGCCTTACCAGTTTGGTCTACCATGTAGACCACATTTTGTTCCTCTGGGGAACCTCTGGATACTCGAATTTTTAAGTGATTCTTCACCATTGAGAGATTCGGCCAAAAACGATACGTAGCATGATATTTCAAAAGGTTGTGGCCGAGTTCTGACAAAACTTTTTATTTTTTGTATACAAGATCGAGGCTCGTATAAGAGCCAACTTCAATCACAAAAAGGCAAACTGACACATAAAACATATGACAAAGGGAGCGGGAGACAAGATGGGGAGAGAGCGGAAAGCACACAAGAACAACATTTGAGAGCAGGGACATCGGGAGATCTGTGGGAGGGGAGGGCTTGGGGGGAGGAGTCATGGGAAGGGGGGGAGGGGGACGTCGTGGAAGAGTAAGAAGAACAAGCCGGTTTGGATGTTGGTTCAGGGCGGAATCCATATCCGGCCTCTCACTGGGACACAGCATGGAAACTATTCAACCTGGCGGAGGCGTGCGCTCCGCAAAGTGCCATTCTAGTTTCGTTTTGCAAATCAATTTTCACCAACATTTACATTTGAATAGCCTCGCATCTTTCGCTCGCCTGATATTTCGTTTTCCTTTTGTGTAAGTATGTTAAAATTGTCTCTGAATCTGTTTTGTTGTGTTAACCTCCCTGCCTCAACCATTTGGGCTCTGCAAATCCCCATTATGTTGAACACTTTCATCTTCCATGCCCTCCATGATGTAGCAGGTTTGGGTTGTGCTTCCATGCCCTCCATGATGTAGCAGGTTTGGGTTGTGCTTCCGTGCCCTCCATGATGTAGCAGGTTTGGGTTGTGCTTCCATGCCCTCCATGATGTAGAAGGTTTGGGTTGTGCTTCCATGCCCTCCATGATGTAGCAGGTTTGGGTTGTGCTTCCATGCCCTCCATGATGTAGCAGGTTTGGGTTGTGCTTCCGTGCCCTCCATGATGTAGCAGGTTTGGGTTGTGCTTCCGTGCCCTCCATGATGTAGCAGGTTTGGGTTGTGCTTCCATGCCCTCCATGATGTAGCAGGTTTGGGTTATGCTTCCATGCCCTCCATGATGTAGCAGGTTTGGGTTGTGCTTCCATGCCCTCCATGATGTAGCAGGTTTGGGTTGTGCTTCCATGCCCTCCATGATGTAGCAGGTTTGGGTTGTGCTTCCATGCCCTCCATGATGTAGCAGGTTTGGGTTGTGCTTCCACGCCCTCCATGATGTAGCAGGTTTGGGTTGTGCTTCCATGCCCTCCATGATGTAGCAGGTTTGGGTTGTGCTTCCATGCCCTCCATGATGTAGCAGGTTTGGGTTATGCTTCCATGCCCTCCATGATGTAGCAGGTTTGGGTTGTGCTTCCATGCCCTCCATGATGTAGCAGGTTTGGGTTGTGCTTCCACGCCCTCCATGATGTAGCAGGTTTGGGTTGTGCTTCCATGCCCTCCATGGTGGAGCAGGTTTGGGTTGTGCTTCCATGCCCTCCATGATGTAGCAGGTTTGGGTTGTGCTTCCATGCCCTCCATGATGTAGCAGGTTTGGGTTGTGCTTCCATGCCCTCCATGATGTAGCAGGTTTGGGTTGTGCTTCCATGCCCTCCATGATGTAGCAGGTTTGGGTTGTGCTTCCATGCCCTCCATGATGTAGCAGGTTTGGGTTGTGCTTCCGTGCCCTCCATGATGTAGCAGGTTTGGGTTGTGCTTCCATGCCCTTCTTTGTTTGGGCTGTGCCTCTACTTTTGGATAATATTGAAGAGCATTGGATCTGTATTTTAAAAAATTATCGTCTTTTCTTTGTGGTTCAATATGGTCAAATTATTCTTGATGACTCTTGGGTGTTTAATGACCTCCCCGTGGTAATCAATGAACATGATGTCTATCTCTTTAATTAACGCTTATTTTTCACTTGGTATTGACACAAACGTTTCATCATCGATTTTACATCACCATTTGCATTTGATGAACATCTATTTTGCGTCTTTAATGAGGCGTTTCGATGAGGCCTTAGCACAAGGACTGTTGTTGTCCCATCGTAGACGAGTTGGTGGCCTCGCTCTCTCTTTTTTTTTTCTCTTTTTTTTCCCTGCCACCCATCTTACTCTCTCAGGCCTACAACCATCCTGCAGCATTCGATCATTCTTCCAGTAACCTCCTCCATTTTAAACTCCAAAAAGGCAGACTTTGTGCATACATACACTCTTTTGCTCCTCTTCACTCCTGTTTGCGGAAACGCCTTCCAGAGATGGTTTGATGCCACTCTTCCCTACAACCACAAGGCTTTGAGCATGTGGTGTACCACCATCTCAGGTTCCCACCTCCATCTTTTCTACCCCCATTAATCAGACATACTCCATTAATTGCAGGATACTATGTTTCCTTCCTTCTTCTCTCTCTTTTTTTGGTTCATTCATTCCCTTTCGTGTCGTGCTCGACTGCGGTGAATTTCTTCCACTTTCACAGTGTTGCCTTTTTACTCTTTGTCGGCCCTCGTTTTTTTTTTGTTTTTTTTTGTATACAAGATCGAGGCTCATGTAAGCGCTAACATCAATCACAAAAAAAAACGGACACACACAATATGCAATAAAGGGAGCGGGAGACAACATGGGGAGAGAGAGAGGGAAACACACAAGTACAATAGCAGAGAACAGGGACATCGGGAGATCTGTGGGATGGAGAGGCCTTGGGGGGAGGGGGTCCGGGGGGGGGGGGGTGGGAGAGGTATAAAATACATGGACTCTGCTAGAACTTCCAGGAAAGAAGTCGGTATTTCAAAGAAAGTGCCTCTGGGGTGAATTAAAGGGGGTAGAAAAGATCAAGATTTTGGATTGGGGAAGATAAGAGATGGTGGTGAACAGCTGTTTTTAAAACCTGGAGGGAGGAGAGGGATTGAAGAGAGTGAGGGAGTTTGTTCCAGAGGCGGGAGAAAAGAGGTATGAAGGAGTGAAGGTGAGCAGAGAGTCTTGATTTTGGCAGTTTGACCATAAGAGGGTTGCAGGCAGATCTTGTGCGACCTGTAGGAATATTTGGGGGACAGAGCCCAGAGAGAGCTGGGGGGGCAAGGCCGGAGAGGAGTCGGTAGAAGACGGAAAGACCACCAACCTGCTGCGGTGAGGGAGTGAAAAGCCCTCGGAGTTAGCTTCATCGCACGAGATTCCAATGATCCTGAAAGCTTTGGTTTCAGTTATTGAACGTCGATGTTGTGTAGAATCATTTTTTTTTTTAAAGAAAAAAAGAAAAAAAAGTGAAATCAAGGGGATTCTAAAACATTTTTTGGTTTCTCCATTTCTTTACTCGTCAATCCGGTGGGATCTTGGTGCAGCAACAGCGACTTTTAAACATGTTACCTTTTTTGTCGAAAGTAATTTGAAGCAAATCAACACGATTTCCATTTAGAAACTTTGTAATAATACACACTTTACTATTACTAGGGCATTGCCCGTACTATATCTATATCTAAAATTATATCCCCCCCCTCTATTTACATGAAATGGTTTGGTCCAAAGCGAACGGCTTGCGAGTACGGTGACAATCCCCCCCCCTCTATTTACATGCAATGGTTTGGTCCAAAGCGAACGGCTTCCGGAGTTTGGTAAAGAAATCGCCATCGCGTGCACAAACGCGCAGGAAAGCGAATGAATCGCAAATT
>NC_136274.1:69276396-69430591 GCF_964187855.1 Myxine glutinosa | reverse complement strand
ATGACGTTTATGTTTTCTAACGTACAGTCATTGTTCTGAGAAGACCTCTAGCGATCTTTGCGTCAATAACGTGTGTAGGACCCACGTGATCGGATCACTGACTCAACCCTACGTCTCATAGACCCTGTAAGCCGTCGTATGCGTTGCTGTGGCAGGTTGTTCCATTCCCGATGTAATGCACGTTCCAATTCATCCAGATTGGCTATTGGAGGGACCATCTTCGCAATTTGTCGTCCCAACATGTCCCAAACGTGCTCGAGGGGGTTCAGGTTCAGGACAGGATTAGGGGGTGCTTAACTTAATTCTTTGTGTAGGGGTGCTTAACTTAATTCTTTGTGTATATATAAAGCAGTAAAGTATGTTTGTTTGTTTGTCCTCTTATAACTCGAGAACTACTCATCCTTCTTCCCCTTCTTCCCCCGGGCACCCCCACACCCTCCCCTCCCCCCCTTCCCTCTTCCCCTCCCCTCTCCCCCCCCCCTTCCCCCTCCCCTCCCCCCCTCCCCCCCCCGTTCCCCTCCCCTCCTCTTCCCCCTCCCCTCCTCCTCCCCCACCCGGCAATGCCGGGTACTTCTGCTAGTACAGTATATAGATAATGTAAAAAAAAAAAAGAACATTGAAGACGACGCTGCTAAACATTGAAGACGACGCTGCTCTAACGCATAACCACGAGTTTAAACTACATTTACAACAAATATGAAAACTATTTTCATATAACAATGTTAAATATAGAATATATAGAAGATAATGTCAAAAAAAAATGAGCTCTATCTTCCAATGGTAAAAATATCCTTCAAAAAATTCCTGGATCTGGAATAATATCCTGAGCTTCACCAAAAACTAGTCAATTATTCCTTATCCCAAGGGCAATCATCCCACCAACTCTCATCCAAATCCATTCAGAACTTTTCCAGATATCTTGTTCACAAACACACGAACACACACACACACACACACACACACACACACACACACACACACACACACACACACACACACACACACACGGACGGACGCGATCGAATGCATTACTCCCTGGCAGGAGTAATAATACAATCAAACGCCATTCAAGCGAATGAGGGGATGCCATTTAGAGGACACTGTTAACCTTTTCCGTCACTGAACGAAATCTTCAGCCTACCAATATTTGACCAGCCCAGGATGGATTCTATCCACGCCCTGTTCCCGACCTGTTCGGAGTGCCCTGACCCTATGTCGATAGTTTGGACTGAAAACAACCAGCAGGCCATTTATCATCAAAGATTAAGTACCATCAGTTGATGTTTTGTCTTCAGCCTTTGACTAATGGCCACATCATTTCCTGGAGGCGAGGCTGTTCCGCTGATGCCCCCATGCTGCCAGTAAGCTGGTACTCATTTTGCCAACCCCGGAAGGATGACAGACTGGATCAACCTACCTGATGTACTTATTTCAACGGTACAACAGGGGCTCAAACTCAATACCCTAAAGTTCTCAAGCCAGGCACCTTAACCGTTAAGCCAACAGCAGACATCGTAACATCATTGGAGAGCGAAGATAACTCTGCGAGGGCAGCAGCGGTCAGTTTATGCAAATAAGAGAGTTTATTAGGCCTAATTACGCAGGAAACGTTCCTGGTTGATGTCGATTGCCAGGCAATTAAAGTCGGTTAAAACTGCAAAACTGCACATTATTTATTGGAGGAAAAGGAATCCTCATGGCAAATACCTGCATTCTGATACCGAGAAGCTGCAGTCCGTTTCACAGTCACAGCTGCTCATGGAGCTTGCATCACCGGTCTCGACCGATGGCTGTGGTTCGATTCCACAAAGAAAAAAAACGATTCTAGCCACACTAATGTGCCTCCAATGCCAAACCGATGAACATGATCGGGTTAAATGACTGTCCTCGTCTCAGCTTCTGTCGGGGTGAAGTTGATTCTCCCCTCCTGTCTTGTTACGAAGCCATTACATATGAACCGGTGTCTCTGTGGGTGTTTGTGTGCGTGTGCTCAGATTGTTGTGGGTGCAGCCAATGATTATCACCCTCCTTGTGAGTTGGTTGAATTGCCGATTGTTTTTCAAAATCTTTTTTTGATATTACATGGTTTTTCGCAAATGGAAGTGGCAATTCTTGGTTGGTGTTTTCTCTTTAATTGTCGCTTATGAAATGGCAATGCTCTGCCACTTAGTAAAATGTCAGTACGAAATACATAAGTAATTGGTCTCGCTCACTCTCGTCTTCCCACACCCTGAACCTTCCCACTCTCTCGAAGATGTCTTTGTTTATCAAGTAACTCCTCCTAATGAAACTCCTAAAATCCAGGCTGAATGCCCACCCTCACTCCTTTTTTAAAACAGGATATAAGGTTCATAGTGGAGCTGCCACACACATCTTACACACATGGACATACAGATGAATACACAGGACAGGACTGTTAGATGAGACAAAGCCACTGAGCTTGGTTTAAATACTGTCACTTCCCAGGGTACTTTGGGTACCAGCGACGTCACAACAACGGCGCCTACTTTCTACAAAATCCAGGCAAAAATGCCCATCTCCACTCCTAAAATCTAGGTCTAAAATAAAAAGACCTAAAATACAGGCCCAAAATAAAAAAGTCCTAAAATCCAGCTCTAAAATAAAAAGTCCTAAAATCCAGGCCTAAAATAAAATGTCCTAAATTTCAGGGTAAATGCTCATCTCCACTCTTAAAATCCAGGCCTGAAATAAAAAGTCCTAAAATCCAGGCCTAAAATAAAAAGTCCGAAAATAAAAAGTCCAAATATTCAGGCCTAAAATAAAAAGTCCTAAAATCCAGGCCTAAAAGAAAAAAGTCTGAAAATCCAGGGCTAAACTAAAAAAGTCCTAAAATACAGGCTAATATGTCCACCTCCACTCCTAAAATCCAGGCCTAAAATAAAAAAGTCTTAAAATCCAGGCCTAAAACAAAAAAAAGTCCTAAAACCCAGACTAAAATAAAAAGTCAGAAGATCCAGGCCTAAAATAAAATATCCTAAATTCCAGGGTAAATGCCCATCTCCACTCTTAAAATCCAGGCCTAAAATAAAAAGTCCTAAAATCCAGGCCTAAAATAAAAAGTCCTAAAATCCAGGACTAAAATAAAAAGTCCGAAAATAAAAAGTCCTAATATTCAGGCCTAAAATAAAAAGTCCTAAAATCCAGGGCTAAAAAAAAAAAGTCCTAAAATCCAGGCCTAAAATAAAAAAGTCCTAAAACCCAGAGATAAAATAAAAAGTCCTAAAATCCAGGCCTAAAATAAAATGTCTAAATTCCAGGGTAAAATGTCCACCTCCACTCTTAAAATCCAGGCCTAAAATAAAAAGTCCTAAAATCCAGGCCTAAAATAAAAGTCCGAAAATAAAAAAGTCTTAAAATCCAGACCTAAAATAAAAAAGTCCTAAAACCCAGAGATAAAATAAAAAGTCCTGAAATCCAGGCCTAAAATAAAATGTCCTAAATTCCAGGGTAAAAATGCCCATCTCCACTCTTAAAATCCAGGCCTAAAATAAAAAGTCCTGAAATCCAGGCCTAAAATAAAAGTCCGAAAATAAAAAAGTCTTAAAATCCAGGCCTAAAATAAAAAGTCCTGAAATCCAGGCCTAAAATAAAAGTCCGAAAATAAAAAAGTCTTAAAATCCAGGCCTAAAATAAAAGTCCGAAAATAAAAAAGTCTTAAAATCCAGACCTAAAATAAAAAAGTCCTAAAACCCAGAGATAAAATAAAAAGTCCTGAAATCCAGGCCTAAAATAAAATGTCCTAAATTCCAGGGTAAAAATGCCCATCTCCACTCTTAAAATCCAGGCCTAAAATAAAAAGTCCTGAAATCCAGGCCTAAAATAAAATGTCCTAAATTCCAGCGTAAAAATGCCCATCTCCACTCTTAAAATCCAGGCCTAAAATAAAAAGTCCTAAAATCCAGGACTAAAATAAAAGTCCGAAAATAAAAAAGTCTTAAAATCCAGACCTAAAATAAAAAAGTCTTAAAACCCAGAGATAAAATAAAAAGTCCTGAAATCCAGGCCTAAAATAAAATGTCCTAAATTCCAGGGTAAAAATGCCCATCTCCACTCTTAAAATCCAGGCCTAAAATAAAAAGTCCTGAAATCCAGGCCTAAAATAAAAGTCCGAAAATAAAAAAGTCTTAAAATCCAGACCTAAAATAAAAAAGTCCTAAAACCCAGAGATAAAATAAAAAGTCCTGAAATCCAGGCCTAAAATAAAATGTCCTAAATTCCAGGGTAAAATGCCCATCTCCACTCTTAAAATCCAGGCCTAAAATAAAAAAGTCCTAAAACCCAGAGATAAAATAAAAAGTCCTGAAATCCAGGCCTAAAATAAAAAGTCCTGAAATCCAGGCCTAAAATAAAATGTCCTAAATTCCAGGGTAAAAATGCCCATCTCCACTCTTAAAATCCAGGCCTAAAATAAAAAGTCCTAAAATCCAGGACTAAAATAAAAGTCCAAAAAAAAAAAAAGTCCTAAAATCCAGGTCTAAAATAAAAAAGTCTGAAAATCCAGGGCGAAAAAAAAAAAGTCCAAAAATGTAGGCTAATATGTCCACCTCCACTCCTAATATTCAGGCCTAAAATAAAAAGTCCTAAAATCCAGGCCTAAAATAAAATATCCTAAATTCCAGGGTAAATGCCCATCTCCACTCTTAAAATCCAGGCCTAAAATAAAAAGTCCTAAAATCCAGGCCTAAAATAAAATATCCTAAATTCCAGGGTAAATGCCCATCTCCACTCTTAAAATCCAGGCCTAAAATAAAAAGTCCTAAAATCCAGGCCTAAAATAAAAAGTCCTAAAATCCAGGACTAAAATAAAAAGTCCGAAAATAAAAAGTCCTAATATTCAGGCCTAAAATAAAAAGTCCTAAAATCCAGGGCTAAAATTAAAAAGTCCTAAAATCCAGGCCTAAAATAAAAAAGTCCTAAAACCCAGAGATAAAATAAAAAGTCCTAAAATCCAGGCCTAAAATAAAATGTCTAAATTCCAGGGTAAAATGTCCACCTCCACTCTTAAAATCCAGGCCTGAAATAAAAAGTCTGAAAATCCAGGCCTAAAATAAAATGTCCTAAATTCCAGGGTAAAATGCCCATCTCCACTCTTAAAATCCAGGCCTAAAATAAAAAGTCCTAAAATCCAGGCCTAAAATAAAAGTCCGAAAATAAAAAAGTCTTAAAATCCAGGCCTAAAATAAAAAAGTCCTAAAACCCAGAGATAAAATAAAAAGTCCTGAAATCCAGGCCTAAAATAAAATGTCCTAAATTCCAGGGTAAAAATGCCCATCTCCACTCTTAAAATCCAGGCCTAAAATAAAAAGTCCTAAAATCCAGGACTAAAATCAAAGTCCAAAAATAAAAAAGTCCTAAAATCCAGGTCTAAAATAAAAAAGTCTGAAAATCCAGGGCTAAAATAAAAAAGCCCAAAAATGCAGCGCTAAACTTTAAAAAGTCCTAAAATACATGCTAATATACCCACCACCACTCCGAAAATCCAGGCCTAAAATAAAAAGTCCGAAAATAAAGTCCTAAAATAAAGGCCTAAAATAAAAAAGCCCAAAAATGCAGCGCTAAACTTTAAAAAGTCCTAAAATACATGCTAATATACCCACCACCACTCCGAAAATCCAGGCCTAAAATAAAAAGTCCGAAAATAAAGTCCTAAAATAAAGGCCTAAAATAAAAAAGTCTTAAAATACAATCCTAAAATTCTGGTATGAATTAAAAAGTCCTAAAATCCAGGCTAAAATGTCTACCTCCACTCCTAAAATCCAGGCCTAAAATTAAAAAGTCCTAAAATGCAGGCCTAAAATAAGTAATTCCTAAAATCCAGGCCTAAAATAGAAAAAAGTCTGAAAATCCAGGGCTAAAATAAAAAAGCCCAAAAATGCAGCGCTAAACTAAAAAAAGTCCTAAAATACATGCTAATATGCCCACCTCCACTCCTAAAATCCAGGCCTAAAATTTAAAATCCAGAGTAAAATTCCCACCTCCATACCTTTGTTACTCTTTTCTCCCCCCTGTGGAACTGCGTTGCTGAGTCAATTAAATCCCACTCTTCCCTCCAGGGCTTCAGGTTTGCGGTGCACCACCACCTCAGGTCACTCTTCCCTTCCCGCATCCCTAGCCAATATTTTGTTTCTTCATGCTATTAACCCTTTTCCAACCCACCACTCTTACTTGCCGGTTATTTCCTTGCCCGTCGTCTCCTCGCCCTTCTAATAATACCTTAGTTCTTTCTTCCGTCTGTTGCCCCACCTTGTCGGAATGCCAGTACATTGCCATTTTCCCCCTCCATCACTTAACTCTTCCATAAAAAAGAGCTCGTTCCATATGGCTCTGTTTTATGGAACCAAAAATATAAAGGAGTATCATTGTTCATGATTGCTCTGATTGGTTATGTATGACACAGTTACGTCATAAAAAAGGAAGCAATGTTTAGGAAGATTGGATCGAGCTCTTTTTGATAGAAACGGATCAATAAGTTTTCAAAACAAAACACCCAAAGCTCCAATGTCACTGGATCAGTTGGCTGATATAGGATATGCATCTCCGCACCTTCACATCACCATCTGGATCAGTTGGCTGATATAGGATATGCATCTCTGCACCTTCACATCACCATCACCATCGCCCACACACTTCCCAACTTCAAGGGATTAATATTCCGACACACTCTCCAGTCCCATCAATAACCTTTCTCCCGACTCCACAGGGCACTTGCTTTCTTCAGCCATGTTGAAAAGGCCCATCTTGACTCGAGATACAACTGGCATCATTTTCAGGATCACAAACGAACCTTCATCCATCTCTACCTTGATGCCACCCGAACCCACAACCAGAGCAGAACGTTCACAAACGGCAACCGAATGGCCTGCTTCACGCGGAGAGCAACAGAGTAGTAAATATTGACTGAGCCAAAACCATTATTATCTCCTTACTTAACTGTGCTCCACATCTAACCTCAGAAGCTGTGCAGCTGGCAGCCTAATGGAGCAGATGTGGAATTGCTGCAAATTATTTTTTTTTTTGCTGTGCGAGGGGATCAAGGGGCTTCGCCTTGTGAGGAAGTGGTGGTGTGACAATGGCTGTCGGTGCAGATTGTTGTTTCTCTGAGTCAGCAGCGCCTGACAATATGGATAGGCACAACTCCCGAGTAATTATAATCAGCATCCATTCAATTGCCCGAGCTCTGAAGGGCCCACACCAAAGATTTCAATCCCAAGATGCCTTTAAAACGAACCAAGTTGTCTTTCCAGATTGCAAACTGATATTGCCTTTGACTACAAGATGCTTTTCTTCCCCAAAAAATTGGCACAGTTGCTCAGACAGTATGAAATGCTAACATTGAAACCTGTCAGTGTTTTCAATTCTTTGTAAAACTTTGCACAACAGGGCTTACTCGAAATGTCTTTCCAAAGCTACTTTTCCTGTTGCAATCGAATTTCCTTGGAAGTACATGACAGATAATATTGTTTTTTGGTTTATTTGTTTTTCAAAGAAAGCTCGTAGTATTTGTTGCTTTCGCTCAATACTCATATGAAAACACACAAATGCTAAAGGTCCGTGGTTTCATGGTAAACCGTGTCAGTGTAATAGGTTTCAAGGGATGATTACATATTTTGTTGACTGTTCGGGTTCGTTTTTCGAGTTTTCAAAGTTTCACGCATTAGGGTTAGTTATTTGAGTTTCTAAAGTTTCCACGCATCATGTGGGCTGTTCTTACAAACACAGCGGCAACTGGAAATTTATCTGGCAACGAGGCAAACAATGTCTTCTTGATTTCAACAGTTTCTGCAACAGCTTAAATACAACACATGACCAAAAGTATGTGGACACCCGAACATCAAACCTCTCATTCCAAAATCATGGGCATTAATATGGAGTTGGTCCCCCTTTTGCTGCTATAACAGCCGACACTCTTCTGGGAAGGCTTTCCACTAGATGTTGGAACATTGCTGTGGGGATTTGCTTCCATTCAGCCACAAGGGCATTAGTGAGGTCTGATGTTGATGTCAAGGTCATCACTGATGTTGGGTGATTAGGCCTGGCTCGCAGTCGGTGTTCCAATTCTTCCCAAAGGTGTTCGATGGGGTTGAGGTCAGGGTTCTGTGCAGGCCAGTCAAGTTCTTCCACACCGATCTCGACAAACCATTTCTATATGGACCTCGCTTTGTGCACGGGGCATTGTCATGCTGAAACAGGAAAGGACCTTCTCCAAACTGTTGCCACAAAGTTGGAAGCAGACAATCGTCTAGAATGTCATTGTATGCTCTAGCGTTAAGATTTCCCTGCACTGGAAGTAAGGGGCCTAGCCCGAACCATGAAAAACAGCCCCAGACCATTATTCGTCCTCCACCAAACTTTAAAGTTGGCACTATGCATTCAGACAGGCAGCGTTCTCTTGGCAGCCGCCAAACCCAGATTTGTCCGTCGGACTGCCAGATGGTGAAGCATGATTCATCACTCAAGAGAACGCATTTCCACTGTTCCAGAGTCCAATGGGAGCAAGCTCTGCACAACTCCAGCCGACGCTTGGCATTGCGCATGGTGATCTTTGGCTTCTGTGCAGCTGCTTGGCCATGGAAACCCATTTTATGAAGCTCCCGACGAAGAGTTGTTGTGCCGACGTTGCTTCCGGAGACAGTTTGGAACTCGATAGTGAGTGTTGCAACCGAGGACAGACGATTTTTACGCGCTATGTGCTTCAGCACTCGGTGGTCCCGTTCTGTGAGCTTGTGTGGCCTACAACTTCGCGGCTGAGCTGCTGTTGCTCCGAGACGTTTCCACTTCACAATAACAGCACTTACAATTGACCGGGGCAGCTCTAGCAGACAGACCTTGTGAGCTATGTTGATCAAAAAATAGTTGGTGGTTGAATTCAGTTAGCTGATATGAAAATCCTATTCAAATTTCAAGTCAATTGGATGAAAATTGAGGATTTTAGAAATTTGAAAAAAAGTGATTGACCTTTGGCCTATGTTGATCTCCAAAATAGTTGTTGGTTGAATTCAGTTTGCTGATATGAAAATCCCATTGAAATTTCAAGTCAATCGGATGAAAATTGAGGATTTTAGAAATATGAAATGGTTGTTGACCTTTGGCCTATGTTGACCTTTCGGCCTATGCTGATCTCAAAAATAGTTGGTGGTTGAATTCAGTTAGTTGATATGAAGATCCTATTCAAATTTCAAGTCAATTGGATGAAAATTGAGGATTTTAGTAATTTGAAAAGGATGTTGACATTTTGGCCTATGTTGACCTTTTGGCCTATGTTGACCTCAAAAATACTTGGTGGTTCAATTCAGTGACCAGATGTGCAAGTCCTCTTCAAATTTCAAGTCAATCGGATGAAAATTGAGGATTTTAGAAATTTGAAAAAGGTGGTTGGCCTTTTGGCCTATGTTGACCCTTTGTCCAATGTTGATCTCCAAAATAGTTGGTCGTTCAATTCAGTAAGCTGATATGCAAATCCTATTCAAATTTCAAGTCAATCGGATGAAAATTGAGGATTTTAGAAAATTGTAAAAAAAAAGTGGTTGACCTTTGGCCTACGTTGACCTTTTGACCTTTTGACCTCAAAAATATATAGGATTTTGTGGGACGACAAACTCTTCCATTTGGTGAAGTTAAAAATTTGGCCTGTAGGCAAGTGTAAGTAAGCGGACAGACAAACAAACACACAAACCGGAGTGATTAAGTGATCAAAAAAAAATAATATATTTTTGCCAACTAACAAACAGACTCAAATGCAATACCTTCTCCTCAGGCAAGGGTAATAAAAAAATTAAAAAATTATAACAATAACTCGAATTACAGACGTAACTAGAACGGCACTCGGTAGAGAGCACACCTCCGCCAGGCTCAACAGTTGACATGGATCCACTGATAGGCCGGATCTGGATTGGGACCTGAACCCAAATCTAATCGGCTTGTTCTTGTCACCTAACCGACTCATCCACCAAGTTTAGTCATAACTCGTCCATAACGTTTTTAAATATCATGTTATACTCGGATATCGCTTTTCGCCCGATCTCTCAATGGTGAAGGATCACTTAAAAAAAATTCTCGTATCCGAATCCATATTCAGATCTTCCCCAAAATCGAATCGATTCGTCCTCGTCACAAACCCAACCTGTTCACCAAGTTTCATCCAAATCCGTCGACAACTTTTTGAGATATCCTGCTATGTATCGTTTTTGGCCCTATCTCCCAATGCTGAAGAATCGCATAAAAATTATACTAGCCGGATCCGAATCCGGATCTTCACCAAAATCTAATCATTTCGTCCTTGTCACATAGACTCCCTCTCTTACAAATTTCGTTTGAATCCGTCCACAACTTTTTGAGATATCCTGTTCACAGACAGACAGGGGTGAAACCCTAACCTTCATCCACCTTTGGTGGCGGAGGTAACTCAGCAAAATCAAGGTCTACCACCCTCTCCTTCTCTCCCTTTGCCAACAGAAGGCTGTGACGAGGCATTGTAATGTATAAGGGTCTAATGTAGATCATGCATATAGATGGCCTCATCCGCCCCAGAATGACTGAAGGGTAACAGACAGAATTTTAAATACAGGTGCAAACAATCACTTGACCCAGTTCACCTATGAATCCAGTAGTTGCGGATATATGCCCGTGGGACTTCTAATCAAGATGAAAGAAAAACATGGCAAACGCATGAACTAATCTGAACAATTTAATAGAGGTGACGAAGGTGAAATTCTATGTGTCGATATACAGACTTGGCATTTAATATGGAATATTTTTTTTGTGGGGGTGAACTTACTTTTCAAGATGTCTTAGAACCAAAAGTTCATTGGAATTATGTTGAAATTATTCTAGATTTTGTTAATGTGACCTTTAAAAGAAACAAAAACCACATTTGACATTTCGAAACAAATAAATTGATCCTTGAAAGTGATGTAAACTGATATCGAACTAAGTTCACGGACAGTACTGCGTTAAACTTCTGTACGTTTTCCAGAAGTATCTCTTTATTTTGCACATTAGCCAATTTTCTTTTTTAACAAAAACAAAAGTTAAATTACGACTGGGATTACGGACAGTAAAATTACAGTTCAGTACTTCGTGTAACCCCCACGAGCATTCAGGAGAGCACGTACACGTTGAGGCATGCTGTTCACGAGATTTGCCAAGGTTTGGACAGGAATCGCTTGCCATGCAGTGACAATAGTCTGCTGCAATTCATGCACAGAGGTCGGCTGCTGGTCCAAGTGGTCGATTTGATGCGCTAATTCTGCCCACAAGTTCTCTATCGGATTCATATCCGGGGACATGGCAGGCCACTCCATATGCTCTACACCACGGTCAGCAAGAAAGTGTTGGATCATGCGAGCACGATGAGGCGGTGCATTGTCATCTTGGAAGACAAAGTTTCCTCGAAAGGCTGCACAGGCAAATGGAAGCAATGTTTCTTCCAGAATGGCCCTGTACTTGAACTGGTTCAGGTTTCCATTCAGAACAACCAGGTCAGTTTTGCCCCCTGCATGAAAAGCAGCCCAAACGGTCACCCCATCACCTCCAGCTTGGACTCTTGGCACTATACAATCTTTGTTGTAGGCTTCATGCACTTGTCTGCACACTCGGACGCAGCCATCTTGACGATAGACCAGAAATCTAGACTCGTCACTGAAGATCACGTGATTCCAGTGTTCTGGCTGCCATTGACGGTGCTCTCTGGCCCACTGCAATTGGCGCTGGCGGTGTTGTCTGGTCAGGCATGGCTTTCTCAGGGGATGCCTGGCAGGATGGCCTGCTTGAACCAGTCGTTGGTTGACTAGCCTTCTGGATACAGGCACATGTGTTAGTTGCTGCCACTCAGCCCTAAGCCGATTAGCTGACTTGGTACGGCCATTGCGGACTAACCGGTGCAGCTGGCGATCATCCCTCCTTGTGGTTCTGCGGGGACGTCCTGGCCTCGGTATTGGAGTAGGGACACCCCTCTGAGCATTTCGTTTCAGGATCTTTGACACCTGACCTTGAGTGATGCCATACTGCCGAGCAATAGCACGCTGTTTCATGCCGTAATTTCGTAAAGCCACCACTCCATGACATACAGCATTGTCGAGTTGACGGACCATCTCCAGAGGAAGCGGCAATAACTTTTGGAGACGTGCAGCAGTTGTTTTCCACTAATACAGAACGCAACAACCCTTGTATACCCGACTGTGAAGCCAATCATCAAATGCACCTGTCCGTACATTTTGCCACGCCACCTGTGATATAATCCTGTTGTTGACTTCTTGCTGCGACAGACAATCAGTGACATGGTTCTTTTAACAAATAAATCACCAAAGAGTAAAAGAAACTCACCAGATTGATATACTGAGTTAAGAAAGTAAACCCAAGTCAAGAAAAAAAAAAGATTCCATGTTAAATGCCAAGTCTGTAATAATATGATTGTTCGTCCATCCTTGCGTAACATTCTGTTCCACCCTTTGGTTGGATAGCTGGCCTGGTTCCACCGACAATTTCAACCTGAAATATCATACGGTCGCCATATTGGTGGTATGTGAAGCCAAATACCTCTTAGGAGGTGCCGCGTTCACAATCACCACGGCTTCCCTAAAAGCTTTCCCTTCAGTGTAAAATTACCGAAGCAGCTGTTAAAAGGATCATCGAATATCGAAAGGAGTGCCGTTAGGCATCACGGGCCTTGTGAAGGCGACAATAAGTATAGGCCTCAGACCTCAGTCCTTAGGCTTTAGGCCTCTGGAGTCAGCCTCGGGGCAGCGCAATTGGAATCTATCCGAGCTAGGCAGTGGGCATGTATTACATGTTCACAATGTATTACATATGCACATAGGCAGTGGGCATGCTTTTGCTTCAAACTTTGTTGTACAGCGCTCCTTTCCTATGCCATCTCCAGGCGCTGCATGACGTCATTTCCGGGCACCGAAGGGGGCCCGGCAATGACACGCGCTGAAAGGGAGTACTCAGTTTTCACGACGGCTTCTTGTTTGTTTGTTTTCTTGTTTTTCCGGGCGATATCGAAGCCGTCCTTTGAGCTAGGAAGCTGAAATTTCGGCACAATAGTGAGCAAGTACTTTGGCAAAAACAGTAGTTGTTGTTTTTTGATTAATCAATTAATTGATTAGTTACTTAATTATTATCGATTAATTAAGTACTTATTTATTTCCTTTCTCATCTGGCGATATCTCAGGCACCTTTTGAGCTAGAAAGCTGATATTTGGACACGACAATGACCAAGTAATGTGGCTAGAAGGGATATTTTTGATTTATTGATTAATCAATTAATCGATTAATTATTATTTGATTCATCAATTAATTATTAAATTTTTTCGATAAATGACTTATTTAATTCATTTTCAAAAAGTTATAGCTTCGGATGAAGCACTGGTGGTTTAGGTATGCAATTAGCCAGTTGATGAAGAAAATATTTTATGATCACAATTTATTGATTTTAATTATGCGATTAACCAATCAATAATTATTGTACACCTCTCCCACCAAACACGGTCTCTATGAGTTGCCGAAGGCGCCCCGGCAATGCCGCGCTGGAGGATATTTATTTATTTGGCATGGGGGCGATGTACTTTGAATGTATCTGTACTTATTATTTTTTTATTTTCGAAGAAATCGAAACATCGGTCTGGTGCCTTCAACACCACCCAAATAACTGTGTAGCATTCTCCCGACAAGAGCTTTTACCATTGAGGTCCCGCGGTGCTAACATCCCTAACAGGATCCTTGCTATTATTTCCGACTATTTTCTCTTAACTCGACCAGGGACCATAAAACCCATGTCATTCTAAAGGCCTTTGGCCGAGGAGGTCTAGCGATCTCGCGATATTGAGGAATCATCCATCATTATTTTATTTTAACGATGTGTATGCAATATATGTATCAGGAAGAATATACCTGTTTTAAGGTCATTTATTTATTGGCACAATTAGGCTGCTCAAGGTCACTTAAGGGTTGCAATTTCATGGGGTTTCCGCATATACTCGCATCAAGCAGGATTTTGAGTTTGGCAGGCGACTGTGATGGACCATGACGTGTAGGAGCCACATGCTGTTGCTGTTTCGTCGCGGTTTTTGGGAAGTCGGTCATTGGGTGATTGGGGAGGGCAAAGAGTTAAATTTCCACATTTTTGACGAGGTAATGAAGAAATATGTAATGATCAAAGTGGGAATACTGAGGGGGTAGTGGAGGACAGAGAGTTGGAGTTGGGAGGGGGAGGGCAAATATAGGACAGAGTTGGGGGGAGAACAAATATGGGACAGAGTTGGGGTGAGGGCAAATATAGGACAGAGTAGGGGGGAGGACAAATATAGGACAGAGTTGGGGGGAGGCCAAATATGGGACAGAGTTGGAGGGAGAGCAAATATGGGACAGAGTTGGGGGGAGAACAAATATGGGACAGAGTTGGGGGGAGAACAAATATGGGACAGAGTTGGGGTGAGGGCAAATATAGGACAGAGTAGGGGGGAGGACAAATATAGGACAGAGTTGGGGGGAGGACAAATATGGGACAGAGTTGGAGGGAGAGCAAATATGGGACAGAGTTGGGGGGAGAACAAATATGGGACAGAGTTGGGGTGAGGGCAAATATAGGACAGAGTAGGGGGGAGGACAAATATAGGACAGAGTTGGGGGGAGGACAAATATGGGACAGAGTTGGAGGGAGAGCAAATATGGGACAGAGTTGGGGGGTGGGCAAATATGGGACAGAGTTGGGGGAAGAACAAATATGGGACAGAGTTGGGGTGAGGGCAAATATAGGACAGAGTAGGGGGGAGGACAAATATAGGACAGAGTTGGGGGGAGGACAAATATGGGACAGAGTTGGAGGGAGAGCAAATATGGGACAGAGTTGGGGTGAGGGCAAATATAGGACAGAGTAGGGGGGAGGACAAATATAGGACAGAGTTGGGGTGAGGGCAAATATAGGACAGAGTTGGGGGGAGAACAAATATGGGACAGAGTTGGGGTGAGGGCAAATATAGGACAGAGTTGGGGGGAGAACAAATATGGGACAGAGTTGGGGTGAGGGCAAATATAGGACAGAGTAGGGGGGAGGACAAATATAGGACAGAGTTGGGGGGAGAGCAAATATGGGACAGAGTTGGGGTGAGGGCAAATATAGGACAGAGTTGGGGTGAGGGCAAATATAGGACAGAGTAGGGGGGAGGACAAATATAGGACAGAGTTGGGGGGAGGACAAATATAGGACAGAGTTGGAGGGAGAGCAAATATAGGACAGAGTAGGGGGGAGGACAAATATAGGACAGAGTTGGGGGAGAGCAAATATGGGACAGAGTTGGGGGGTGGGCAAATATAGGACAGAGTTGGAGGAGGGCAAATATGGGACAGAGTTGGGGGGAGGACAAATATGGGACAGAGTTGGGGGAGAGCAAATATTGAACAGAGTTGGGGGAGAGCAAATATGGGACAGAGTTGGGGGGTGGGCAAATATAGGACAGAGTTGGGGGAGAGCAAATATAGGACAGAGTTGGGGGAGAGCAAATATGGGACAGAGTTGGGGGGTGGGCAAATATAGGACAGAGTTGGAGGAGGGCAAATATGGGACAGAGTTGGGGGGAGGACAAATATGGGACAGAGTTGGGGGAGAGCAAATATTGAACAGAGTTGGGGGAGAGCAAATATGGGACAGAGTTGGGGGGTGGGCAAATATAGGACAGAGTTGGAGGAGGGCAAATATTGAACAGAGTTGGGGGAGAGCAAATATTGAACAGAGTTGGGGGAGAGCAAATATGGGACAGAGTTGGGGGGTGGGCAAATATAGGACAGAGTTGGAGGAGGGCAAATATGGGACAGAGTTGGGGGAGAGCAAATATGGGACAGAGTTGGGGGGTGGGCAAATATAGGACAGAGTTGGGGGAGAGCAAATATGGGACAGAGTTGGGGGGTGGGCAAATATAGGACAGAGTTGGAGGAGGGCAAATATGGGACAGAGTTGGGGGAGAGCAAATATTGAACAGAGTTGGGGGAGAGCAAATATGGGACAGAGTTGTGGGGTGGGCAAATATAGGACAGAGTTGGAGGAGGGCAAATATGGGACAGAGTTGGGGGAGAGCAAATATGGGACAGTGTTGGGGGGTGGGCAAATATAGGACAGAGTTGGAGGAGGGCAAATATAGGACAGAGTTGGGGGAGGGGAAATATGGGACAGAGTTGGGGGGTGGGCAAATATGGGACAGAGTTGGGGGGAGGACAAATATGGGACAGAGTTTGGGGAGAGCAAATATAGGACAGAGTTGGGGGAGAGCAAATATGGGACAGAGTTGGGGGGAGGACAAATATGGGACAGAGTTGGGGGAGAGCAAATATTGAACAGAGTTGGAGGAGGGCAAATATGGGACAGAGTTGAGGGAGAGCAAATATGGGACAGAGTTGGGGGGTGGGCAAATATGGGACAGAGTTGGGGGGAGGACAAATATGGGACAGAGTTTGGGGAGAGCAAATATAGGACAGAGTTGGGGGAGAGCAAATATGGGACAGAGTTGGGGGGTGGGCAAATATAGGACAGAGTTGGAGGAGGACAAATATGGGACAGAGTTGGAGGAGAGCAAATATGGGACAGAGTTGGGGCGAGGACAAATATGGGACAGAGTTGGGGTGAGGACAAATATGGGACAGAGTTGGAGCGAGGACAAATATGGGACAGAGTTGGGGGGAGGACAAATATGGGACAGAGTTGGAGGGAGAGCAAATATGGGACAGAGTTGGGGGAGAGCAAATATGGAACAGAGTTGGGGGAGTGCAAATATAGGACAGAGTTGGGGGAGAGTAAATATGGGACAGAGTTGGGGGAGAGCAAATATTGAACAGAGTTGGGGGAGAGGAAATATGGGATAGAGTTGGGGGAGAGCAAATATGGGACAGAGTTGGGGGAGAGCAAATATGGGACAGAGTTCGGGGAGAGCAAATATTGAACAGAGTTGGGGGAGAGCAAATATGGGACAGAGTTGGGGGAGAGCAAATATGGGACAGAGTTGGGGGAGAGCAAATATTGAACAGAGTTGGGGGAGAGCAAATATTGAACAGAGTTGGGGGAGAGCAAATATGGGACAGAGTTGGGGGAGAGCAAATATTGAACAGAGTTGGGGGAGAGCAAATATAGGACAGAGTTGGGGGAGAGCAAATATGGGACAGAGTTGGGGGGTGGGCAAATATATGACAGAGTTGGAGGAGGGCAAATATGGGACAGAGTTGGGGGGAGGACAAATATGGGACAGAGTTGGAGGAGAGCAAATATGGGACAGAGTTGGGGTGAGGACAAATATGGGACAGAGTTGGGGTGAAGACAAATATGGGACAGAGTTGGGGTGAGGACAAATATGGGACAGAGTTGGGGGAGGACAAATATGGGACAGAGTTGGAGGGAGAGCAAATATGGGACAGAGTTGGGGGAGAGCAAATATGGAACAGAGTTGGGGGGAGAGCAAATATAGGACAGAGTTGGGGGAGAGCAAATATGGGACAGAGTTGGGGGGTGGGCAAATATAGGACAGAGTTGGAGGAGCGCAAATATGGGACAGAGTTGGGGGGAGGACAAATATGGGACAGAGTTGGAGGAGAGCAAATATGGGGCAGAGTTGGGGGAGAGCAAATATGGGACAGAGTTGGGGGGTGGGCAAATATAGGACAGAGTTGGAGGAGGGCAAATATAGGACAGAGTTGGAGGAGGGCAAATATAGGACAGAGTTTGGGGGAGGACAAATATGGGACAGAGTTGGGGGGAGGACAAATATGGGACAGAGTTGGGGGGAGGACAAATATAGGACAGAGGTTGGGGGGAGGACAAATATGGGACAGAGTTGGGGAAAGGCAAATATGGGACAGAGTTGGGGGGGAGGGCAAATATGGGACAGAGTTGGGGGGGGGAGGGCAAATATGGGACAGAGTTGGGGGGGGGGAGGGCAAATATGGGACAGAGTTGGGGGGGAGGGCAAATATAGGACAGAGTTGGGGGGAGGACAAATATGGGACAGAGTTGGGGGGAGGACAAATATGGGACAGAGTTGGGGGGAGGACAAATATAGGACAGGGGTTGGGGTGAGGACAAATATGGGACAGAGTTGGGGGGAGGACAAATATAGGACAGAGGTTGGGGGGAGGCCAAATATAGGACAGAGGTTGGGGGGAGGACAAATATGGGACAGAGTTGGGGAAAGGCAAATATGGGACAGAGTTGGGGGGGAGGGCAAATATGGGACAGAGTTGGGGGGGGAGGGCAAATATGGGACAGAGTTGGGGGGAGGGCAAATATAGGACAGAGTTGGGGGAGGGAAAATATAGGACAGAGTTGGGGGAGGGCAAATATAGGACAGAGTTGGGGGAGGGCAAATATAGGACAGAGTTGGGGGGAGGACAAATATGGGACAGAATTGGGGGAAGGACAAATATAGGACAGAGTTGGGGGGAGGACAAATATGGGACGGAGTTGGGGGGAGGGCAAATATGGGACACAGTTGGGAGGAGGGCAAATATGGGACACAGTTGGGAGGAGGGCAAATATGGGACACAGTTGGGAGGAGGGCAAATATGGGACAGAATTGGGGGAAGGGCAAATGGGGAACAGAGTTGGGGGGGGAGGGCAAATATGGGACTGAGTTGGGGGAAGGAGAAGGTTGAGGCTTTGTGGGGGTGAAGGGTTTCGGACTTTCGATAGGGGGGTTGGTTGGAAAGTTGTGGTGGGAAGGGTTGTGGGATTGATATGTTGTGGTGGGGACGAGGGTTGGGGAAGGGGTTTAAAGGCTTGGAGTAGGAAGGGGATTGCAGCCTCAGGGTGGGGAGGGGGAGGACTTGGGGTTTGGTCCGGGGAATGGAGGGGTGCAGGGAAGGGAGGAGTTGAAGACATGAAGTCACATTTCACATCACGTGGATGGGATGTTCCTCGGGTCCCTGCTCGTAATAGCAGTAATGAGAAAGAAGCAGATTAATAATTAATAATCTATTAAGCTGACAGCATCAGGCACCAAACTGACAGAGCCTCTCCACGAGTCCACATATAACAGGGACTTACACTTCATACAGCAACCCCCCCCCCCCCCCCCACCCTCTCACCCAACTATGTGCACAGAAAAAAACAGAAGTCAAATGAATGAATAACATAAGGAAGGAGGGGAAAGCATCGATTGCATGTGATGCCGTGTGGTTCCTTCACTCATTCTTCCTTCTCTCATTCTCATGGCTCACAAAGCTTCCACAACACACAGCACAATATGTCACACAATATGTGTGCACATAATACACAGCATAACATGTCACACAAAACATGTGTATAAACCATAATCGTCAATGTGTACGTGCAAATCACGACCTATGTTCATGTGTGTGTGAGTGCGGTGCACACGTCAACGATACCGGTCCTCATCTCCACCTGCAAGTCCCCAAGATCAAATGGAGCCCTCCCCGGTGCTGAAAGATCCATCTCCACCCAAGCGAGAAAGCACAACTCGTGTCTCCTCATCTATGCCCTGCCTCCCTATCCGCCATCGATGAAGCGGCCACCGGGGTCCACCTCTTCCCTCTCGATCCCATCCATAGCTATCTCATCCACCTCAGTCTCATCCTTTTAAGCTGCCATATTCAGAATGGTGCTGGATCTAACGAAGCTCGATTTCCAAAGCTGCCGTACACTTATAAGCTGCCTCATCAAACGGCGTGGTACCAGACTCCTCATGCACATCTTGGGGTATGAAAACCCCAGCAAAGCTAGGGCCCTCCATCCGGATCCGTCAAAGCCCTTGACCCCTCCCACCCAGGTCCGCCAAACCTTGGGCCCTCCCATCCTGCAGCACATGGCCCACATGTCCCACCAAGCTTCGAGGCCAGGCTGCATCCCAATCGCATCTCGAATGGCACATTCCTCGATGTCACCTCAGTCTCCCACACCTTCAACGGACGGAGCCCTGCAAGAGGAGGTCCACCAACGTTCGGGTCCTCCCACCTGGGTTTGCCAAATCTCAGGCCCCCCTCCCACTCGGGTCCGCCCAACCGACAGCACGGAGCCCACAAGTCCCACCAAGCTTCAAGGGCAGACCACGTCCCAAACACATCCTAAATGGCGTGACACCACCTACATGAACAATCAAACCTCGCCATCCGAATGTTCATGGTCTGTGATTTTGCGTATCTGTGCTTACTTATTAGACACCATTTCTTTCCCTCCTCGCCAATACCTCCTCGTACCCGTGGAAAAAGTGAACCGCATCCACCTTAAGCTCTTTTCAGTTTTCATAAATTTTATATAAAAGAAAACAAGGATTTCAAGATCATTGGAATCTCCCGTGATGAAGCTGAGTCTATGGGGCTATCACTTTCCTGTTGCAGACAGCTTGATGGTCTCTCTGTCTTCTACCTCCTCCTTTCTGGTTTTGCAGCCTCTGCTCTTTCCATGCTTTGTCGCCCTTCCCAGGTTTCTGCAAGGTACACCTGGTCCAGCATCAACCCTCTTCTGATGACAAAACCAAATCCAGGGGCAGTGCTCACCTCCACTCATTGATTCCTCTTTTTCCCCACCTGTTTAATTAACTTCCATTCTCTTCAATTTCATTCTTCCCTCCAGGTCTTCCAGACAGCTGTTCACCACCCTCTCTGATCATCTCCCTTCCAAAACCATGATCTTTTCCACCCCAGTTAACCGTCCAACTCTCCCCTGGGCCACCCCGAAGCCCACCTCGTTCCAAATTCCCCATTTTTCCTTCCTGAGAGTTTGCTTCTGTATCCATCTTGTCCATCCCATGCATTCTCCCGGACCTCTCATTCCTCCCCACACTCATTATTTGTCCAAGTCTCCCTCTATTTGTACTTCAACTCTGGTGTTTCCCCTCTCTCCCTCCCTCCCTTCCTCCTGTGTTCTGATGTGTTCAGTGTTCCCCAAGCCTTGAGTTTGTATACAAAAAATAAGATGCTGAATAGGAGGAGAAGGAGGATGCTGAATAGCACTTACCTGAACGGATCCCACTGGCAGTCCTCAAACGTGCAAAAAACAACTCAACCGAAAACGGATTTGAAGTGTCCAAAAATACCGGCTTTATTAAAAGGAATGCCTGTAATACAAAATAAAACACGGTCAAGTAAATTACTAAATTGGGACGTCCCCACAACAGACACAAACACAGACGAAGGATAAAATTAAGTTGTTGTGGTTATTTAGTGCACTTAGCTCTGATCGCTGGTGGGGTCTCGTCAGGGGTCATAAAAATTGTCCGGGGCGTTTGCGGCTTTGCGCGCGAAACACGCTCGTTGGCACGAAACAGGCCTCACTATGTGTCTCTTCACTATGGGCTTCGCGCGCGAAATGAACTTCACATGCACGTCTTGGTCGTCCTTGGTGTGAAACTGCAGCCCTCGATCCGTGGCTCTTCCGCCTCTTCACGACCACCAGCAAAGTCTCGGAACACGGGTGTTTATGATGAAGCCTCCCCATGCAGAGAGCAAACACAACCTTTTGCTTTGACATCCAGAACGAGAAGGGCGCAAGAGAGAATGGCGACTGGGTGCTGTCGTCTCCAGCACGAGAAGAAGAAAATGTCAGCCAGCGCCTTTCTTTATCGTCCAGCCTCTGACGTCTTCTGTCGTGATTCACCAATCAGCGTGTTCTTCCTACCAGTCCTCCCATCAATCAAACCCTGCCAAATCACTGCCCTTGTGGGTGTGGCCTCGGCCTGCCTGACCTGTGTGCTTCCCAAGTCAGGGTTGTCAGTGGCAGCGCTCAATGTCCTGGCTTCCGGTATGTTTTTATTAGGGCATTTAAATGTGGGATTCTGGCTACGTGTCTAAGGTGTGGTGCCAAAAGGGACATAGGGATAAATTACAGAGGTATCGAGATACAAGGGATAATTTACCCATAATTCCTGAGCTAGTTAACATGCCCCACTCCTCATAATGGGGAAGAAGATACACCTTAATCCAAACACACGGTCTACCGGATCCCTACTTATTACATGACGGTTCTTCTTCTTCATGACAATCGGAGCACACTAATCTATACAAATCTACCTGGACTAAAGTAATCACTGCCTACCCCCTACAAACGTAACAATATGTTATTTCCCATAGGGAGTACATTACAATTAGCCACATTTCCAAAAAAATGTCTATGGAGCGGTTTCGGAGATAAGAGGTGCAAAGTTTTTCAGTTTTTACAACATGACGTCATAGGTCAGGTGGTACACCTGACCTATGACGTCATACCAATAAAATTCTACAGGAGGAGGTGCTCCTATGGAGAAAGTCAATCGGACCAACGGTTGCAGAGAAAACGAATTTTAAAGGGAATAAACCTGAAAAATACAGGTGGAAGGGACATACATACATACATACATACATACATACATACATACATACATACATACATACATACATACATATACCGGACGGACAGACAAACGCTGTCCCAGACGGCATTGCCCTCCGGGATATGCCATAAAAAGAATAAAAAAGAAGCTTACATTGTAAGATGCGTTCTGAATGTATTCTTGAAACATATAATAAGGCTTCTGCCAAAAGCATTATCCACACAAAGCAGCGAGTATAATACCCCGCACCAGCAGCAGATAATGCAGCACTATTGTATGTTCCTTGTTAATTTTCATCTCTACTTGGCCTGCATTCATCACTTTGGAAAGAGACGCATTAACCATAGGCTTTCACGTCGTCGGCAAGCTTTGGCACCGCGCGCTTCATTTTTTCCCGCAGAGTTTTTTCCATGGAAACAGCCTTGCTCGGGATATCGAGTAAGATGAATATCTATTGTCAGAAATGTTAGACGAATAATTAATTTTCAATAATAAATAAAGTGAATCTTTTGTCCACTTGTACCTACTAACAAGCCATGCTGCTGGTGAAAGTTTGCAGTTCTTTTTGGGAGGCCATTGAGCAAAGTTACCTTGATCTTCTTTTGAATGGATGACAATGATTATGAGATTGTCAAATCTCAAGCATTTCAGCAATAAAAAAACACCAATTAACGAACAAAGCTTAAAAGGTCGTTGTGAATTTTATGGTCATTAACGAAAACGTTACTTTCGAAATGATGTAATCCGCCCCAGAATGCTTGGCTCGTGCATGCACAGAACCCCATGGCAACTGGGGTCATCCGGGCAGGCGAATGGACACTACATGACCAAAAGTATGTAGACACCTGAACATCAAACATCTCATTCCAAAAACATGGGCATTAATATGGAGTTGGTCCCTCCTTTGCTGCAATAATTTGCTTTGCTGCTTTTCCTCCTTTCCTCCTTTGCTGCTACAGTATATATATATATATGCTTTGCTTTACTCCTTTGCTCCTCCTTATCCCTCACCCATCTCACCCCTCCCCTCCTAAACCTCCCCCCACACCCATCCCTTTCAAATCTCCCCCTTTGCCCCTCCCCTCCTAAACTCCCCCCTCACCCCTCCCCTCCTAAACGCCCCCCTCGCACCTCCCCTCCTAAACTCCCCCTCTCCCCTCCCCTCCCAAACTCCTCCGTCACCCCATCCCTCTAAAATTCCCCCCTCGCTCCTCCCCTTCAAAACTCCCTCCTCCCCCCTCCCCTTCAATTTTTGTTTCTCCAATTCTCCCCTCTCACCCCTCCTCCTCAAAGTGTCCTCCCCGCCTCCTCTCCCTTCCAACTCTCACCACCATCTCCTCCAACCTTCTTCCACGCTCTGCCCCTCGTCAAACAACAACTCACTGTGCCTCACCCAATCACCATCAAACATTTTGTACCCCTCATCCTTCCCTTTCTCCTAGCTTTTTTTTTTTTTTTTTTTGTAAAATGAATCGAGGCTCGTGAAAGAGCTAACATTTACTTCACAAACAAATCAACCAGACAAACAAAATATATAAAAAGAGGGGAGCGGAAGACAAGATGGGGAGAGAAGGGGAAGCACACAAACACAACATTTGAGAGCAGGGAGATGTGTGGGAGGGAGAGGGCTTGCAGGGAGGAGGCGTCGGAAAGGGGGGGGGGGGGGGGGGGAGAGGTATAAAACACAAGGACACCAAGGACTTCCAGCTCTTCTGAAATCTCTGACACACTATCAACAGCTCTCCTACCTCCTCCTCTTCCTCATCTTACCCTACCCCCCACCCCCTCCCCTGTCCTGTATCCGATGTTCCCCTTCCTCTTCCTTAACGGTATGGACCTCAAACATCTGGAGCCTTTGCTCAAACCTGATTTATCTCTCCATACAGGTTGCTTCTGACAAATCAGACTTAAACTGCTTAACAGAAACTTTCCTCCTTCAAGATGTCTCTGATTCCTTAATATCTCTTCCTGGTTACTCCCTCCTCCGGTATGATAGACCTGAGCCTCGTCCTGGAGATGGGGTTGCTATCTTTATCAAAACTTTCTTCCTCACTCTCCCTGCACTGCCCTCTCTCCATCTCACCCCCAGGAGTACCTCTGGTTACGGCTTCCCCTTCGCTCCCATATTGTGTTCATAGATGTGTGGTACGGTCCAACAAACAGTGATGACTCGATCTACATCTTGCTGTCTGACAACATGGTGTACTTCCATCTACTCATCCCAACGATCTCTTCCTCATATGTGGAGATTTCAACTGTCATCATGCCAGCTGCAGGGTGTGGGTACCTCTCTCACCAGCCATGGCTCCTCAGCAAAGGACTTCGGCGACCAACTGGGACTGACACAATCTGTCAATTTCCTGCCCCGGATCTCAGTCAATGGAGCATTCTTCTCTTCTAGACTTGATTATGACAAACTTCCCTGCACATGTCTGCTGCTCTTCGTCTGCTCCAATCGGTTCATCTGACATATGCTTGTTAAAGTGGGACATCTCTCTGGCCATTCTCAGAGAGCCTCCTCAGCGTCGACAAGTCTTGCATTTCACTCAGGCCGACTGGGACGGTCTTCAAGCAGCTATCAATCATCTGGACTGCTCTCCCATCTCTACTGCCTCTGACATCAACTCATCCTGTGAATTCTTTCAAAGTAAATTGCTCTCTCTCTAATGCACAGATTTATCCCATCTTGTCTTCAGTTGTCATACCCTTCCTCCTGTCCATGGTACACGGAATCTTGTGGTGAGGCAGTTTACCTGAAACAACTTGCCTTCGCCTCCTGGAAGGCAAATCCAATGGAAGGCAATCTCATTTCCTTTTACAAAGCTCGGAACAAGTGTGTGTGTCTACCCTCAGAAAGCCAGGAAGCACTATCTCTCTACTCTCATGACTGAACTCTCAAACCTGTCTCCCTCTTCCAAATCCTGGTGGCGTCTGGTCAAATCTGTTTCCGGCGTTTTTTTTTTTTTTGTTTTTTTTGTATACTGAATCGAGGCTCGTGAAAGAGCAAACATTTATTTCACAAACAAATCAACCAGACAAACAAAACATACAAAAAGAGGGAGCGGAAGACAAGATGGGGGAGGAGGGGAAGCACACAAACACAACACCTGAGAGCAGGGAGAAGCACAGGAGGGAGAGGGCCTGGGGGGAGGAGGCGTGGGAAGGGGGGGGGGGGGGGGGAGGTATAAAACACAAGGAGACCAAGGACTTCCAGGACAGAAGTTGGTATTTCAAAAATGTGTACGATTTGGGGTGAAATTAGCGGGGGTAGAAAAGATCAAGGTTTTGGATGGGGGAAGATAAGAGATGGTGGTGAACAGCTGTTTTAAAGACATGGAGGGTGGAGTGGGATTGAAGAGAGTGAGGGAGTTTGTTCCAGAGGCAGGAGAAAAGAGGAATGAAGGAGTGAAGGTGAGCAGAGAGTCTTGATTTTGGCAGTTTAACCATAAGAGGGTTGCAGGCAGATCTTGTGCGACCTGTTTGAATATTTGAGGGAAAGAGCCCAGAGAGAGCTGGGAGGGCAAGGCCAGAGAGGAGTCGGTAGAAGACGGAAAGACCACCAACCTGCCTGCGGTGAGTGAGTGAAAGGCCCTTGGAGTTAGCTTCATCGCGGGAGATTCCAATGATTCTGAACGCTTTGGTTTCAACAGCGTGAAGACGAGCTAGGTGTGAGGCAGGAGCACCAGCACAGAGGGGAGAGCCATATTCTATTGAGCTGCGGATGAAAGCCTTGTATGTGGTGAGGAGCTCAGGTGTGCCAAGGAAGGACTTCGCACGATGGAGGATGCCCAGTCGGCGACTGGCTTTGGAGGCCAGATTTGAAATGTGGTTTTCCCAGGAAAGATCATGGCAGATAGTGAGACCCAAAAGCTTGAGTGACAGAACTTCTTGGAGAGGATTATTCAGAAGGTGGATGGGAGGGTTGTCCAGTCGGTCTTTTCGGAGAGACATCGTAAGAATGTGAGATTTGTCAGGATTGAAAGACATGTTCCACTTGTTTGCCCAGTCTGTGATTTTGACCAGGTCTGCAGACTGCCGATCTGAGGGATGAGGAATGGAGCGACAGAGAGTAGAGTCGTCAGCAAAGAGATAGAGAGGATTTTCAAGAGAGTCAGAGAGATCATTGATGAAGACCAGAAAAAGCACAGGGCCCAGGACACTGCCTTGGGGAACTCCAGCCTGAACGGGAAGAGGAGATGAGAGAAACCCATTCAGGGCCACATGTTGACTACGACTGGAGAGGACGTCTGCCAGCCATACGTGGAGATTTCCATGGATACCAAAGGAGGAGGGTTTGGTGAGCAGAGCGGGGTGCCAGACCGTATCGAAGGCACGTGATATGTCAAGGGAGACAGCTCTAATTTCCTGTTTGGCATTGAGGACCTCCATCCATTGTTGAGAAAGCAGAAGCAGCATGTCCAGAGCAGAGTGACCAGGTCTGAAACCAAATTGATGGTCAGAGATCAAGCCATTGGAGAAGAGGAAAGATTTCATATCTGAAGCAATGATGGATTCCATGACTTTGCTCATAATTGGGAGAAGGCTGATTGGTCTGTAGTTGCTAGGATTTGTTTTTGCACCTTTTTGTGCAAAGCGGTGATGTTGGCTGATTTCCAAGCAGATGGCAGATGACCTTGAGCAAAAGAGAGGGTGAAGAGAACAGAAAGAGGGAGTGAAAGAGCGGAAGCACATGATTTTAGGACCCGTGGGCTGATGCCGCCAGGACCAGTTGCAGAATCAGAGTCGAGGGTTGACAGGAACTTATCCACCTTGTCAGGCGAGAAGGACACAGAGTTCAGGAGCAGCTGGGTACGACTGGGTACGGTGGGTACAGAGAGGGATGGGTTTGGGACACAAGATTTCGAGGCAAACACAGAGTTGAGGCATTCAGCTTTTTCACGTGCGGAGTCAGCCGTGTAGCCGTTTGAGGTGAGGGAGGCGATGGAGGGGGAACAAACACCAGAAACAGATTTGACCAGACGCCACCAGGATTTGGAAGAGGGAGACAGATAAGAGAGTTCGGTCTTGAGAACGGAGAGATATCGTTTCCTGGCTCTCCTGAGGGTGGACACACACTTGTTTCGGGCTTTGTGAAAGGAAATGAGATTTCCTTCCGTTGGATTTGCTTTCCAGGAAACAAAAGCAAGTTGTTCCCCCTCCATCCCCTCTCTTACCTCAAACGGCTACACAGCTGACTCCGCACGTGAAAAAGCTGAATGCCTCAACTCTGTGTTTGCTTCAAAATCTCGTGTCCCAAACCCATCGCTCTCTGTACCCACCTTACCAAGTCGAACCCAGCTGCTCCTGGACTCTGTATCCTTCTCTCCTGACAAGGTGGATAAGTTCCTGTCAATACTCGACTCTGATTCTGCAACTGGACCAGATGGCATCAGCCCACGGGTCCGAAAATCCTGCTGTGCCGCACTATCTCACCCTCTCTCCGTTCTCTTCACCCTCTCTTTTGCTCAAGGTAATCTGCCATCTGCTTGGAAATCAGCCAACATCACCGCTTTACACAGAAAAATGTGCCAAAACAGATCCTTGCAACGACAGACCAATCAGCCTGCTCCAAATTATCAGCAAAGTCATGGAATCCATCATTGATTTGGATATCAAATCATTCCTCTTCTCCAATGGCTTGATCTCTGATCATCAATTTGATTTCAGACCATGTCACTCTACTCTGGACATGCTGCTTCTGCTGCCTCAACAATGGATGGAGGTCCTCAATGTCAAACTAGGAAATTAGAGCTGTCTCCCTTGACATATCACGTGCCTTCGATATGGTCTGGCACCCCGCTCTGCTCACCAAACTCTCCTCCTATGGTATCCATGGAAATCTCCACTCATGACTTGCGGACTTCCTCTCTGGTTGTAGTTAACGTATGGCCCTGAATGGGTTTCTCTCATCTCCCCTTCCTGTTCAGGCTGGAGTTCCTCAAGGCAGTGTTCTGGGCCCTGTGCTTTTTCTGGTCTTCATCAATGATCTCTCCGACTCTCTGGAAAATCCTCGCTATCTCTTTGCTGATGACTCCACTCTCTGCCGCTCCATATCTCATCCCTCAGATCGGCAGTCTGCAGCCTCCTCACTCTCTGCAGACCTGGACAAAATCACAGACTGGTCAAACAAGTGGAACATGTCTTTCATTCCTGACAAATCCCACACTCTCCCTATGTCTCTCCGAAAAGACCGACTGGACAACCCTCCCATATACTTTCTCAACAATCCTCTCCAAGAAGTTCTGTCACTCAAGCTTTTGCGTCTCACTATCTGCCATGATCTTTCCTGGGAAAACAAAATTTCCAAGCTGGCCTCAAAAGCCAGTCGCCGACTGGGCATCCTCCATCGTGTGAAGTCCTTCCTTGGCACACCTGAACTCCTCACCACATACAAGGCTTTCATTCGCAGCTCAATGGAATACTGTTCTCCCCTCTGGGCTGGTGCTCCTGCCTCACACCTAGCTCGGTTTCACGCTGTTGAAACCAAAGCTTTCAGAATCATTGGAATCTCCCGCGATGAAGCTAACTCCGAGGGCCTTTGACTCACTCACCGCAGGCAGGTTGGTGGTTTTCTACCGACTCCTCTCCGGCCTTGCTCCCCCAGCTCTGTCTGTGCTCTGTCCCCCGAATATTTCTTCAGGTCGCACAAGATCTGCCAGCAACCCTCTGATGGTTAAACTGCCGAAATCAAGACTCTTTGCTCACCTTCTCTTTCATTCCTCTTTACTCCCACCTCTGGAACAAATTACCTCACTCTCTTCAATCCCACTCCTCCCTCCAGGTCTTTAAAACAGCTGTTCACCACCATCTCCTGTCTTCCCCCATCCAAAACTTTGATCTCTCCTACCCCTGTTAATTGACCCCAGATACACTTTTGTTTTTGAAATCCCGACTTCTTTCTTGCCTGGAAGTTCTAGCAGTGTCCATCTGTTTCATACCCCCCCCCCCCCCTGCCTTCCCATGCCTCCTCCCCCCAAGCCCAAGCCCTCCCACAGATCTTCCGTTGTTCCTGTGCTCTGCTGTTGTACTTGTGTGCTTCCCGTTCTCTCCTCCCATCTTGTCTCCTGCTCCCTTCATGTATGTTTTGTGTGTCCGTTTGTCTTTTTGTGATTGATGTTAGCTCTTTCACGAGCCTCGATCTTGTATACAACAACAAAAAAAAAGGTACTGGTACCGATCCTCTGTAGCCTACATATTGGTACCTTGGTTCATTTTACACAATGAAAGTACCGATCCTTACCGAAAGAGCCCACCCATGCTTCCTCCTTCCAAATTTCCCGCTTTCTCCCCTGAGAGTTCCCTTCTGCATCAAAGTTGTCCACCCCATGCATCCTCTCCCCTGACCCCAATTCTCCCCACATCCCTTGTTTGTCCGCCTACTCCGTCTTGGCCTTCGGCTTTGCTCTTGATGTTTCCCTCCACTCTCTGCTGTTCCTTTTGCACTGTTGTGTTCTGATCCATTCAGGGTACTCATACTAGCTCATCCACGACCCTCGACAGTGTATACAAAAAGACCTTCATTATCAGGACTCGTCAATAAATGGCTATCTCAGTATTCTGGTGTATTTCAACATCAAGTCCGTGCCTGGAGCCTTCAACATTAAACAAGTACAAAAAGTTTTAATTTAAACAAAAGCCGCGTCCATGTTACACAATGCCTAGATGCAGCTGTGCCTATAACGTCGATGTTATAGGCACAGGACATTCCTATTGATTCGATTACTTCATGTTATTTTTGTGCAAAGTGAAAATATATCTCGGCAATTTCCCGTGTGTGGCGACGAATTTTTAATATATCTCGGCATTTTCCCGTCTGTTATTTCAGGCGGTGTATGACTGACCATGCCGCGATTAAAAAAAAAATATCTCGGCAATTTCCCGTGTGTGGCGACGAATTTTTAATATATCTCGGCATTTTCCCATCTGTTATTTCAGGCGGTGTATGACTGACCATGCCGCGATTTAAAAAAAAAATATCTCGGCAATTTCCCGTGTGTGGCGACACGTGAACGAAGCTATCTATGCTCCTCTCTCCACATTATTGTGTCGACGTATAAATTAAATATTTCATCGTGACGATTGTCATCAAATGGACGAATTTTTAATATATCTCGGCATTTTCCCGTCTGTTATTTCGGGCGGTGTATGACTGACCATGCCGTGATTGTAAAAAAATATATCTCAATGGACTTGAAGTTACAGGCCTTTGAGAATTCATTTCGTTCTATAAAGGGCAACTTTCATCGGATTTTCTTCCCGTTTTTTTTCAACCGAGTCTAAAACTATGTTAGCGACTGTGAAAAATGAAATGATATATCGAATTTGATTTGAAATAAAACTGTGTGAGAGAGGAAGACACCACGGGCCTACAAAACAGGCCTCAAAGCTATGCGAGTTAATAAAATGGTGGATATTTGTTTATATGAAGCCTCTCCCAAAATGGGTGGAGCTATGGTTCCCAGAATGGGTGGAGCTTTGAGGTTTTGTCTTCTCTGCAAGAACAAGAAGAAGAAGAACAAGAAGAACAACAACAACAACAGCAGAGGGCACTCTATGACCAGTGTCTGCGACGCGGCTAAAAATGTAAAACAATTTAGGTCACTGCAGCATCATCCCCTACAACGACCACTTTCCTCACTCTTCTTCTTCCTCACTTGGGCCACTTCCGTTTCCTTCCGGTGGATCTTCACATCACATTCTCCAGCAACATCGACATTTAATTTAACTTTGCTACCTTGACAACAATGAACTAAGGTCAATGAGAGGAACCATGATAGTGTCTGAAAGCCTCTCCCTACCATGTGCGTTCAAAACGGCTTTCATTCAAAATCAAAATTCGTTAATTCAGAATTAATTAAAAGGTGTTTTTCATTTTCAAATATCAATTTTCATCCGATTTTCTCCCCGTTTGCTGCACCCGAGTCTTAAACCATCTTAACAGCAGCATGGCTTGTCGGTACAACTGGACAAAATATCAAATCTATTTATCTATCTATAATTCCAGTAATCTCTGTACGTTTGTACGTTTGTACGTTTGTACGTTTGTACGTTTGTACGTTTGTCTGTTTGTCTGTGACCGCTGTTTCTCGACAACTACCGGTCCGATATACTTGAAACTTGCCAGGTATATTGCTGGGGACCCGAGGATGTGCCTTTTCAAGGTTTGAAATTAATCGGACAAGTACTTACCGAGCTATGGCGATTTAGCCGTTCGCCGTTCGCTTTGCCGTTGCGAATGGACCAAACCATTCATGTAAATAGAGGGGGGGGGGGGGGGGTTCTGTGGTCGTTCGCTTTGGCTTTGCGAATGGACCAAACCATTCATGTAAATAGAGGGGGGGTTCTGTGGTCGTTCGCTTTGGCTTTGCGAATGGACCAAACCATTCATGTAAATAGAGGGGGGGGGGGGTTCTGTGGTCGTTGCGAATGGACCAAACCATTCACATCGAATCATCGAATCACATCGAATGGACCAAACCGTTCGCTTTGGACCAAACCATTGCATGTAAATAGAGGGGGGGGGTTCTGTGGTCGTTGCGAATGGACCAAACCATTCATGTAAATAGAGGGGGGGGGGGGGGGGTTCTGTGGTCGTTACTGCCACGTGGTTTCAAAGTTTTTTTTTTGTTGTTGTTGTTTGCATGCATGTTTTTTTGCACCCACGTACGGGCACGCCCTAGGATGTTTACACACACACACCCCTACACAAATTTTTTTTTTTTTTTTTTTTTGGCAAGGAACGGGCACCCACGTACGGGCACGTCCTAGCTTATATATAGTACGGGCATGCCCTAGTTATTGATAAATAGCCCTGAGTGGGCTGACGGTCATCTCTTGAGGTTGTAGTTCAGACCACTGCTCATTTTGAGGGGCCTCTTTGGGAGGCCCCCTGATACGAAATCAAAATATCTAGGATTGGGCAATCCTGCGGACCATCGAGCACTCGGGTTGTATTGGGTTTCAGAGCAATCGGTTGGTAAATAAGGGATTAGTAGGGCTCAGAAGTTTGGGGGTTAACCCCCCCCCCCTCGGGTGCCCCCATAATCCAAAACCGAAAAATTGTACCCTGAGCGACTGTGCGGGTTACTGTCATGGCTTCATGTGTCAAGTTTCAGGACAATCAGCCGGGTGATAAGGGAGGAGTAGCAAAAATAGCAAAAAGCTAATGGACGGACGGACGGACAGACATCCGGACATCACGACCCATTCTACAACTTCACCTCTTTGAGAAAAGAGATTAGATGATCCAAAAATCAAACCTTAGCCGAACATTTCCGACAATAAATGTTTATCTTACTCGATATGTCGAGCAGAAGTGGAACTTAAACCTAGGGAAGAAGCAGAAATATAACAAACCCAAAAAACCTACAGAGGGTGAGAGAGTGTGGAGGGGGTGAGGGAGGGGGGTGATAACCTGGAAAGAGGTGCAGGGCTTGAGGATTGTTAATGAAAGTAGAAAAGATCATTGTTTTAAACGGGGGGGGGGGGGGGGGGGGTGATCTGAGATGGTGGTGAACGGTTGTCTGTTTTCATGTTCGTCCCTTCCCTTGCTTTTTGGGCCTAAGTGTTGTGGGCGGACAGCAGAGAGGATGTGGAGGTGATGTGGGTCCGGCAGCAGAGAAGAATAAATGAATAACAGGTTAAAGGGGAAGGAGATCAGACAGAAATATAGGTTTGAGATCAGGGTGGAACAGTGACCGGGGAAGGTAAGTCAGAGGCAGAGGTGTGGAGGAGGATTCAGGTGGGTGAAAATGCTAGGAGAAGGGTGGAGGGAGTAATGGCAGACAGGAAGATATCAAGGAGATTGAAAGGAAAGGTTCTGATGTCGTGTGTAACGCCGGCCTACCTTTATGGTCTGGAGACGGTGGCACCGACAGAGAGACAACAACAGAGGCTGCAGGTTTGCGAGGACATCTGGATCAGGAGGGTTGCGGAAGTGAAGAGGGTGGATAGAAGGAAGATGGATGAACTGAGGGAGGATATTGCTGTGCGGATGAGCTTGATGGGGGAGATTGGTGACATGTCGGCTGAGATGGGGTGGACACTTGATGCGGATGGGGGAAGAGAGAATGGCAAAGAGAGTAGATAGGTTGAGGGAGTAAGGTAGGAGGAAAAGAGGTAGACTGTGGTTGAGATGGGAGGATCGTGTGAGGAGGGATATCAGTAAGGGGAGGGGGCGGTTGGAGGTTGGAGAGAGTTGGCTGAGGACAGGGGGGAGTGGAGGAGTATCGTGGTCGAGGAGGGCAGAAGCTTGGTGCCATTGGACCTCACCCCTTATAAAGGGAAGACAGGAGGAGAAGAAGAAGAAGATTGTGAATGGAGGTGCTAACTTCACATCGTCTCTGAAGGCCAACAGATTCGACATTGCAATGCCCCCTATTAGCATGGCAGAGAAAGCAAGTTTCGGTTAAAAAACGATCTTGTGGGGAATCAAACTGAAGACCAGGCGCATCACAGGTGAGCGCGCGACCAGGTGTGCCCCAGTGCTGCCAAAGTACCCAAATCCATTTTCAATCAACACACATGACTTATTTCCACAACACTGCCATGTTTTTTCAGTACACATTCAACACTTATAACATCGCGCGTAAACAAAAATGACCGAGAAGCTCCTTTTTGAATTTAAAACACATCAGCAGTTTGTTTTACTGCCGTTTAAATAACCTGATCATTAGGCCTCTCGTTCAGCAAAATTTAGCCTCTTTTGGTTACTTAATTTCCTATTAGAGAGTAATTATTCATGATGTCTCCATTCTTAATGTCTAGTGAAACCTTTTATTTATGTGCTTCAGTTGCCTTGTTCCCCCCATGGGTGTGGCAGACCAGGGGCACAGAGATCACTGTGGAGGTGTATTTCCTGGCAATAAAGCTTCCCGTTGTAACGATCGTTTGCTCATTCATCGATCATTCCCCTGGATTCATGGGACATCTGAGCGATGTGATCATTTTTGATGAAACCACTCCCAGGTATTAGCACGGCGTCACACCAAATCCGTTCTTGATGACCTGTTGTTTTTTCCACCGATTGATCCTCTTTCTAATGATCCCTCCGCACTATAAGCCCACACGACCCCTGAATTAACAAGGACACTTCCATCTCCTTTGGATACTTTCATCTTGCTATAGTGTGAGATTCCAAATGATATAATGGAAGGAAATGTTGAGGAGGCTCTTTTGGCTCATGAATCCAAGTTCAACTCGTACGGCACTCAGTAGAGAGCATACCTCCACCAGGTGAAGAATTTACGTTTTGTATCCCAGAGTAGACCAGAAAAATCACAATACAGAATCACATTTAATCGAAATCATCCGTCCATAACTTTTTGAGATATCTTGCTTTGTATCGTTTTTGGCTCTATCTCCCAATGGTGAAGAATCACTTGAAAAATTAAATAATTCTCATATCGGAATCTATATTCAGATCTTCACCAAAATCAAATGGAATCGTCATTGTCAAACATTCAACGTCTCCACCAAGTTTCGTCCAAATCCATCCACATGTTTTTGAGATATCCCGCAATGTATAGTTTTTGGCCCTATCTCCAAATGGTGAAGAATCACTTTAAAAAAAAAAAAATTCTCATATCGGAATCCAGATTTCAAATCTTCACCAAAATAGAATCGTCCTTGTCAGACACCCAACGTCGCCACCAAGTTTCGTCCAAATCCATCCACAGGTTTTTGAGATATCCCGCTTTGTATCGTTTTTGGCCCGATCTCCCAATGGTGAAGAATCACTTAAAAAATTTAATAATTCTCATATCGGAATCCATAATTCAAATCTTTACCAAAATCGAATCGTCATTGTCAGACACTCAACGTCTCCACCAAGTTTCGTCCAAATCCATCCACAGGTTTTTGAGATATCCCGCTTTGTATCGTTTTTGGCCCGATCTCCCAATGATGAAGAATCACTTTAAAAATTAAATAATTCTCATATCGGAATCCATAATTCAAATCTTTACCAAAATCGAATCGTCATTGTCAGACACTCAACGTCTCCACCAAGTTTCGTCCAAATCCATCCACAAGTTTTTGAGATATCCCGCTTTGTATCGTTTTTGGCCCTATCTCCCAATGGTGAAGAATCACTTAAAAAATTAAATAATTCTCATATCGGAATCCATAATTCAAATCTTCACCAAAATCGAATCGTCCTTGTCAGACACTCAACGTCTCCACCAAGTTTCGTCCAAATCCATCCACAAGTTTTTGAGATATCCTGCTTTGTATCGTTTTTGGCCCTATCTCCCAATGGTGAAGAATCACTTAAAAAATTAAATAATTCTCATACCCGAATCCATAATTCAAATCTTCACCAAAATCGAATCGTCCTTGTCAGACACTCAACGTCTCCACCAAGTTTCGTCCAAATCCATCCACAAGTTTTTGAGATATCCCGCTTTGTATCGTTTTTGGCCCTATCTCCCAATGGTGAAGAATGTCTTGAAAAATTAAATAATTCTCATACCCGAATCCATAATTCAAATCTTCACCAAAATCGAATCGTCCTTGTCAGACACTCAACGTCTCCACCAAGTTTCGTCCAAATCCATCCACAAGTTTTTGAGATATCCTGCTATGTATCATTTTTGGCCCTATCTCCCAATGGTGAAGAATCACTTAAAAAAAAAAAAAATTCTCATATCGGAATCCATAATTCAAATCTTCACCAAAATCGAATCGTCCTTGTCAGACACTCAACGTCTCCACCAAGTTTCGTCCAAATCCATCCACAAGTTTTTGAGATATCCTGCTTTGTATCGTTTTTGGCCCTATCTCCCAATGGTGAAGAATCACTTAAAAAATTAAATAATTCTCATACCCGAATCCATAATTCAAATCTTCACCAAAATCGAATCGTCCTTGTCAGACACTCAACGTCTCCACCAAGTTTCGTCCAAATCCATCCACAAGTTTTTGAGATATCCTGCTATGTATCATTTTTGGCCCTATCTCCCAATGGTGAAGAATCACTTAAAAAAAAAAAATTCTCATATCGGAATCCATAATTCAAATCTTCACCAAAATCGAATCGTCCTTGTCAGACACTCAACGTCTCCACCAAGTTTCGTCCAAATCCATCCACAAGTTTTTGAGATATCCCGCTTTGTATCGTTTTTGGCCCTATCTCCCAATGGTGAAGAATCACTTAAAAAATTAAATAATTCTCATACCCGAATCCATAATTCAAATCTTCACCAAAATCGAATCGTCCTTGTCAGACACTCAACGTCTCCACCAAGTTTCGTCCAAATCCATCCACAAGTTTTTGAGATATCCTGCTTTGTATCGTTTTTGGCCCCATCTCCCAATGGTGAAGAATCACTTAAAAAATAAATAATTCTCATATCCGAATCCATATTCAGATCTTCACCAAAATCGAATCGTCCTTGTCAGACACTCAACGTCTCCACCAACTTTCGTCCAAATCCATCCACAACCTTTTGAGATATCCCGCAATGTATAGTTTTTGGCCCGATCTCCCAATGGTGAAGAATCACTTAAAAAATAAATAATTCTCATATCGGAATCCATAATTCAAATCTTCACCAAAATCGAATCGTCCTTGTCAGACACTCAACGTCTCCACCAAGTTTCGTCCAAATCCATCCACAAGTTTTTGAGATATCCTGCTTTGTATCGTTTTTGGCCCCATCTCCCAATGGTGAAGAATCACTTAAAAAATTAAATAATTCTCATATCGGAATCCATAATTCAAATCTTCACCAAAATCGAATCGTCCTTGTCAGATACTCAACGTCTCCACCAAGTTTCGTCCAAATCCATCCACAAGTTTTTGAGATATCCCGCTTTGTATCGTTTTTGGCCCGATCTCCCAATGGTGAAGAATCACTTAAAAAATTAAATAATTCTCATATCGGAATCCATAATTCAAATCTTCACCAAAATCGAATCGTCCTTGTCAGACACTCAACGTCTCCACCAAGTTTCGTCCAAATCCATCAAGAAGTTTTTGAGATATCCCGCTATGTATCGTTTTTGGCCCTATCTCCCAATGGTGAAGAATCACTTAAAAAATTAAATAATTCTCATATCGGAATCGATATTCAGATCTTCACCAAAATCGAATCGAATCGTCCTTGTCAGACACCCAACCGGTCCACGAAGTTTCGTACAAATCCGTCCAATTAAAAAGACAATTCACACTTTTTCAAGATTAGGCCAAATTGCATGCAATTGTTCATCGTTAAAAACATACTCCCATAATGCACTGTGCCTCCAGGCCTCCAGGGACTGTGCAGGTTAAAAAGCAAAACCTGCCAACTTAGATTTGGAAGACAGTGAAAATGTTAATGTGTAAAGAACTGAGGTTTATGCGATGAGTGTGTGGGAAGAGCGAGGTGGGCAAGGGTTACGCGGAGCAATGAAATGTAAAAACCAAAAAAAACATGACATCACAGAGTTGGCTCCTCATTGCATCACAAACCAATCCACTCTGACACCGGACCATGCATCATGGCTCAAATTAAGATTTTGCCCGAGGGATCACAAGCACAACGACACTAAAGACTCATTTCTTAGGAGGGTACCAAGTGGGAAAGGTGATGTGCATTGAGTGGAAGAGATTTCGAAAAAGGACTTTGGCAAAGAAGGAACATGAAAAAAAAACGTTTTAAGTATCTATTGGAATACGTCCCGCTCAGCATGGTAAATATTCATGATGGTCGGTCCAGGTAAATATATCCTGTGGTTTTCACGGATCCAGGGAAAGAGAAAAATTTTAATGACATCCAGGAAATCCAGGAAAAATCAGATTCCAGAACCTCCGCCAGGGCTAAGCGTATGATGAGTGGGGTAGGGAGTGGGAGAGGGTACTGGATACATATTATATAATCATCCTACTATTCATTTGTAATTGGTCACAGGCTTTGATCCAAATTTTGTTTACGGACCTCAGACATCAAAAAACGACATATATAGAGCAAACGGTTTCAAATGGAGCACCGCTCCGCCATTTAAATTGCATGAGACGTGGCAATAAATGGGAATTGTTGCTCCCGGCTTTCTGGCTCGATGACGGAAGACGCCATTTGCATTTTTGCCGCCTCAATCCCTAGTCCGTTTAGAATCCCGAGCGGGCGCGGCCAACTTGCTGGTGATACTGAAATACAATGTGATGTCTGTCTGTCTGGCTGTGGCTGATGCATTCGGTCTTTCTTATCCAATCTCAACCAAACTTTCCAGGGAGACTAAGGGTCAAAAAACAAAGATTACAGATACTTAGTTTTCCGCTCCCCCAAAGGGCTCCGAAGGTGGGCCCACACAAATTCCTGATATAAATGTGTACTGTGCAGCGCCACTTCCGGTGGTGGTGAGAGAGGGTATTACAAGTGACGGTCTCCAATGAGGGAGCAGTACTCCATCAAGCTGCGGAATGAAGGACTTGAAGGTGGATAGGAGCTCAGGTGTGTCAAGGAAGGATTTTGTATGATGGAGGATACCCAGTCGGTATCTGGCTTTGGAAGTCAACTTTGAAATGTGGTTGGCCCAATGAAGATCATGGCTAAAGATAGTGAGACCCAGGAGTTTCTTCTTGAAGAGGACGCCATACGAATGAAACGTTGGTCATGAGGCTCGCGATTAAAACCGAAGTGCCCCAGTCGCTGTTGCACACGAAAGGTCCCAAAAGGTGATGATGCCCACGGGCAGTAAGATTTAATTTGATATACTGAGAATTATCAGTCATGTCAATTACAATATCACTATCCTAACTCTAAGGTAGCATCATTCGCTGCCAGCATTCCCCTCCTCACCCCCACCCCCAGCCCTCTCCCTTCCCACAGATCTCCCGATGTCCCTGTTCTCAAATGTTGTGCTTGTGTGCTTCCCTCTCTCTCCCCATCTTGTCTCCCACTCGCTTTATTACCCTGCGCTCACGAAGCGAAAAGCGTGGTTAAGTGTTCTTCTGCGAACGTGTCGTGTGCCGTATGCTGTGTGCCGTGTGTATCTGCATTTTAAAAATTCATTTTCTCGGCAATCGTTGATCCGATTGATACGAAATTTGACCACAGAAGCGCCACCGCCTGTAGAATTTTTGTATTCGTAATTATGACGTCATAGGTCACGTGGTACGGACGCCATCTTGGAAAAACGTTGCATCTCTATCTCCCAAACCGCTAAATGGGAAAAAATTGAAACATGGCTCATTGTCAAGTACTCACCATGGGGAATAAGAAATGTTGATGGTGATGTCATCGGTGCCTTAATTATGACGTCATAATTCGACAAGCACAACACTTATCTGATCATTGTGAATTTTTTTTCTCAGCAATTGTTGGTGTGATGGGCACGAAATTTTGTGGGTCAAAAAATGGGCACGAAATTTTCGAGCACGAAATTACCCCTCTGCTCCAAAACCCACACTTCCGAACTCCGGTGTCTCTGGAAGGGAACACAAACAGGAGTGAGTCAAAGGAGACAGGTGCACAATTGAACTCCTCTATCTATTATATTACTATAATTCACCAAATTTCCGTCCGTCCGTTCGAAGGTACCGCAAAAACGGCTCCACCGATCGCAACGATATTTTGGGTGAGTATTCCTGGGACCCCTGGGAGTAAAATAGGCTATATTGTTTTTCCAATTTTTCCAGGTTTTCCAATTTTCCCAAACACGATGGAATAATATTTACCGATATAAACAGTGATGTGGCTTTTGTTGAAATTCTACAAATACTGTTTATTCTACGTACCAGGAGAGAGTAGATCGACTCCTGACGAACTCTTCCTATATAAACGTGCGGCTCCGAAGTAACACGGCAGCGTGTGCAAAGCGACTGAGAAACAGGTGTAGCGGCCGCTTCCGTGTTACAGATTCGGTGCGCACTCTTCAGACATATTAACGTGCGATTGAGAAAGACGTGTGGCGGCCGCTTCCGTTTTGCAGAATTCAATCTTTTATCAAAATGGGCGCCATGTACTGTTTAGATTTTGATGATTTGTGTGTGATATGATTCAACGGATGTTTATATGAATCGTTTAAAATAAAAAAGCCTTCAATTTCTTATATTTTGCCTTTTCATTTGGGCTTCCCAATTGAAGCCCCGCCCATAGGGCGGATACCGTTGCTAGTAATACGAATACAAAGTTATGTTTTATTACTCAAAGTGATTTGTAAAATAAAATGTAAAAAACTCTGTAATATGTTGATTTATGCTGTTTAATCGTGAGCCTGATTTATCGCAAATTGGTCCAGTTTCAGGCTTCATTTTACCCCCAATTTAGTAATTAGTCAGATCATAGGAAAGGGTAATAACTCAATCAAAATGTTTGAGAGCTTCATATGTAATGTTTGTAATGAATCTAGAACAACAGACAGAGAGCAGATAGATGTTTATACAGTGAATGTTATGTTATGGATGAATGTGTTTGACATTAATTAATGTAGAAAAATAAAGCTTCCACCTCATTAAGTGATCTCTTTATCGTCTCCCTCGCTGCTGCAATCCATCCCAGAGGGATTTTAAAAAATGCTCTTTCACTCAAATAACTCGAGCGATGTATATATTTATTTATATATTAGGCCCGATTGGACCGTCATTGCCGTGTTGCACTCTCGAGTTAATCTGTTTTCTTTTCTTTTTTCCTACAAGTTTAAACAACGATTTCCTTGATGTGGTTCGAAATTCCAAGTATTCCAATCTTGATTAGGTGAGCCAACTGGCTGTAAATAGGAGGAACAAAAATGATAAATATGCTGGGTTCTCATCATGCCGAGGACCCATGGCCTGCCAATCACGAGGGTGCTGTCTTTGGAGGGGCTTCATATATTAATTGGAGGTCATATTGATTTCTTAAATCTTTCAAACAATTTCCGTCAGAGAAAATAATTAGAGGAAATTGTTGAAAATTAAACCAGTGTCTATTTATCTACACTATGAGAGAGCCGTTTGTCTGCCTGTGTTACCATTTTTCTGAGAGATGGCTCGACGGATCTTCGCCAAACTTTCAGAGGTTCATCACTGAGTGCCGGAAAGTGTTTTTAGACAATGTTTTTTTTAATTTTTGAAAACAAAAGTTTAATTTTTGGGGTTAAAAAAATTGCTCTATCGTGCCTAATTTGTTTATTTATGATAGTGATATATGTGATATATTTATGATTATTTGATATATTTGATATATTTTTGATATATTTATGATAGTGATATATGTGATATATTTTTGATATATTTATGATAGTGATATATGTGATATATTTTTGATATATTTATGATAGTGATATATGTGATATATTTTTGATATATTTATGATTATTTGATATATTTGATATATTTATGATAGTGATATATGTGATATATTTTTGATATATTTATGATTATTTGATATATTTGATATATTTTTGATATATTTATGATAGTGATATATGTGATATATTTTTGATATATTTATGATAGTGATATATGTGATATATTTTTTTATATATTATTATTGATTATATATTATGTGATATATATTATTGATATATATGATATATTTCACTCCCAAGCCTACAAGGACCACATACAACACTACAAAGATGCCCTCTCCCGCGCCCGCTCTGCCTACTACTCTCAAATTATCCACTCTGGCTCCGGAAACCCAAAAGCACTCTTCTCGACAATAAACAAACTCCTCCGCCCCCTGAACACCACCACCCAGTCATTCACAGTAGACAACTGCATCTCCTTCCTCTCTTTCTTCCAACGCAAAATTGACAACATCTACAACAGCTTGACCACCGCCGCACCCGCTCCCCCTCCAACCACCTGCCCCCCCCTTGTCCTGCCATCCCCTGTCTCGGTTCTCCCCAATCTCTCCTACTGACCTCTCTGAACTCCTCATAGGAATGAAAACTGCCACCTGCACTCTTGACCCCATCCCCTCCAGCTTTGTCAAAGCCTCCCTCCCTGCTCTCTCTCCACTTATCATTGCAACAATAAACTCCTCCCTGTCTACAGGCATCGTCCCACCTTCCCTCAAAATTGCTGCTGTTACCCCCATTCTAAAAAAACCTGGTCTAAACCCTGACACCCTAAACAATTTCAGACCCATCTCCAACCTACCCTTTCTGTCAAAAGTTTTGGAACGCGCTGTAGCCACTCAACTCAAACATCATCTCTCTGCCAATAACTTGTATGAAACATTCCAATCCGGATTCCGCTCCAACCACAGTACTGAAACTGCTCTCCTCAAAATCACCAACGACCTTCTCCTCTCCTCTGACGCTGGCAACCTCAACATTCTCGTCCTCCTCGACCTCAGCGCTGCCTTTGACACCATCGATCACACTATCCTCCTCACCCGACTTGAATCCACCTTTAACGTCACCGGCACTGCCCTCTCTTGGATTAAATCATACCTCTCTGACAGATGCCAGTTCATCTCCATCAATAACTGCAAATCCCCCACTGCTCCCCTCCCCCAAGGTGTCCCCCAAGGTTCAGTTCTTGGCCCCCTCCTCTTCATCCTTTACCTGTCCCCGCTCGGTCACTTAATCCGCCGTCATGGTCTCCAATTCCACTGCTTCGCCGATGACATCCAGCTTTTCATCTCCACCAAGTCCGTCTCCACCGACACCCACTCTATCCTGACAAACTGCATCACTGAAATAAAATCCTGGCTTCAAATCAACTTCCTCAAGCTTAACTGTGATAAATCTGAAATAATCATCATTGGCCCAAAAACGCTCACAAAATCCACCCATAACTTTGCCCTCAACATCGACGGTATCCCAGTATCCACCTCCCCTCACATCCGGAATCTTGGCGTCATCTTTGACCAAACCCTTTCCTTCGACAAATACACTAAACAGATCACAAAGTCAGCCTTCTTTCACCTGAAAAACATTGCCCGTCTCCGCTCATCCCTCTCCTCCACGGCTGCAGAAACCCTCATCCACGCCTTCATCACCTCCCGTCTGGACTACTGCAATAGCCTCCTCTATGGTTCACCCTCAAAAATCACCAATAAACTCCAATACATTCAGAACTCCGCTGCCCGTCTACTCACTCATTCCCGGACCCGTGACCACATCACCCCCGTCCTTTACAAGCTTCACTGGCTCCCCATCCCCCAGAGAATCCAGTACAAAATCCTCCTCTTGACATACAAAGCCCTCCATAACCTGGCCCCATCCTACCTGGCTGACCTCCTCTCCAGACACACTCCCACCCGCAACCTCCGCTCTGCTGGTACCAACCTCCTGACCCCCTCCATCCGGACCAAATTCAGATCCTGGGGGGACAGGGCCTTCTCCATCGCTGCTCCCACCCTCTGGAACTCACTACCTCACACCATCAGAGACTCCTCCTCACTCACCACATTCAAAACATCACTAAAGACCCACCTGTTCAACGCTGCATTCAACATTCAACCCACAGCATTTAACCCCTGACTATCTCTTCTCCTTCTCCCTCCTTTTGCTTTAAATATTTCCCTATTGATTCTTGTCTTGTCTTTTTGATTCTTGTCTTATATATATGCCGTATATCGCTGCTGTTTGTTTTCTTGATTCTTGTCTTTTTGCAATTGTTGTTTTCATGTATTGTTATGCATTATGTTTTCCACTCTGTCAAAGCGCCTTTGGGCTTCTGGAAAAGCGCTATACAAAATAAATGAATTATTATTATTATTATTATATTTTTGATATATTTATGATTATTTGATATATTTGATATATTTTTGATATATTTATGATAGTGATATATGTGATATATTTTTGATATATTTATGATAGTGATATATGTGATATATTTTTGATATATTTATGATAGTGATATATGTGATATATTTTTGATATATTTATGATTATTTGATATATTTGATATATTTTTGATATATTTATGATAGTGATATATGTGATATATTTTTGATATATTTATGATAGTGATATATGTGATATATTTTTGATATATTTATGATAGTGATATATGTGATATATTTTTGATATATTTATGATTATTTGATATATTTGATATATTTTTGATATATTTATGATAGTGATATATGTGATATATTTTTGATATATTTATGATTATTTGATATATGTGATATATTTTTGATATATTTATGATAGTGATATATGTGATATATTTTTGATATATTTATGATTATTTGATATATTTGATATATTTTTGATATATTTATGATAGTGATATATGTGATATATTTTTGATATATTTATGATTATTTGATATATTTGATATATTTTTGATATATTTATGATAGTGATATATGTGATATATTTTTGATATATTTATGATAGTGATATATGTGATATATTTTTGATATATTTATGATAGTGATATATGTGATATATTTTTGATATATTTATGATTATTTGATATATTTGATACATTTTTGATATATTTATGATAGTGATATATGTGATATATTTTTGATATATTTATGATAGTGATATATGTGATATATTTTTGATATATTTATGATAGTGATATATGTGATATATTTTTGATATATTTATGATTATTTGATATATTTGATATATTATTTATATATTTATGATTATTTGATATATTTGATATATGTGATATATTTTTGATATATTTATGATTATTTGATATATTTGATATATTTTTGCAATATTTGCAAGCAATATTTGATATATTTTTGATTATAGGTATGTGATATATTTTTGATTATAGATATGTGATATATGTGATATATTTTTGATATATTTATGATAGTGATATATGTGATATATTTTTGATATATTTATGATAGTGATATATGTGATATATTTTTGATATATTTATGATTATTTGATATATTTTTTATATATTTATGATTATTTGATATATTTGATATATGTGATATATTTTTGATATATTTATGATTATTTGATATATTTGATATATTTTTGCAATATTTGCAAGCAATATTTGATATATTTTTGATTATAGGTATGTGATATATTTTTGATTATAGATATTTGATATATTTATGATTATTTGATATATTTGATATATTTTTGATTATAGATATGTGATATATGTGATATATTTTTGATATATTTATGATAGTGATATATGTGATATATTTTTGATATATTTATGATAGTGATATATGTGATATATTTTTGATATATTTATGATTATTTGATATATTTTTTATATATTTATGATTATTTGATATATTTGATATATGTGATATATTTTTGATATATTTATGATTATTTGATATATTTGATATATTTTTGCAATATTTGCAAGCAATATTTGATATATTTTTGATTATAGGTATGTGATATATTTTTGATTATAGATATTTGATATATTTATGATTATTTGATATATTTGATATATTTTTGCAATATTTGCAAGCAATATTTGATATATTTTTGATTATAGGTATGTGATATATTTTTGATTATAGGTATGTGATATATTTATGATTATTTGATATATTTGATATATTTTTGCAATATTTGCAAGCAATATTTGATATATTTTTGATTATAGATATGTGATATATTTTTGATGATAGATATGTGATATATTTTTGATTATAGATATGTGATATATTTTGTGATTTTTTTTGTGATAAATGTTAGCTCTTTCACGAGCCTCGATTCTGTATACAAATACTTTGTAGCTATGTTAAAGGTAATAGTAAATGATCCCCGACCATATTCCATCGTGGGTGGGTTTTGGGAAGTATTTTATGTACCCACAGAAAAAAATAGAAAAAAACCAAATTGGTTTCTTCAAAATGTCAACAGGATTAGAATATCACCGGGCAACGCCGGGTACTCCTGCGAGTAACATATATGAGTGAACAGAGTGCTTGAGAGGTTTATCTAGGGAGGGAGAGAATTGTTAAGATCATGGTACGCACCCTCGCTTTTCAGCTGTCTAACCTTGGTTTGAATCTCGACCGAACTGTAAACTGTCATCCTCATGTTTTGCAGGCAGGTTGGGTCATCAATGTGTGTGGCTCCACAGATTGAGGTTAAACTAAGTGTCCCGTCTGCCGACATTAGTTGGTGAGCGTTAAAAGATCCCACGGTGTCTTTCGCAAAGAGTCGGCGAGTTATTGCCGGCACGCTAAACTTGTTAAAAAATTCCTGCAGTAACCTAAAGGGGTCACAATTAAAACACCAATGACGTCATCGTTAACGACACTTATTCCCCATGCAGAGTTCTTTACAATGAGCAACGTTTCAATTTTTCCATGGAGCGGTTTCGGACATATAGAGGTGCAACGTTTTTCGTTTTTTCCAAGATGGTGCCTGTACCACATGACCTATGACGTCATACATATTTTTTTTAATTCTACAGGAGGAGGCGCTCCAATGGTGAAAATTTCGTGTCCATCGGACCAACAGTGGCAGAGAAAAAAAATTAATACTGATCGGATCAAGCGTTTGTCGAATTATGACGTCATAACAAGGCGATGATGACATCATCATTAACATATCTTATTCCCCATAGGGAGTACATGATAATGAGCCATGTGTCAATTTTTTTTTCCATGGAGCGGTTTTGGAGATGTCGAGGTGCAAAATTTTTCCAAGATGGCGCCAGTACTATGGGCGATCTATGACGTCATAATTATCAATAAATATTCTACAGGAGGCGGCGCTCTTATGATGAAAATTTCGTGTCCATCGGACCAACAGTTGCAGACCAAAAAAATTCATACTGATCGGATGAAGTGTTATACTTGTCAAATTATGACGTCATAACAAGGCACTGATGACATCATCATTAACACATCTTATTCTCCATCGGGAGTACTTGCCAATGAGCCATGTGTCAATTTTTTTTTCCATGGAGCGGTTTTGGAGATATAGAGGTGCAAACATTTTCCAAGATGGCGCCCTAAACGTGATTTATGACGTCATAATTATCACTAAAAATTCTACAGGAGGAGGCGCTCCTATGATGAAAATTTCCTGTTAATCGGACGAACGGTTTCCGAGAAAATGAATTTTTAAAATGCAGACACGCGTGCACTACATGCATCTGACATACGTACGCACGCAACCGATCGCTTAACCTCGCATTTCGCTTCGCGAGCGCAGGGTAAATATCCCAACTACAGTATTTATGTATACTTGTACATTTAACATAAAAGACAACCTTGGCATTTATTGGACGATGGTGAGCATCTCATTCCGAGAACATATTGAACGCTCGTCGTGCATTCTTTTGGAAAGGCAAGGAAAGGCGCAAGCAAAAAGAAGGGAAGGGTAGAAATCAAATTAATAGGTGAAGTTGGGAGGAAAGTTCATGCGAGGGCACATGAGAGACGAAGGAAAGATAAGGAGAGGTTGCATTGAAGTACAATGACAGATTTATCTGCACATGGGGAACAAGTAACTGCAATACAATTGCAAAGTTGCCCGTAAAACAGGCAACGAATGGAAGGAGTAACGAGATCATTATCATGGGGAAAGTGCACTATTTATTTTCTTTTAACTGCACCAAAAATGTGTCGTCAGAAAATGTTTTTTTAATGGCCGGAGCACACACACGCCTGCTATTCTGTTATGCAGGTAAACCCTGGTGTTGGCTGGCTAAAGAGTTCAAGCACCTGTCGCGCCGTTAAATTAACACCAGGAGGTATTAACACCATTTCAAGGTAGGCAAAATGAGTACCAGCTGATCGGTAATGGGGGGGGGAACTGCACGAGCTCCCAGCAGTGATGCAACCAGCTGCATACGGAGCAATAATGTTATCCTCAGTATCTCAGGCGACACTCAAGGAAATGTCAAACCTGTTCCCTGGCAAGGGAGCACGTGTCTGGCTTCACCAAACTTCAGGACAATTAGTGAAGGCAATGCAAGCAGGATGACAGGGCCTTGAGCTTTTGCCTTTTGCTGTGGACGTGTGAATTCTGGTTGTGGGATTTGGCCCATCGACCGTTCCCTCATGTGGAAAAACGACCACTGTGCCTCACTCAAGCACACCTAATGCCATTGTTCCAACTAGGGCATGCCCGTACTATATATACTAGGGCATTGCCCGTACGTGGGTGCCCGTTCCTTGCCAAAAAAAAAAAAAAACGCTACCCGTACGCTCTACCCCGCCCGTACGCCCGTAAACAAAAAATAACAACGCTCTTCGCTTCCGCCCTTCGCTCTGACTGAATTGGGAGAAATAATGCGCATAAGAAATCGAATTACGTACCGTAATGGCGGTCAGCTCGTAACGCGCACACTGTCCGGAAGTTCGCATATCGCATATCTATCTATCTATCTATTAATGCCCATTTATTCAATTATCGCCAACGTATTTTGGCTTTTTGCAATTTAATCGCAAGGAAAAGTAGAAAGAGAAGAGGGAAAAAAAGAAAAGCCTTGCCTTGCTGCAAACAGCTGCTGCAAACAACAACAACATGGAAGGCTGCACTGTCCGGAAGTTGGCATATCGCAGTTACGATTATTTTAGTGTTAATGGCCAATTATTCAATTAGCGCCAACGTATTTTGGCTGTTTGCAATTTAATCGCAAGGATATCTAAAATTATATCCCCCCCCTCTATTTACATGAAATGGTTTGGTCCAAAGCGAACGGCTTGCGAGTGGTGACAATCCCCCCCCCCCCTCTATTTACATGCAATGGTTTGGTCCAAAGCGAACGGCTTCCGGAGTTTGGTAAAGAAATCGCCATCGCGTACACAAACGCGCAGGAAAGCGAATGAATCGCAAATTCGTTTTTATTAGTTTTAAAACATCGTTTAACGCCAACATAGTTTGCAAACGTGAAATAAATGAATACGCTCTCAAATGTGCCATCCGAGGCAGAGTGTGCCCGCCACGTTCGGCACACGCGATCGTTCGCTGCTCTCTGATTGGTTGAATCGTTTTTTGGACATAGCTCGGTAAGTAATTGTCCGATTAATATGAAACCTTGAAAAGGCACATCCTCGGGTCCCCAGCAATATACCTGGCAAGTTAAAAGTATATCGGACCCGTGGTTGTCGAGAAACAGCGGTCACAGACAAACGTACAGACGTACAGACAGACAGACAGAGATTACTGGAATTATAGATAGAATAGATAGATGTCACGTAGGTGCACCTCCAGAGGTATGCTACTCGCTCCCTTTGCACGTCGTCTGCACTGGAAAAACTGCTGCGAGAGCAATCAGGACAAATTTCCCTATACAGAGGTCAAGGCTCATGGGAGAACCAGTTAAGTTCAGCGATTATTACCTCCACCACCTCGGTGTTATGATTATGGTTATGATTTCACACCTGTCCGTTTGTCTGTTTGTCTCTAGTGTCTAGTTTGTTTGTTGTTGTTTGTCTCTCTGTCTGGTTTGTTTGTTGTTTGTCCCTCTGTATAGTGTGTTTGTTGTTTGTTTCTTTGTCTGTCTTGTTTGTTGTTTCTCTCTCTGTCTTGTTTGTTTTGTTTGTCTTCCTGTCTCGTTTGTTTGCTGTTTGTCTCTCTGTGCCATTTGCTTTTTTTTGTTTGTCTCTGTCTGGTTTGTTTGTTGTTTCTCTCTCTGTCTTGTTTGCCTCTATGTCTCGTTTGTTTGTTGTTTGTCTCTTTGTGTCATTTTTTTTTTTGTTTCTCTCTCTGTCTTGTTTGTTGTTTCTCTCTCTGTCTTGTTTGTTTTGTTTGCCTCCATGTCTCGTTTGTTTGCTGTTTGTCTCTCTGTGCCATTTGTTTTTTTTGTTTGTCTCTGTCTGGTTTGTTTGTTGTTTCTTTCTTTCTTTGTCTGTCTTGTTTGTTGTTTCTCTCTCTGTCTTGTTTGTTTTGTTTGCCTCTATGTCTCGTTTGTTTGTTGTTTGTCTCTTTGTGTCATTTGTTTTTTTTGTTTGTCTCTGTCTGGTTTGTTTGTTGTTTCTCTCTCTGTCTTGTTTGTTGTTTCTCTCTCTGTCTTGTTTGTTTTGTTTGCCTCCATGTCTCGTTTGTTTGCTGTTTGTCTCTCTGTGCCATTTGCTTTTTTTTGTTTGTCTCTGTCTGGTTTGTTTGTTGTTTCTCTCTCTGTCTTGTTTGCCTCTATGTCTCGTTTGTTTGTTGTTTGTCTCTTTGTGTCATTTGTTTTTTTTGTTTGTCTCTGTCTGGTTTGTTTGTTGTTTCTCTCTCTGTCTTGTTTGTTTTGTTTGCCTCCATGTCTCGTTTGTTTGCTGTTTGTCTCTCTGTGCCATTTGCTTTTTTTTGTTTGTCTCTGTCTGGTTTGTTTGTTGTTTCTCTCTCTGTCTTGTTTGTTTTGTTTGCCTCTATGTCTCGTTTGTTTGTTGTTTGTCTCTTTGTGTCATTTGTTTTTTTTGTTTGTCTCTGTCTGGTTTGTTTGTTGTTTCTCTCTCTGTCTTGTTTGTTTTGTTTGTCTCTCTGTCTCGTTTGTTTGTTGTTTGTCTCTCTGTGCCATTTGTTTTTTTTGTTTGTCTCTGTCTGGTTTGTTTGTTGTTTGTTTCTTTGTCTGTCTTGTTTGTTGTTTCTCTCTCTGTCTTGTTTGTTTTGTTTGCCTCTATGTCTCGTTTGTTTGTTGTTTGTCTCTTTGTGTCATTTGTTTTTTTTGTTTGTCTCTGTCTGGTTTGTTTGTTGTTTCTCTCTCTGTCTTGTTTGTTTTGTTTGCCTCTATGTCTCGTTTGTTTGTTGTTTGTCTCTTTGTGTCATTTGTTTTTTTTGTTTGTCTCTGTCTGGTTTGTTTGTTGTTTCTCTCTCTGTCTTGTTTGTTTTGTTTGCCTCCATGTCTCGTTTGTTTGTTGTTTGTCTCTTTGTGTCATTTGTTTTTTTTGTTTGTCTCTGACTGGTTTGTTTGTTGTTTCTCTCTCTGTCTTGTTTGTTTTGTTTGCCTCTATGTCTCGTTTGTTTGTTGTTTGTGTCTTTGTGTCATTTGTTTTTTTTGTTTGTCTCTGTCTGGTTTGTTTGTTGTTTCTCTCTCTGTCTTGTTTGTTTTGTTTGCCTCCATGTCTCGTTTGTTTGCTGTTTGTCTCTCTGTGCCATTTGCTTTTTTTTGTTTGTCTCTGTCCGATTCGTTTGTTGTTTGTCTCTCTGTCTGCTTTGTCTGTTGTTTGTCTCTGTCTCGTTTTTTTATTGTTTGTCTCTCTGACTGTCGAATTTGGTGTCTGTGAAGAGGATATCTCAAAAAGTTATTGAAGGATTCGGTTCAAATTTGGTGGCGAGGTTGGGTACGTGACAAGGACGAAATGATTATGTTTTGGTGATGAAGATCCGGATAATAGAATTTTAAGTGATCCTTCAAGATTGAGTGATCGGGCTAAAATTATATACAGTACGATGTCTCAAAACATTGTGGATGGATTCGGACGAAACTTGGTGGATAGGTTGTGTGTGTCACATTGACGAATCGATTAAATTTTGATGAAGATTCGAATCCGATCATTTTTTTAATTATTAAATAAATCTTCACTATTGAGAGATGCGGCCAAAAACGATATACATAGCACGATATTTCAATATCATGTGACCAATTTATAACAGAACTCGATGATGAGTTCGTTAGGTGACAAGACTAAGCTGTTGAGATTTTGGTTCAGGTCCTAATCCAGTCTATCAGTGGATACAAAGTGTAAACGTTTCAGCATAGCGGAGGTATGCACGTTCCATTCTAGTTGTAAGTGTGTTCCTGGTGCAGAGCATGACATTTAAATTTCAAAAGAATAAATGCAAACAAACCAAAAAAAACAACCTAGTAAAATGTGGAGGGGATCAAGATTTTCTTTGCAGCAATGGTGAGCTAGCTCCCAGGGTTTTCTCTATTTAATTCATTCATTCATAAGTGTGCAGCCTGGAGCTGCTGGTTTGCATCATTGCTGGGAGTGTGGCTGTGCCTCTGACTGCTAATTAATTGATCAACACATCTGTGCAGTAGCCTGGCATTCCCGGATCCTCAGGTTGGGTGGAACACTTGGCTGCCATCTGGAACAACAATCAAGAGGTTCAAAATAATCAAGCACATTTCTCAATGGTGTGGCTGGAACTACCTAATATGGCTTAGTCCCAATTAAATTGGATCAGACGGCATTGAAATTATTTTGGGTCCTCAGTGACGATGAGCATTTCACAAAATTCAGATATAATCCATGAGAAGACCCAAACTAGTACAATGTGACTGTGTCGCCAATATGCCTCTGCATAGTCCCATAACGGGTAGATGCCATCACTCTGCATATGTATGGGTAGTGGATCACGTTTGTGAAGTTTCATGTTGATTGGATAAGGTTCGTTTTTCTATCCAAGATGGCTGCCAAACCACGTGACCTATGACATCATCATTTTCAAACTATATGCAACAGTGCTGTTAGACGATATTTGTAAAATTTCGCATCCATAGAGTGAGTGGTTTCAGAGATATAATTATTTCATATTTTCCTTCAATCCAAAATGGCTGCCAAACCATGTGACCTATGATGTCATAAATTTAATATGTCAATACAAATGGGTCATAAATCATGTGCATGCAATTTCAGATTTTTAGGATAAGGAATTCGATTAAAACATTTTTGGCTGGTATACCACTTCGCCTATGATGAAATCATTATCATGCTTTTGTTCCCCATTGGTAGTACTTGACAATGTGCCAAGTTTCAAATTTTTCCATTCAACGGTTTCCAAGAAATCATTTTTTAATTATTTGCTTTAAATCCAAGATGGCTGCCATACCACGTGACCTATGACGTCACAATTATCAGAAAAACATGTTGCATGGGTGTCACTCCTACCCTGAAAGTTTCGTCTCAATCGGACATATAGTTGCTGAGAAAAACGAGGTTTAGCCCATATGGACGGAAGGACGGAAGGAAGGACGGACGGAAGGACGGACGGAAGGACGGACGGACAAACTGAAAACATAATGCCTCCGGCGACTTTGTCAGCGGAGGCATAAAAAGGCATTGCGATTGACCGCAGGTTCTCCAGTTTTATTTGTCCTGGTCATGGATATGTTAATTCATGAGGCATTTGCTGTCAGTCATGGAGCTATAAAAGTAACAACAGGAGACCAGCTGATGTCACAATTGAAGGCCTTTATTTCATTGATAACTTAACCCTGATGGAACAGTCAAAGGATACACTTCTTGAATGGTGTTGAACAAACTCCAACAGTGGTCAATAAACTTCGGGAAAGGACCGATTGGTGCAGAATGAGGTTTAATGTGAAGTTAAAAATACATACATCATGCTAAAGAAAGCTCAACAAATCGACGTGTCTGTTTGTAGCTGAGTAGAGAATTACAGGTATGACCTAGACGTGGAGGTATGCACAGTGCGTGAATGAAGTGTGCCTCATATTTGACCAATACAATGTGCTTATGCCATTGAAGACGACAACCTGTGACAGGAGGCGAGGAAGTCGGGCGGTGATATCCCATCACAACAATGGACACAAAGAATTCCAAGAAGTGATTCCTGTCAAATGTTCAGATGAAAATGGAACGCACCTGCTACCTGGCAGAGAAGATGCTGGAGAAGGCACACGCCAATGGAAATCACATGGAAGTGGGATGGGGATCTCGGTGCAGACCAACTCACGGTTATATGAGTCACCTTCAAAGTGATCAAGAAGTTGATAGGAAGCTGCTGCTGCATTCCACTGATGGAACAGCCTGTGGGTCTTCACTCACCAGATACCGACGTCTCTGTGCTGTCTCTCCAAAGGTATCCGGAATTATGCAAGGACACCAACTTTATAACGACAACAGGTGAGAGGCACCGCATCATCCCAATGAGATCCACTTTGCACCTAACAATGCCGCGGCCTTGCCAGGATTCAATGCCACCATTGGTTCCAACAATACAAGCAGTTTTGCAGGTAAGGCAAAACCTGCTCTCCAGTGATGACATAACTGCACTTCCAAGCCTTGGCACAACCTCAGTGTTTACTGATGACACCTTTGCTGCTATAGAACAGTTAACCTGTAAGGTGTACCAACTTCAAACTCAGCCATAGCACTTCACCTATGGACTTCTGTCACTCCAGGGGACTGAGTCAATCTGTAAACTTTCCGACCACAATTTCTCCCAATGGCAAATCATCCCCTCTGGACTTGGTGATGACAAACTTTGCAAATGTCTCCTGCTCTTCCCTTGCTCCAAATGGTTCATTTGATTATGTGCTTGTGAGTGTCAACATCTCTCCGGATATTCTCAGAGAGCTGCCCAAACTCCAGAGGGTCCTGGCATTTTTCTCGGGCAGATTGACAGGGACGGCAAGCAGCCATCTAATTTCTGGACTGGTCTCCTCTATCTACCACCCTGATATTAACTCAGAATGGCATTTCTTCCACGGAAAGTTGCTCCATTCATGCACAGATCCATCCCATCTTATCTTCAGTTATATGACCCTTCTTTCAGTCCAAAGTCCTTCTTTCAGTAAGTCGTGTGGTGAGGCTGGTGCTTTCTCTCCTGGAAGGCAAATCTGACTGGAGGCAATCTCAAATCATTCCACAAAGCTCGCACCAAGTGTGTGTCCACTCTCAGAAGAGCCAGAAAACAACATCTGTCTAGCTTCAAGCATGAACTTTCAAACTTGTCTCACTCTTGCATTTGGTGGTACATTGGTAAGTCTGCTTTGCTGAACGCTCCCCTTCCATCCCTTCCTTCTCTGCAACTGGCTCCACAGCTCCACTCGTGATAAGGCTGAATTCCTCAATTCTATATTTCCTTCCAAATCTTGTGTCCCCAATCCTGCACTATCAGTTCCCAACCTTCCCCCTGTTGTACCCAACTGCTCTTTGACTCACAGTATTTTGCACCTGAGAAGATGGAGAAGTTTCTTACAAACCTCGACTCTGACTCTGCAATTGGACCAGACAACATCAGATCACCTGTCCTAAAAATCTGCTCCACTGCTCTTGCACGTCCCCCTTCTGCTCTTTTCGCCCTCTAATTTACCAAATCTTCCATCTGATTTTAAGTCAGCCTACATCATTGCATTACATAAACAAGGTGCAAAAAGACCACCTTAACTACAGACATCTCGGTTTACTTTCATGGAATCCATCATCTCAGTTGACATAAAATCAGAGATAAAATTTCTCCAACCTCATCACCTCAGAACATCAATACAGATTCAGACCAGGCCACTCTACCCTACACATGGTGTTTACATAACTTATACTCTCCCAACAATGGAAGGAGGTCCTCAATGTCAGACATTATGAGATCAGGGCCGTCTCTCCAGCCATATTTCCCGCATTCGATACAGTCTGGTATCCTGCCTTCCTCTACAAACTCTCTCCCTATGGCATCCAATGCTAACTCCTCTCTGACTGTTTGGAAAATCTTCTTTATCTATTTGCTTGTGACGCTCTGCTGTAACTGCTGAAATTGATCTATCCGGATGGGTTTGAGGGTTGTGGAGTAGCGGCTGAAACCCGAATCCTATGCAGGGTCGTGCTGATGACTCCATCTTTGCTCTTTACTTCTTTGGGTTCCTTCTGATGACTCCAACTCAGTATTTCGTTTTCCAGTTGATCCCTCATCCTTCAGATATGCAGGCAACAACCTGTTCCCTCTCTGCACACCTTGATAGAATCACAAACTTGTCAAACACTTGGAATACGTCCTGACAAATCTCACACTCTCACCGAAAGGACTGTCAATCACAACCTCCCATCCACTTTCTTAAGAATCCTCTAGAAGAAGTTCAGTAACACAAACTCTTGGCTCTCACTATCAGCCACGTTCTTGCTTTGGCAAGCTACATCTCAAAGTTTGTCCTCCAAACACAGTCACAGACCGGGCATCCTCCGTCATGCCAAATCATTCCTTTGTACACCTGAACACATCCACCGACAAGGCCTTCCTCCACAGCTCTCCCACCTGGGCTTCCACCCCTGCCTCACAACTTGCTCTGCAGCTTGACACCATGGAAAAAAGGCTTTCAAGATTATTGGAATCTCCTGCAATGAAGCGGAGTCTCTGGGTCTATCACTTTCAAATCACAGACAGGTCGGTGGTTTCTCTGTCTTCTCCCGCCTCCTTTCTGGTCTTGCACCCTCTGCTCTTTCTGTACTTTGTCCAACCCACTGCCCCTTCCCCCCAAGGTTTCTGCAGGGTGCACACAGTCCACCATCAACTCCTCACTACCAGGCCATTATGTGGAACAATGACACCGCAGCAAACCCTGAGATCCGAAGCCACAAGAATATGGCTGGAAATTAAAATGGGCAGAGTGGGTTGCAATCATGACCATGCAACCTCCAGCACCAAAGTCTGTACTCCACTTGAAGTGCGGCTGTGCCAAGACGAGATACCAATCAGGAAGATGCACCTGGCGGAAAGCAGGGTTCAGCTGCACTGACATCTGTGGCTGTTCCCATATTGGGGAGGAATACTACGACATAGAGGAAATGAACCTAGTGCATGAGGAAGAGGAGGATGGGGGATTGGGGGAAGAGGGACAATATGATGACATGTCCCGATGAACTATCTGGTATACTTGTGCAAATGTCATAGTTGTTCCAGTCGAAACATTCTACTCCTAAATAAACGTGGAGTAAATAATCTACGTTTCGCTATGACAAAGCACGTAACATTTATCAAAGTCTTGTGTGCACACCTGTCTAGAAATGCCAGAATTTAGATTTATGGATACTCCAAGTTTATCGGAGTGAAAGCATTACTGAACTTGGAATACAGTACTCTACTTAGGGACCTCACATGCTCCTTGACTATTTGTGAAAAGAGAGCATGTTTGTTAGTTAAACGTCTATGTTTGTCAGTCATTCCCAATTTTGTTCAACTGTTTATGTTTCAATTGTTTGATCTCCCTGGCAGTGGCCTGCTCGAAGAAATGTCCAGAATAACCACAACCGCCTCTTGTAAAATATTCCAATGGGTAGTTTGCCAGTGCTTTACCAGCAATATCCATACTAGGGATTTGTAATTTGTTCAGTGTGTTGAAAAATGCCAACAACTGGGTGAAGGAGAGAGTTGTGGGAGAATATTGTGGGAGAATATTGTGGGAGAATATTGTGGGAGAATATTGTGGGAGAATATTGTGGGAGAATATTATGGGAGAATATTGTGGGAGAATATTGTGGGAGAATATTGTGGGAGAATATTGTGGGAGAATATTGTGGGAGAATATTGTGGGAGAATATTGTGGGAGAATATTGTGGGAGAATATTGTGGGAGAATATTGTGGGAGAATATTGTGGGAGAATATTATGGGAGAATATTGTGGGAGAATATTGTGGGAGAATATTGTGGGAGAATATTGTGGGAGAAGAGAATATTGTGGGAGAAGAGAATATTGTGGGAGAAGAGAATATTGTGGGAGAAGAGAATATTGTGGGAGAAGAGAATATTGTGGGAGAATATTGTGGGAGAATATTGTGGGAGAAGAGAATATTGTGGGAGAAGAGAAAATTGTGGGAGAAGAGAATATTGTGGGAGAATATCGTGGGAGAATATCGTGAGAGAATATTGTGGGAGAATATTGTGGGAGAATATTGTGGGAGAATATTGTGGGAGAATATTGTGGGAGAATATTGTGGGAGAATATTGTGGGAGAATATTGTGGGAGAATATTGTGGGAGAATATTGTGGAAGAAGAGAATATTGTGGGAGAAGAGAATATTGTGGAAGAGAATATTGTGGGAGAAGAGAATATTGTGGGAGAAGAGAATATTGTGGGAGAAGATAATATTGTGGGAGAAGAGAATATTGTGGGAGAATATTGTGGGAGAAGAGAATATTGTGGGAGAAGAGAATATTGTGGGAGAATATTGTGGGAGAAGAGAATATTGTGGGAGAAGAGAATATTGTGGGAGAATATTGTGGGAGAATCTTGTGGGAGAATATCGTGGGAGAATATTGTGAGAGAATATTGTGGGAGAACATTGTGGGAGAATATTGTGGGAGAATATTGTGGGAGAATATTGTGGAAGAAGAGAATATTGTGGGAGAAGAGAATATTGTGGAAGAGAATATTGTGGGAGAAGAGAATATTGTGGGAGAAGAGAATATTGTGGGAGAAGAGAATATTGTGGGAGAAGAGAATATTGTGGGAGAATATTGTGGGAGAAGAGAATATTGTGGGAGAATATTGTGGGAGAAGAGAATATTGTGGGAGAATATTGTGGTAGCATTTTTCTGTTGCTCATTTGTTTATTCTTATTGTGCATGGTGTTATGACAGCTGCTGCAGACAGTGAGCCTCACCACGTTTGTTAAATGGTGCTTTTCCTCATGGAAAGAGCCACTCTAGACCCTCAAAGTGCTACCGTGGAAGCACAGAACGAAACGAGACTTGTCAGACAATATTATATAGGAAGATTACTCCGCTAAGTGTCTTGGTCACCATCGGGCTCTGAGGCCAGTGTTCGGGTCATGATGGGTTGCCCTTAACGGAAGCCGGGGTGCAATGCAAGCAGCAAGCGCTGCATCTCAGAACATGCCATGCTTCAAATGGGGATGAACGATCCAACAATGTCTTTCCAAAATAGAAAATTGTCTGCTGGAAAATTGCCTGAAAACTTCTTGCAGTAAGCGGGAGTGCTTAGGATGGGGGTCAGGAGGTCAGTTGGGGGAGAGGAGGGAGTGTGTATGATTGATACAGATATGATCCCCCTTGTTTAGGTTTTCTTGCTTTTTCTTGCACAATACTCTTCTGTTTCCACAACATGAAATGCTAAAGCAATGCCAATGTTTCCTGCCTGTAGCTTACTGTATTTGGCAACATGGGATAGGGCTCGTCACTAAACAGACTGTTGATGATAATCCAAAGGTAGACTGTCGAGTCCAGATCAGTGTTTCTCAAACGGTGGTCCGTGGATGAGTTTCCGGGTGGGTCACGAGCTCTGTGCACTAAATACGCAAATCCGAGTGATGTTCCCAATGACTTACCCATGTGAACTTGCATTCTCAATTTCAGTAGTGATCAAAATTAAAGATAGAAACAGGCTGATCGACGTCAATAGCGCTAGATGTCAATAGCTGATCGATGTAAAGAATCCCACTCCTCCCTCCAGGTCTTTAAAGCAGCTGTTCACCACCATCTCTTATATTCCCCCATCCAAAACCTTGATCTTTTCTACCCCCGTTAATTCACCCCAGATCCACTTTTCTGAAATACCGACTTATTTCCTGGAAGTCATAGCTATGTCCATGTGGTTTTTACCTCTCCCACCCCCCACGTCTCCTCCCCCCAAGCCCTCTCCCCCCACAGATCTCCCTATGTCCCTGTTCTCTGCTGTTGTACTTGTGTGATTCCCTCTCTCTCCCCATCTTGTCTCCCGCTCACTTTATTGTATGTTTGTGTGCTATTTTTTCTTTGTCATTTAGCGCTTTTTTGTCATTAATGTTAGGTCTTACACGAGCCTCGATCTTGTATACAAAAAAAAAAAGAAGTGTGCTACGATCTTCGCCGAGTAAGACGAGTCCACAAATTGACACGTGTGCAAAAAGGGAATAAAAATGGCCCAGGTTCCAGCCTTTTTGTTACACCTGTCGTCAGTATTGCCCAGTTTTCCCCAACAATAAATTTATAAAAATCCACATTCCTGTCTTTTTTTTTTTTTCAACCCGAGTAGGGGATAACAGGGAGTCGCATCGGCCAAACGTCAGAAACTGGTGGGTCGTTTGATAAATCCGGCTGCGAAACGTTGGTCTCGATAAAGATATTCTCGCGACTCAAAAGCCATGAATTTGATGAAGTGTCTGTGATAGTCATAGAAACACCTGTCGATAAGGAATGCTGATTGCATCATCAGGCACCATTCGTCACCTGGAACCAAGTTTCTGCAGAGAACAGCCGATTGCCGAAAGCTGCACCTTGCAGTCTGCATGCTGAGGACTTCATCCCACTCGACACTGAATGTTATTCCAGTTGTCTGTGCGCAGCAAACTTTGAGCAAGTGCGGATCACTCTGGCTTTCATCTTTGTTTCTGACAACTGAATCACTGACTGGAATAATAATGCCAAGAAAAGTGACAAAGGCAACTGTTTCAGACGGGGGCAACAATCCCACTTCTGACACCATGTTTCAGACGGAGGCAACAATCCCACTTCTGACACCATGTTTCAGACGCTCGTGTAAAAGGACACGGAGCCGTTAGTAGTTCGAGCAATCCATGTTTCGCGTCCGGCACCCCCGGCCCGGAGATCACTCCGGAAGCGGAAGTACATGTGCACAGTACACTGGGCGGTGTTATCAACGCAAGCTAACACCTGTAACAGCAACGACCTGGCCATCACTGCTCCATACAAGCTGAGCGATTCACACAATTATTTATGTTCATCATCTCACTCTTCGCAAAGGAAAACCTTTCTTGACGCAAAATAAAAAATGTTCAAACTCCCTTTTCTCGGTTCCTCAGGCTCCACTGTCTGTGCAGCGATGGATGACTTCAAATCAAAGTCCGCTGAGATGTGTAACTTATTTGCCAGTGTCAGAAAATCCCATTCCGTTGTGGCCGGTGCACTGGCCCACAACCATGCAACATTAATGACCTCACAACCTTCGGAGCCAAAGACTGCACAAAGGATTCTATTCACCTTGACTTATCATCCGAGTATCCTCTCAGTCAAAAATATAATAATTTGGAGAAACTTCAAGTTTTCACAGAATAATCCTCAAACCACCTCGTTTCTTGCACAACTGCCTCGTTTCCTATAAAAACGAGAGGTGTTTGTGTAATTCTTTGATTAAAGGATCTTTACCCTCTGGCCTCCAACGAATAACTTCTGAATGCTCACGAGAGTGCTGCCACGTCTGTGCTTTTGACAAAGCACCATCTCAATTTCAGGTACAACTCATAAAACTTCCCTCAAAGTTTCTAACCGTCGAGGCTCATGGAAGACCTATAACACAGAATGCATCAGGAAGCAACATAACAAAAGAACAACAGAAAGAGAAGGGGGAAACTCCAACAGGAGGGTTGATCATCATACAAAAATACACAATTTGGTGTCTGTCTGTCTGTCTGTCTCACGATTTTTGACTGCAATACATTCGGTCGTTACTTATCCAATCTCAACCAAACTGAACATGAAGAGCAAGTGTCACACGATGAAGGTTGGAGCGCATTAATTTGCCCCACTCCCCAATGGGGATTTCCCCGCCAATGGGTTTGAGTTAAAATAAAAAATAAAAAAAAACCGCCTTTAGAGGCCATTTTTCCCCGCAAAGCGGGGGTTGGCCTTTTTCGGGCACCGTGGTTGTTGTTGATTTTGTTGGTCCCCTTTTTTTTGAAGCAATGTTTTACGGCCGGATGCCCTTCCTGCCACCAACCCTGATTTGAGTGTTGAGGTGTATATCCGTGTTAAGCTAGCTTTATCATGGCGTTTTTCCAAGTACGCGTCTCATAACAAAAGCACAAAATTAATGTTATTACAAAACAAAATTATTACTAATAACGTCCCACCTCCCCAAGGGGTGTTTCCTCCTTGACGAAACGCCTCGTTAACGTTTAGAAATAGCTTATAATGGCGTTTTTGTGGGAGCAAACGGGCCAACTGCCTCTACCAGGAGTAAAAATATGATAAACCACAAACATATATGATTACCTTTTAAAACAGCTGTTAATGTTGTTTATAACACCAAATAAAGACATTTGGAGGAATCCGGACATGTCTAAGCTTATCAGTTCAACGATCGCACCTGATCGAAGATCTACTGTTGTCTATATGGCACACACGGATGAATAATAATAGCATGACCCTTCCTGCCGCTAACGTGGACTTTTGTTGTGGTGGCCTTTTTGAAACAGTCGCTTCTGATGTTTTGCATGAAAATGGAAGGGAGGGAACCGGGGGTGTGTTCAATTACCAAGCAGCAAGCTAGCACTTGCCAAGCCAGCTGTTCCTTATCAACAGTTTTGAATCGAGGGCTTGCTCGAATGCCTAAACTACTTGGCGACCTCTTTACAAGTAACTTGGTAAATAGACACCTCCCCCCCTAGAACTAAGGTAAGACCTGACCCAAGATATAATGTAATCTATTTATCAAAGAGAAGAATGACCCTTCCTGCCGCTCCCTTAGGGAACGGGTGTACTCGTGGACAAAATACACGGAGACCGCCAAATGAGGGATGTGGATAAGAATGGGGGGTATGAGGAGGATGTAAGGGGTAGACAAGATGAATACAGAAGCAAAATTTGGGAAGAGGGGTGGGAGAGGGAGGAGGGCTGTTTAACCGCTGTAGAAAAGTGTATAATAGTTTTGGATGGATGATGATCTGAGATGGTGGTGAACAACTGTCTTGAATACCTGGGGGAAGAATGGGATTGAAGGGAATGTGGAAGTTGGTTTCTACAGTTGGAAAAAAATAGCAACAAATAAGTAGAGATGAGCAGAAATTGTCAATTTTGGGAGTTTTACTAGTAAAGGGTAGCTGGTGAACTGTGTGCATCCTGGAGATACCTGGGAGGGGTGGAACAACAAAGCATGCAGAGGGCAGAGGATGCAAGAGCAGAAGGTCTTGTATATACAGTATATATATACATTACATGAAAAAAAAGTGTGGACCCCTGAACACCACACATCTCATTCCAAAATCAGGGGCATTAATATGGAGTTGGTTCCCCTCCACCCCCCCCCCCCCCCCCCACTTTGCTGCTAGAACAGCCTCCACTCTTGTGGGAAGGCTTTCCACTAGATGTTGGAACATTGCTGCAAGGATTTGCTTCCATTCAGCCAAAAGAGCATTAATGAGGTCGGGCACTGATGTTGGGTGATTAGGCCTGGTTCACAGTCAGCGTTCCAATTCATCCCAAAGGTGTTCGATGGGGTTGAGGTCAGGTCTCTGTGCAGGCCAGTCAAGTTCTTCCACACTGATCTCGACAAACAATTTCTGTATGGACTTCACTTTGTGCACGGTGGCATTATCATGCTGAAACAGGAAAGGGCCATCCCCAAACTGTTGCCACACAGTTGGAAGCACACAATCGTTTAGAATGTCATTGTATGCTGTAGCGTTAAGATTTCCCTTCACTGGAACTAAGGGGACGAGCCCAAACCATGAAAAACAGCCCCAGACCATTATTCCTCCAACACCAAACGTTACAGTTGGCACTATGCGTTCGGGCAGGTTGCGTTCTCCTGGCATCCGCCAAACCCAGATTCGTCCGTCGGACTGCCAGGTGGTTAAGCGTGATTCATCACTCCAGAGAATGCATTTTCACTGCTCCAGAGTCCAATGGCGGTGAGCTTTACACCACTCCAGCCGACGCTTGGCATTACCCTTGGTGATCTTAGGCTTGTGTGTGGTTGCTCAGCCATGCAAACCCATTTCATGAAGCTCCCGACGAACAGTTGTTGTGCTGACGTTGCTTACAGAGGCAGTTTGGAACTCGGTCGTGAGTGTTGCAACTGAGGACAGACAATTTTTATGCACTGTGCGCTTCAGCACTCGGCGGTCCTGTTCTGTGAGCTTGTATACCTACCACTTCGTGGCTGAGCTGTTGTTGCTCCTAGACGTTTCCACTTCACAATAACAGCACTTACAGTTGACCGGGGCAGCTCTAGCAGGGCACTTATTTGACGAAATGACTTGTTGGAAAGGTGGCATCCTTTGACGGTGCCATGTTGAATGTCACTGAGCTCTTCAGTACGGGCCATTCTCCTGCCAATGTTTGTCTGTGGAGATTGCATGGCTGTGTGCTTGATTATATATACCTGTCAGCAATGGGTGTGGCTGAAATATCCGAATCCACTAATTAGAAGGGGTGTCCGCATACTTTTGGTCATGTAGTATATATATATACACATCAACGAGGTCCCGTTCTGGACATTTATATATTTACTTTTTGTATGCAGAAATAAAATCAATGCAATGAGTGCAAAGTCTCCGCAGGACTACACTGAGGGTATGTAACATGTGGTCTGTATGACGTCAAACAATGAGAGAAGGAAGCCATTTTGGGCCATCACAGAGAAAGTTGCAGTCCTCAGTTAATATAGACTCCATCTGCCAACAGCAATCTTCTTGATATTCTACTAAAGTCCAACTACCCCGATTTTGATTGGGTGACCCAATATCTTAAACATAAAAGGAATTGCATCAAGTAAACAGATGTTAAAGAGAAGGTTCAGACAAGTGTGCGGCCATTGAGATATTACATGGAGATTCACCATTGGTCACGTTGGTTGTTATCTCCTTTTGCAGGTTTCAACAATATATTGTTCCTTGACTGGCCGAATCAAATGAAACCACATTTGAGTGAGTGGACACGCAGCTTCTCCCCTACCCTCCCTGCCCTCAACTGACCGAGACGAGTGCTGTAACCCGCCGTCCTCTTGTAATGAGTGTTTTTAACCTTTCCCTGAAGGATCTACAAATCGCTGACAAAATTGGATCACATGTACGAGAAGGTGAGAAACAGATGACACATCTCTTAATAAGTAATAGGTTTATTTGACACAGGAGACACCAGAAACGAAAAGTCCCAGGATGATAGACTGAAACAGTGAATATAGAGATAACTGCACTCTTACAAGAAATCCAAAACCAATGTGCTTAATATAGAAATGGAGAAACCTTCAGCACCACATGCACTCATCCACAAAAAGGAGAAACCAGGCATGGTGTTGAAGGACAGGGCGGACAAGTCTCCATAATGAAGCATGGTGAAAGACTACATGGAGGCACAGGTCAGCAAGCTGGCATCCTTGAAGTCTATTTGTTTATTCCTTATACGTTTCCAAACACCTGGGCCAATTTACCTGAATTTTTCTATCCCACATTACTTTAACATGTGGAAGGTTAGCATCACAGTAAAAAAATCCATTCTTTTAAATAAAATTGCTGTAAGCCCCCCCCCCCCACCCCCCCACCCCAAAAAAACAAAGATGGTGCTTTGGTTGATTGAGCATCGTCTGTTGGGCAACCCCCTTGGCGAGGATTGGGTGGAGTTTGGCAGGGATTGGGGCGGAGCTTGGCGGGGATTGGGGCGGAGCTTGGTGGGGATTGGGGCGGAGCTTGGCGGGGATTGGGGTGGAGCTTGGCAGGGATTGGGGCGGAGCTTGGCGGGGATTGGGGTGGAGCTTGGTTGGGATTGGGGTGGAGCTTGGCGGGGATTGGGGTGGAGCTTGGTGGGGATTGGGGTGGAGCTTGGCGGGGATTGGGGTGGAGCTTGGCGGGGATTGGGGTGGAGCTTGGCGGGCACATTGGCACCAATGCGTTGAAGTTTGATTCTCTGTCGTGCTGGCCAATCAAACCAATAACATTTATATATTTACTTTTTGTATGCAGAAATAAAATCAATGTGCAATGGGTGCAAAGTCTCCGCAGGACTACACTGAGGGTATGTAACGTGTGGTCTGTATGACGTCAAACAATAAGAGAAGGAAGCCATTTTGGCCCATCATTGGAAAATTACAGTCCTCAGTTAATATTTACTCCATCTGCCAACATCAATCGTCTTGATATTCCACTAAAGTCCAACTAACCCGATTATGATTGGGTGACCCAATATCTTAAACATAAAAGTAATGCATTACATAAACAGATGTTAAAGAGAAGGTTCAGACGAGTGTGCGGCCATTGAAATATTACAGGGAGATTGGTGAGTGATGAAAGTGAGATGGCATGCTTATTCAATAGTTTCTTTGCTTCAATATTTACACAAAAAGTCAGTGTAATTACTAGGAGGTGAGAGAATCCATAAATGAGGTGAGCAAGGGGCTTTTAGAAGAGTTCCAGGTAGGAGAAGAGGAAGTAAAGGTAAATTTAGCAAAGCTGGGAGAAGATAAAGCTCCAAGGCCAGATACTGTAGGCATAATGGTTGGCCCACCAGAAAACAAGATGGCGGCCATATTATTTTGTTTCGGTTCTCTGGTGGGTGGAGTCAAACGCATCCAAGAGTATTGTGGGAGGTGGTCGAGTGGATTTATAAGCGGATGTTAACCAACAACTTTGTCAAGTCATTGGATTCAGGATAGGACCGGCGGATTTGAGTAACTCAGTTTGGTTCAACTCATTTCATTTCCACTCTTGAATCCGTCAAACCCAAAATATTATGAGAACAATGGAGGAATCTGAATAAAAACATGCCTTGTAAAATTTCATGGATTGTGATTAAAAAGATGAAGAGACAGAGATAAAGAAATAGTGTGAAATAACATACCTATAATGAGATTAACCAGAGGGAGAATTGCTTTTTCCTATAATGAGCAGCATAGATCAGCAGGCCTTAGACCTGGGTGTTAATCCATGGCCCAGTGCAATTGGAATGATCCCAGGTATATCACAATGTATTATATATGCACATAAGCCATATGCATGTTTTTGCTTTGTGCATGTACATTGGGTTCTTTTTCTTATGTTCGGCAGCGAACGCCGCATTATACACCGCCCAAATAAAGGGATGTGTTTACTGGTGCAAAATTTCCAGATTTTTCCCCATATCCTTTAACATATTGAACTGAAACTTGATGGGGGGGGGGGGGGGGTGGGGGGAATTTATTGCAAAACAATTCTCCCTCATGTTATTTATAATCTACATCAATGATATATATCATGGACAATGGGTTATCCAAATTTACATAACACATGAAGCTTGGTAGTGAAATATTGTTATGGATCCGGGGGACGGCACTCCCGTTAGCAAGGGGGGGGGGGGGGGGGGAGGTTAATCCCCTTGTCCTGTTAAGCTGGCCGTCTGACCGGTCCTGGGGGTATGACGTCACTTCCGGTCGATGGTAAGTAGGGTTGTAAGCCCAATTTGTCTTAATACCTAATTACTACCACTGGCCGTAAGCGAGGAAATACTCCCACCCGGGCCGCAGCATGATTGGATTGCGCCGAGCGAAGCGAGCTGCGACTCGGGCCGTTAGCAAGAGACTAAACCCGACTATAAAGCAGTTGGCCAAATCGCACCACAGGTACTCAATGGGGAAAAGACTAAAGCGACCAGATGAGAGGAAGCCAAAGAACCAAAAAGGGTAAAGGAAGAACACAGGTTTATTTACTATCTACAAGAGGAAACAAAAGAAGGGCATTTACAATGAGAAGAAGAAGCAGAACACAGGGCAGCCTTAAAACAGTCTTATATTATACCCCGGACAAACAAACACACTCATACGGGGATTGTAGCTGGATTGTAGAACAGGTAGAGGGTCCGGCGATGGGGTCCAGGCTCCGGTCCCGTGGGCGAAACCCGGCAGGCAGCTCCGCGTATGGTTGAACGCGACCGGACAGTTCATATAGTGGGGGGGAAGCTGGTGTCCTGTGGCGTATGTAATAAATGCACGCTCGTGCCAAACGCACCCTCTCCAATGTTCTCTAATACAAGCGCACCCTTCTTCAACAAGTCTCTTACAACCAGCGCTCTCTCATCAAAGAGTTTACAACGTGCGCGCCTCCAACCAGTTCAGTACAACCAGCGCTCTCCCATCCAAGTTCGTGAAAGGGCTTTGCATTCGCGCTTATATAACACGACGAGCGATCACTCCGTGAGTCAAAAAGCCACGCCTGCCAGCGATGTTCCTTCAGCCCTGGTTGGCTGGTGAGGGCTTACCGGCCACGCCTTTGACGAATGGATGATGTGGCCACACCTTCTTCTTGGCGCTCCGCCTCCTTTCTCGGGCCTAACTGCATGGCATATGGCGGCGCTTGAGCGAGTGCTAAGGCAGCGAACGCTGCTGGCAGAGGCGCGTAATGGCGTCGCTTGGAGAGGGAGGTCGCAAAATGAACGGAATTGAAGGGGCCTATCTTATTTGATTAATGCAACGCAGATTCAACTATTGGGAACAGATCCTTAACTGAAACACATAATAATGAAATAACTACAGAGAGGTCCTATGGTTCTCTACGTGTTGTACATGGACTAACTAGGGTGCGATCTTTAACAAAGCCAATTGATGGGGATATTTACAGGGGATCATTTATAAGGGAAACATTTACTAGAATTTACTAGTGAAGGTTCTAAAAACCGTAACAATATATAGCAGAGGATGCTGGTGTGGGGAGGTCATTGGATTCAGGAAAGTCTAGATACTTTCATCGATTGGGCAAGAGATTGGCGGATGCAATGTTAACACTGTACAGGAATTTAGTGAGGCCTTACCTCGAATATTATGTACAGTTTTGGTCACCATAACTGAGAAAGGATGATATATAGAGACATTTAAGATAATGAAGGACATTTAAAGAAAATAAACACAGAAGAGTTTTTCAGCAGAATGGACAGGACCAGGTGCCACAGTCTTCGAGTAAAGAAAAGGAGAGTTAGGATGTGAAAAGGCTTTGGGGGAAGATGGTCTTTCACTCAGAGTAGTTAATTGATGGAATGCTTACCTTGGAAAGGTAATGGCAGGAGAAATAGGAGATCATATTTAACCTGGAATTACATCAGAAGCATTGGAAATAGTAGGATACATGGATATTGGGAAGTAAATGGGAGGTAGCTCATAGGTATGGTTGATTATACACATGAGTAGGTGAATATGTTGTCAGTGGTTGTTCATTCCTCATCACCCAACTGTAATCATCCCTCCTCCTCTCCTCCATATTGATTTTAAATATTCCATTTGTATGCATATGATAGATCATGCCGGTAATGTCCTTGAACCTGCTCCTGCTGTTCTCTTCCCTCCTCTGCATATGACATGAAGCTTGGAGGTAACTCCTCGAATCCCCAACCCCTCGCCAAATTAACTCGATAAACTGACAGATTGAATGAATGTGGTGTTGACCTGGTGGAGGTATGATGGCTCAATTGGCCTCATCGTTGAGTTGTATCTGAACTCTTGCTTGATAATAATCAGTATTCTTCTGGGTTCTTCACACTGTATGGTCTACATTAACTTTGCAAGGTGACATGTTATCATTGATCTTGATACATTTTTAAACAGGTTTTTGCACGTTTTACATTCCCATATCATTTTACGATCCATAATTAATCTAGCAATATTGCACATTTGATTCACATTGACAATCACTCTATACTAATCCAAAAACAACTAGATTGGCACTCGGTAGAGCACGTTCCTTCACCAGGCCGAACAGTTTACATTGTATCTCACTGATAGGAATGATCTCCCAATGGTGAAAAATCACTAGTAATTAAAAAAAAAAATCTCGCATCCGGATCCAAGATCTTCACCAAAATCGAACCAATTCGTCCTTGTCACACACCCAACCTGTCCACCAAGTTTCGTCCGAATCCGTCGACAACTTTTTTGAGATATCCTGCTCACAGACAGACAGACAAACAGACAGGAGTGAAAACATAATATTCATCCACCTTCGGTGGCGGAGGTATAACTGGAATCAGCTTCAAGAAAGATTATATGGAAGCTTTTGGGGATTTTATATCAGAGATTGGTGATCACAGCAGAGATGCCAAAAACAAAACAAAATTTGCACCAAAACGTGCGACATTGTGCGATGTGGTACAGTAATTGCATTTGCATTCAAACATGATCATTGGCATTGCATGGACTTGGGATGGTTGTATCCTGTAGTAAGTGTCCTTTCACATTTTCAACTGGTTAAAAAAAATCCATAAAATACGAGTTTTTATATCATCTAATCCCATATTGTAGAGTAGAGAAACTATTAGAGCCAACCATAGCAGGACCTAAACAGCAAAACATGTTTTTGACCTCCAGAAAGTATTGCGTTAACATACCTAGAACATGTCTGTGGGACATGGGGCATTCAGAATCCATCATGGCCTTCAGTGCAGCAAACATAAACCTCAATTCCACAAGGAGATTTAGGACAAGTTGAAACTTGTTTTTGTAAAATAGTTTGATTGGTGTTTTTACCAACATTGTTTGTACATCTATATTGACCACTGTGGTGTGGCATCATCGTTATCATGCAATAAAGACTCATTGTCCAACAACATTTTTTGTACACATGGTCGAGGCTCGTGGAAGACCTGGGACAACAAATGGATCATGACTGATCGTAACAAATCTAATGCTGATGTAAAAAAGAAAGATCATAACAAATAATTTATAAAATTTTTGAAAGTGTGAAGGCAAAAGATAAACTGACCTCAAAGTGAATTGGTCAATCGAGGAGTTAGGTGAAGTAATGATGGAAATCATGAACACCTCCTGGGCATTGGAGGGGTTATATGGAATTTGGGCAACCAAGCCATGGCCGAGCTTCACAATGATGAATGGCTCCGGTGCCCGGCCGCGGAGGAGCAAAGCCCTCCCGAGAGATGTCCAACTGTCATGCCCAGTACTCCGAGGAAGGTTCTGCAGGGAATGTGCGCAGTCTTCCAAACCATGGCTCACCTTGTCAACTCTTTCCACACCCTCTTGTGCCAAATAATAAACTTCTACCTCACTGGGCTGGCCACCTCGGTCAGCAGCTGCTAATCCAGAATGTTCAAACCAATATTGTGGCAAAGTAAGTTGAGCAAGGCATGCTGCAGTGTGTCCTGAGGGGCGACAAGATGTCCGAACAAACTCTGTTCCATGGTTAGCCATGAGGAAAACACAGGATGCCTCAATGGGGCTTGCCTCTCCGGTGGTAACATGAAAGAGCACACGAAGCTCTGGATGCTGTGAAAATATGTTTTCTTCAAGAATAAATGCCCCAAGGCTGCTTGGATATTCATTAGTTGCAAAAGAATGCTCACTTTGCCAGGTTTCTTGTAAGCTGGGAACGCGCTGCAAGGAAGAGAACGGACCCACACTGGCCCGTACAGCTGGCCTCTTGCCGCCAGTCAATATGGTAAAAGGCTGTTGGTGTGAAATGAGGCTTTGGTTGATAGGCTCATTATGATTAAGCAAACGTAGTAGGAAGGCCATCTTTGTGTCGAGCAGTTGGTAAGAAACAGGCAGATGGAGTTGTGCGGCTCGTAAGTGGTGGTTATCCAAGTGAAAAGTGAAGAAAGCCAACGTCCCTGTGGAAATATTACTGTAATCAGTCCACTGTGCCATCAAGCATACTGACACCATCTTTTCCATCTGATGCAAACACTTTTTCAATAAATCCTCATCCCTTTCCATCCCTTTGTTTTTCCCCAAACTTCCTCCTCCGCCTGACCCGCAATTCCGCTTATGCTTTTCTATCCTGCTTTAGAACTTTTGCTCTCTCATGCATGAACAAAGCAGTACAAATATGGTCATTTGGAATTAACTATATACACAGACACCGATGAGTCGAAAAGTAAAAGGAAGTAATTAGAAAGAAATTAAAATTGCCCAATCATGTGTTACCCACAAAAGGAATCCAGGCAGAAAGAATTCATGTTGGAAGCGACACTTGGCATAGTCAAGTGCTGTTAGCTGTGAAACGCTCAAATTAACGAGATCCGTTTTGCAACATCTTGCATGCACAGCAAGGCCAAAGCAAAAACAACCAAAACATTCTCTCAAGGACAGTTGTGTTCTGCGGCAAATAAAATTCCATAAAACAAGGCTTTGGGGAAGGGAAGGAAGCTTATAGGAGTGCAAGGTGTGCATAATTCAAAATAAGTGCAGCGGTAAGACAGGTTAGCTCAGTTGGTAACATGAGCTCTCACGTATATTGTCCTGTTCAGTGACAAAGTTGCACTTTACTAAAAATGTCTGTTCTGATGCAGCGCCAACAAATGGGGGCTACATCTCGCTTTAGGCCATTCTTTGGGTACATGGATGAGGGTCAGCTAAAGTTTTTGACAATGAAACAGAAAACCAAATAATGCATTGGAGTTATTAGAAGGAACCCTAAATAAGTAAAGAGCAAAGATGGAGTCAACAGGAGGAACCTGGATAGGATTCGGGTTTTAGCCGCTACTCCTCTACCCTCAAACCCATCCAAGCGCAGCCAAGTGAGCCTTACAGAAAAAAAAAATTCTGAAAGAATTCACTTCTTCGAAGCCAGGTAGATAAAGAAAGAGAAAAATAAAGAAGCAAGTATTAGAATGAATAAAGAGAAATATGAAAAAGTAGAAAGAAATATGAAAGGAACAAAGATATCGAACTCCTAGCCCAAGCTCCTTCCCTTAACTCCTAGCCGTAACTCCCAGTCATAGCTCCTAGCCCTAACTCCTAGCCCAAGCTCCTTCCCTTAACTCCTAGCCATAACTCCAAGTCATAGCTCCTAGCCCTAACTCTTAGCCCAACCCAAGCTCCTTCCCTCAACTCCGAGCTGTAGCTCCTGCCGTAGCTCCTAGCTCTAGCTCCTTCCTTTAACTCCTAGCCGTAGCTCCTAGCCGCAGCTCCTAGCCCTTAACTCCTAGCCGTAGCGCTTCTATCCCTAACTACTTCCATTAACTCCTAGCCCTACCTCCTAGCCGTAGCTCCTAGCGGTAACTCATAGCCCTAGCTCCTAGCCCTAACTCCTAGCCCTAACTCCTAGCCATAGCTTCTAGCCGTAACTCCTAGCCCTAACTCCTAGCCCTAACTCCTAGCCCTAACTCCTAGCCCTAGCTCCTAGCCCTAGCTCCTTCCCTTAACTCCTAGCCGTAGCGCCTCTATCCCTAACTACTTCCATTAACTCCTAGCCCTACCTCCTAGCCGTAGCTCCTAGCGGTAACTCATAGCCCTAGCTCCTAGCCCTAACTCCTAGCCCTAGATCCTAGCCATAGCTTCTAGCCGTAACTCCTAGCCCTAACTCCTAGCCCTAACTCCTAGCCCTAACTCCTAGCCCTAACTCCTAGCCCTAACTCCTAGCCCTAGCTCCTAGCCCTAGCTCCTTCCCTTAACTCCTAGCCCTAATTCATAGCCCTAACTCCTAGCCCTAACTCCTAGCCCTAATTAATAGCCCTAGCTCCTAGCCATAATTCATAGCCCTAGCTCCTAGCCCTAACGACTAGCCCTAATTCCTAGCCGTAATTCCTAGCCCTACCTCCTAGCCGTAATTCCTAGCCCTACCTCCTAGCCGTAGCTCCTAGCGGTAACTCATAGCCCTAGCTCCTAGCCCTAACTCCTAGCCCTAGATCCTAGCCATAGCTTCTAGCCGTAACTCCTAGCCCTAACTCCTAGCCCTAGCTCCTTCCCTTAACTCCTAGCCCTAATTCATAGCCCTAGCTCCTAGCCCTAATTCCTAGCCCTAACTCCTAGCCATAACTCCTAGCCCCCATTTGTGCAACTTTTTGAGTAAAAAGTTGTCTTTGATCGCAAAATCACATGTACGCTTTCTCATTATCCGGTGACACCACTAGTAAATATCAACTATCTCACAATACATATTTTGTTTCAGAAATAAAAATGACATCATGTGCCAGGAATAAAACTGTGGAAGAAATCCTCAGTAAAGAAGACATTCCAACTCTTGTCACATTATTGGTGATGCAGAAGATAAGTGCACAGGAAATTCACGGATATATTTTTTTGCAATTTTTGATAACACTCGTCTGCACTTGAGAACTGTTCAGCGATAGGTTCAGCTTCCTGGAAGGAGAAATGGATGTGGACGATGGACCACATCGAGTCAAGCCTTGCAGCGGATGATGCGAGAAGAGCGTCGCTGTTATGGAATAACCTTTTCAGCGAATCCCTTCAGTCCTCGCACACTTCAGGTTCCTCTCAACGCCTTTTGGTCATTCTGAGAACCGGTGGTGAGGAGAACAAAGCAACAATTAATATGCTGAAGTACAAGGTGGTAAAAAGAAAGGTGGAACAGGATGCCAACGTGTACCTTGAAACAAACACGAGTGAGCTAAGTAAGCAGCAACCTGCTGGAACACTCAAGTAGGTGGACAGCAACCCAGCCAATCAATCGAGCAGCATGCCAACTGGTCGAGGTTCGAGCTAACCTTGTTCGTTTGAGTCATGAAAAGCTGAGCCCTTCAACAATGAGAGTCTTTGGTGTGGACAGGGGCAGCGTTGAATCCAATTTGCTGAACATGTGTGGCACAGAAGGTAGACGATCAGCAACTGCTTCAGGTATCTTTGAGAAAATAAAGTGAGAAGACAATGTACAAAGAAACTGGATATGGCATGAACAATATGCCCGCATTTCTCAGAACCTTTTTTGGAAAGTTTGTGCAGATTGGCATAATGACAAGTACCAACGGAGACTTGGCAGATGTTGATTTAAAGCCCATCGACAATCAGCTTGCAGACAAGGCCATATTTGTTGGACTTACAACACGAGCAAAGCTGATGAAACCGGAGAATGCCAGGGACAGGAAAGAAAGAAAGAAAGAAAGGAATTCCACAAGACTGTGAGATTATGCTGAAGCGTGCATCGTTTGTATACTTCAAGTCAAAAACATCATGCGTATTTAATAACACCGAGTTTTTCAGTCATATTCTGGCTTGAACTGTCACTCACTAGACCAAGTGGAGAAACTACAAGAGGAATTCACAGAGTACTAATTGCTGGGAGAGAGTGACATCCTGCAGGACATATGGCAGGGTGCCGTCATCCACTTACATGACAACGGAGGTGACCAAACACACAGGACTTGATCTGGGGCTACATTGGTAAAACCAAATTGAAAGATTATATTCTCAACATATTAGTATAAAGTATAAAGATTATATTGGTATAAAGACTTATATTCTCAAAACTTGCACTGGTAGCTCAACTGGTTTGGCTTATTCCACACTCCAATGCTGGTGAGATGGTGAGGAGAGGGTTATCAGCATGGTGTGGAATAACAAAACTGACTTCAGAAACAGCTTGTCAAATGATGGAATACTGGCCTCATTCCTGACCTAAACTAGCCAACCCGGAACCACACCAGCCATATTACAAACGGGAGCCAACCCGGATTCACACCAGCCATATTACAAATGGGAGCCAACCCGGCATCACACCAGCCATATTACAAATGGGAGCCAACCCGGCATCACACCAGCCATATTACAAATGGGAGCCAACCCGGCATCACACCAGCCATATTACAAATGGGAGCCAACCCGGAACCACACCAGCCATATTACAAATGGGAGCCAACCTGGAATCACACCAGCCATATTACAAATGGGAGCCAACCCGGATTCACACCAGCCATATTACAAATGGGAGCCAACCCGTAATCACACCAGCCATATTACAAACGGGAGCCAACCCGGAATCACACCAGCCATATTACAAATGGGAGCCAACCCGGAATCACACCAGCCATATTACAAACGGGAGACAACCCGGAATCACACCAGCCATATTACAATCGGGAGACAACCCGTAATCACACCAGCCATATTACAAACGGGAGCCAACCCGTAATCACACCAGCCATATTACAAACGGGAGACAACCCGGAATCACACCAGCCATATTACAAACGGGAGCCAACCCAGAAACACACCAGCCATATTACAAATGGGAGCCAACCCATAATCACACCAGCCATATTACAAATGGGAGCCAACCATGAATTACCCCAGCTATATTACAAAGGGGAGCCAACCCATAATCACACCAGCCATATTACAAATGGGAGCCAAACCGGAATCACACCAGCCATATTACAAATGGGAGCCAACCCGGCCCCATACCAGCCATATGACAAATGGGAGCCAACCCGTAATCACACCAGCCATATTACAAATGGGAGCTAACCTGTAATCACAGCAGTCATATTACAAATGGGAGCTAACCTGTAATCACAGCAGTCATATTACAAATGGGAGCCAACCCGGAATCACACCAGCCATATTACAAATGGGAGCTGACCTGTAATCACACCAGCCATTTTACAAATGGGAGCCAACCCGTAATCACACCAGCCATATTACAAATGGGAGCTAACCTGTTATCACAGCAGTCATATTACAAATGGGAGCCAACCCATAATCACACCAGCCATATTACAAATGGGAGCCAACCCGTAATCACACCAGCCATATTACAAATGGGAGCTAACCTGTAATCACACCAGCCATATTACAAATGGGAGCTAACCTGTAATCACACCAGCCATATTACAAATGGGAGCTAACCTGTAATCACACCAGCCATATTACAAATGGGAGCTAACCTGTAATCACACCAGCCATATTACTAATGGGAGCTAACCTGTAATCACACCAGCCATATTACAAATGGGAGCTAACCTGTAATCACACCAGCCATATTACAAATGGGAGCTAACCTGTAATCACACCAGCCATATTACAAATGGGAGCTAACCTGTAATCACAGCAGTCATATTACAAATGGAAGCTAACCTGTAATCACAGCAGTCATATTACAAATGGGAGCCAACCCTGAATTACCCCAGCCATATTACAAATGGGAGCCAACCCTGAATTACCCCAGCCATATTACAAATGGGAGCCAACTCTGAATTACCCCAGCCATATTATAAATGGGAGCCAACCCTGAATTACCCCAGCGATATTATAAATGGGAGCCAACCCTGAATTACCCCAGCCATATTACAAATGGGAGCCAACCCTGAATTACCCCAGCCATATTATAAATGGGAGCCAACCCTGAATTACCCCAGCCATATTATAAATGGGAGCCAACCCTGAATTACCCCAGCCATATTACAAATGGGAGCCAACCCTGAATTACCCCAGCCATATTACAAATGGGAGCCAACCCTGAATTACCCCAGCCATATTATAAATGGGAGCCAACCCTGAATTACCCCAGCCATATTATAAATGGGAGCCAACCCTGAATTACCCCAGCCATATTACAAATGGGAGCCAACCCTGAATTACCCCAGCCATATTATAAATGGGAGCCAACCCTGAATTACCCCAGCCATATTACAAATGGGAGCCAACCCTGAATTACCCCAGCCATATTATAAATGGGAGCCAACCCTGAATTACCCCAGCCATATTATAAATGGGAGCCAACCCTGAATTACCCCAGCCATATTACAAATGGGAGCCAACCCTGAATTACCCCAGCCATATTATAAATGGGAGCCAACCCTGAATTACCCCAGCGATATTATAAATGGGAGCCAACCCTGAATTACCCCAGCCATATTACAAATGGGAGCCAACCCTGAATTACCCCAGCCATATTATAAATGGGAGCCAACCCTGAATTACCCCAGCCATATTACAAATGGGAGCCAACCCTGAATTACCCCAGCCATATTATAAATGGGAGCCAACCCTGAATTACCCCAGCCATATTATAAATGGGAGCCAACCCTGAATTACCCCAGCCATATTACAAATGGGAGCCAACCCTGAATTACCCCAGCCATATTATAAATGGGAGCCAACCCTGAATTACCCCAGCCATATTACAAATGGGAGCCAACCCTGAATTACCCCAGCCATATTACAAATGGGAGCCAACCCTGAATTACCCCAGCCATATTATAAATGGGAGCCAACCCTGAATTACCCCAGCCATATTATAAATGGGAGCCAAGTAAAAAAATTATTGTGAAGCAAACTATGTACCCAAGGAACACAATAGTCGGCACCAGAAAAAAAGATAATGCATTAAACAGTGTAGTATTCACTTATGTTCTACATTCACCACAATAACCTGTTTTTACTGAGATTCTGTGTGAAACAGTAATATTCGGGATCGTATGTGACACTTTTGAAGCATAAACCTGAGTTAGTCAGGGCCCTTAGGGATATTTTGGTTCAAATTCTTCCAAAAGCATCAAATTTGGCGCAGATGTTGCCCATGCCATACTCTTTCGATTTTTGACGGGCGCCAAGGGCGGTATGATCCGGGGACCATACCGGTCCATCCCGCCATGTCACTTGACCTATGACGTCATAATTAGCATATGCATCCAATCACATGGCGTACTATAAGTGGTCAAAGTTCAAAATGAATCGATCGAAAAATGAAGGCAGGGATCCATTTTTAAGGTTTTCATAAAATCCAATATGGCCGCCAGGTCACATGACCTATGACGTCATATTTATGACATGTATACAATCATGTATACATGAACCCGGATCATGATCGCACAAAAATTAAACGCAAGGATATGGCATACAGTTCATAAAACATCAAAATCCGTACCTTTGTAATTAGACTGATGAACTGCATATGCCTGAAAATTAGGAAATAGACATGTAAATATTTCCTCTAATTGTCAAAAATAAGGTCAGAGTTCGATTACCCAACCCAGAAACATAAAATGGTGAACCTCGCGTAAATCTTGACAAAAAACTCAAAAACCAACATGTTTGACTAAAAAATGACCTTTAAGATGACCTTGAGGATTGACCTTGACCTCGAATCATCAAAATAACATCATAATTGGATTCCTCGACCTCGAAAACCCCTGAAAAGTGGTATCATACATGATTCCAACCCTTTTGGTTATTTAACTGATTTTCCTCTTATCCGGGTGGCGGCCATTTAGTATTTCGCCAATATGGGGCCCCCGGGGGGGGGGGGGGCGCCCGTCTTGGCGCCCGTCAAAAATCGAAAGAGTATGGCATGGGCAACATCTGGGCCAAATTTGGTGCTTTTGGAAGAATTTGAACCAAACGGCCCCAAAATATCCCTAAGGGCCCTGACCACGTGGTAGTGATGATTTGGTAAAGTAATTTACATTTTTTCACCAATAAATCATGTGGTACTGTATACCTGGTGGGCAAGTTTTGTAGTAATTTTGACCCACGGTGGCGACCATCAGACCCTCGGCCATGGATTCTCACTATTTTGGTGTGTTACAGGTTGACAGCTCTGAAGCTCCCATCGAAGGTGTGCTTGGAGACGTGATTTTAGGATAAATTAGCACCAGTTGGACTTAGTGCGAAATGGGGGCTTATGGATTGGGTCTCGTCCATCCGTCTGCAAACATATCTTGGAAATGTATGCACCGATTTTGTTCATACTTGGCACCAAGACAATACATGAGGGCATACACATGCACATCATTTTGTTTCGCGATGCGATGAAAAATGACCGACTGGCGGCCATTTTAGTTGTGAAAAAAAAAACCCCCCAGTATTGAACACATCCTCAACCATTTCTCGGACATGCATTCACCGATCTTGTTCAAACTTAGTACACAGATAATGAATGATGAATTAAATAAGCACGTCTTTTTTTTTCAAGAGCAGATTCAATATGGCCGACTGGCGGCCATTTTGTTACATAAACGTGTCCACGACCATTTCTCGGACATGCATGGACCGATTCTGTTCAAACTTGGCACAAAGACAGAACATGATAGTATACATATGCAGAACATTTTGTTTCGTCATACGACCAAAGATGGTCGACTGGTGTACTTTAACTCCTTACAGGAAAATTGCTAAAAACACGGGGACTATGACATTTTATGTCATTTTCTCATTGTTATTTATCAATTACACTACCATAACAGGATCAGTACCGCTTAATGTGGTACAATGAGTGATATTTAATCGAAAGAAACCATAACCACACCGAGCTGGTGTAACCGCATGTAAGAACACGGTTGAATCTTGAAGGAGTTTTAAAGTCATGATGACTGCCCACATGTAACCGGCCGATAAATATCTAAAAGGAGTAGGCATTGCATTCCGGCTCTGGCCAAATTCCATGCCTCGCCATTCAATGGGAAGTGTAATTGTCTGCATGCGATTTGTGCACAAGCTCCACTCTGAGCCTTAATGAGATCCATGTATTTAAAAAAACTCTTTCTTTTCAAGATCGACGTGTCAGAATTCAAGGATAGACAACAAAGCCAGGAATATTCCGTCAATTTTGTGTCATTTCCCTCACCCACCGTAGACACCGGATTGTAAGTGTATATCACTGTCAGTTGTTCATCAAAATGAAAAAATCTGAAACAAAGAAAATTGATTTGATTTTGATTTGAAAAAAAGGAAGATTGGAAAGCAAAGAAAATCAAAGAAAAAAATCCAACAAATCTTCCGAGAAAATCGAACAAATCTTGCAAGAAAATCCCCAAAAATCTTGCAAGAAAATCCCAAAAATCTTGCAAGAAAATCCAAAAAATCTTGCAAGAAAAGCCAACAAATCTTGCAAGAAAATCCAACAAATCTTGCAAGAAAATCCCAAAAAATCTTGCAAGAAAATCCCAAAAAATCTTGCAAGAAAATCCCAAAAAATCCTGCAATAAAATCCAACAAATCTTGCAAGAAAATCCAACAAATCTTGCAAGAAAATCCAACAAATCTTGCAAGAAAATCCCAAAAAATCTTGCAAGAAAATCCCAAAAAATCTTGCAAGAAAATCCAACAAATCTTGCAAGAAAGTCCAACAAATCTTGCAAGAAAATCCAACAAATCTTGCAAGAAAATCCCAAAAAATCTTGCAAGAAAATCCCAAAAAATCTTGCAAGAAAATCAAACAAATCTTGCAAGAAAGTCCAACAAATCTTGCAAGAAAATCCAACAAATCTTGCAAGAAAATCCAACAAATCTTGCAAGAAAATCCAACAAATCTTGCAAGAAAATCCCAAAAAATCTTGCAAGAAAATCCCAAAAAATCTTGCAAAAAAATCCAACAAATCTTGCAAGAAAGTCCAACAAATCTTGCAAGAAAATCCAGCAAATCTTGCAAGAAAATCCAACAAATCTTGGGATGGATGCATCAAGCCGAGGGTTCCAAACTCCCCACGCCAACCACCATTAAATAGATTAAGAACATTTCCTGACATTGGATTTGAGGGCATCATTTATTTTCACCAATCTGTTAATCATTCCAGTACAAGGTGGTTTGTATCTGACATAAAATATTTAATCAATCAGCTTTGTTTCAACATTCCAACCTGCATGTATGCACATCCTTGCAGGCTTTCTCACCATTTTGAGAGTTGTGTATCAACATCTTCTTCTGGTCGGCCTGTTTCTGATTTAAATCGACATTTCTTTCCAGTTGTTCTCTTGCAAACACATAAACACTGAAGACGTAACACCAAAAACTTATGGATGATGTCATGTCATTGAGATTATGGACGTGCCAGTTATAATGAGCTTTTCTCTGAATAAGTCTTTCATTCCCAAGGGAATAGAATCCAACTATAAACTATTCACATATTATCCATTGGGCAGATCAGTACCTCATTTTGGAAAAGGTAGTTAAACTCTATGGTTAAAGGTAGCTGTCATTTCTGCATTTTTTGTGTCAAATGTACAAGACCAACTAACAGAGCACCTTTTGTCGAAAGTTTCCGCTTTAATCTTCTAACGTGGATTTTATATTGCGTAAGAGCAACGTTTAGTACCGAAATTGGTTACAACACAAAGAACAGCAATGGATGGGTGTGAAGATTATGGATGAAGTGTGAAAGCAAAAACGTGGGGTTTTTTTTCCCTTTAAATGCACTTATCTTGAATTGAATTGAAGTGATTTTGAGATTGCAGGATGCAATTTGTTGTGAAAGTGGGAATTTGTTTCATTTTTTGGCATAGTTCGTGCAGATCAATGGGGCATAATCTGAAAGAATACTGTCAAGTGAAAGAGGAGAGAGTGGGGTGGGGGTAATTCATAGCTAGACTGGGGTAAGTGTAACATGTTCCGTGTGTTTTGAGAAGGTTAGATTGCCATGCGGACTTTACAGGGACCTGTCAGAGTAAGTTTTCACCTTCACGTGAGGCTGAGGAGGCAGCGTATTTAATTTATAGATAGGGTAGACAGTTTAATTTTGTGTGTGTAAACACCTCTGATTTGTGGGTGTGGCTAGGTAAGCACCTACCTTGACAGAGGCACTCATGCCACATGTGTGCTATCAGGTGATCATGACCTCTCTGGCCTTTGTGTGCAAGGCATGGTGGCACAGTGTATTGTGGAGCAGGAAGCCTCAAAGTGAATTTATTTTTATTGGGGCCACCCCATGGGCGGGACGGCCAGAGGAGGACTCTGCCTAGGAGAAAGAAAAAGATAACTGAGATCAGGAGGAAGAGGAGACCTTGTGTGGAAGAAGGATGAGCAAGCTGTCCACGAAGAAGCTTGTGGTGCAGGACATTGAGATTGTGGTTTGTTCTAAATAAGTTTTGGGCTTGACCCAAGTCTGGGTCAAACGACAATTGACCCAGACCCAAGCTGGTATTACCATGGCATTGGAGAGGTGAAGGAGCCACCTCGCTTGGAGGAGGAAGAAAAAAAGGCATGGAGAGAAGACAGAGGGCAGACCAGGTGGCCTTGTTTGAAAGGACAAAGGGGGCCACAAGGCCTGGTGGAGGGGCTGATCGTCGCTGGCCTTTCTCGTGGCCGATTCACTTAATCATTCTCTGTTTGGCTTTCTGCATCTTTGGTGCCACTCGTCACTGACGCTGCTCGTGTCAGTTTTACTTCATCTCTGGACCGACTTCGTCACCGGCTCTCGTCCCACACATGGTTTCCAAAGCGTGTTGCATCAAGTCTTTCGCCCAAACTGGGAAGCCCCGTCTGCATTCTAAACTTGTTATATAAGTGTGTTTCGTGGCGCCTAGAGTGTGCTAGGTTTTGTGCTTTATTTCTCACTATAGTAAAGAAGTTTGAGTGTTGCCATTTACCGCTTTGTGTCCTTTGATTCGCTTGGTTCGTATTGTTGATAATCATGTCTTGTCTATTGTCTTCCCTGTACTTTTCTTGACAAAATAAACCCTTTAAAGGTAAGAAAACGTGTTTGAGCCATATACCTTTTGTGTGCTGGTGCCGTCGATTTCGGCCCAATTGAGTGATCCTTAGGGAACCGTAAAGTTGAAGAATTTATTGAACACAGTGTAATAAAAGATAGTTTGGGTCGTGTCCCAGGACCTAAGGTCCCGGCGCTGAAGACACTGTGTTGACGGAGCCTCAGACTTGACAATACCCAGAAGTGCTCTTATGAACATGTGCATTTCACAGGTAACTATCACGTTACACATAGGGTGATTGTGTCACCCCCTATAGTAACACACACACACACACACACACACACACACACACACACACACACACACACACACACACACACACACACACACACACACACACACACACACACACACACACACACACCCAGGTACATTTTGACTGAGTAAACTTGCACATGTAATTTTAACATTTGAAAAAAATAGCACCAGCACTTAATCCTTTTCCCTTGATATTCATCATAGAATGAGGCACATGTATTGTATAACATGCATTACATATTGACCAGAGCAGCAAATATTGATGATTGGACATGTATGCAATAGGACAATCGATCAAACACTCACATCTTACTTTATTGACGTTTATACATTTACAAGAAACAAAATGTAGTTTTTTGGGGGTTTTTTTGTATACAAGATCGAGGCTCATATAAGAGCTAACTAACATCAATCACAAAAAAAATAAAACGGACACACAAAACATACAATAAAGGGAGCGGGAAACAAGATGGGGAGAGAGGGAAGCACACAAGTACAACAGCAGAGAACAGGGACAACGGAAGATCTGTGGGAGGGAGAGGGCTTGGGGGGAAGGGGCATGGGAAGGAAGGGGAGGGGGTGGGGAGGTAGAAAACACATGGACACTGTTATAATTTAGCACAATACTCAGTGCTGTTTTGAGGCCCGAAAGATCTGACTTCTGGTATGTGGTCGATGGACCAAAGCAGAACAATTCAAATAGAAAAGTTTCAATTACCGCTTTTGGAGATGTATAGCACAGTATGAGACATCTGTATACAGTAAGGTAGTACACACATGAAGTGGTCTCTTTTTTAAGTTTGGCATGATGAAGTGTGCTGGTGAATGTTCACTATTTTACAAACTACATGCACATACATGACATCACTTTGCGGCAAATGTGCACATGCAGCATGCTACAAACACAGTTTTACCTTATTGGAGGTTTTAGAGGCAATCGATATATCAATATTAAGTCTGTCTTTAGCCCTGTACTGAAGCCAAACAGACTTTCAATCTTCCTTCTGTTGCGGCACAGCCCTGCTTCCAGAAAATGATGCAACCAGCAACCACAGGATGTACACAAAACAATGACTCTGTCACCCTTTCCCATACCCACCTCCTCCCCAAATGCTTATGCGTTTTGTCTTTTAAAACATCAATATCCGCACGATTTTCTTCCCGTTTTTTTTTTTTCCAAAGAGTTTTAAGCCACTTGGCAAGCACTCTGCAAGAAACTTGGTAAATTATCCCCCCGAACCCCAAATGTTCTTGAGACCCAATCCTAGATCTACTGGAATCTATATACCCCAGAGAGGAATGACCCTTCCTGCCGCCCCGGAGGGAACGGGTGCACTATTTGGAACAAAACGAGGGTGAGACTGTTGAAAACCTCAACTTCAAAAATAATGACCACCCCAACATGCATAAAAAGTCGACATTTTAATTATGTGTGCAAGGGGCAAAGAAAGTGCAATAAAATTCAGGATGCAAAATTTAGTTGACTCGATGGCGGACAAATTGCCTGGGCAGTTACGGAGGTATTCTCAAAAGTATCTCAAGTGTTGTAGTCTAGTAGGAAGACTAGGTCCCCCTGCACCCCCCGGAGATATACTTCTAATCAGTGTTTCTAGATTGGAAAAAATGTGTAGAAAATGACTAGCTATGGCCCCAAGCTGAAAAAATGTCCCACATACCATTTTTATGCAAATTACTGCTGCAAATGTTATGCAAAATTATGCAAATTTTATGCAAATTTTTGATGAGGAGTAGAGTTGAGGGGTCTTTGAGGGCTTCATCGAGGTGCTCTCGGTTGCAAGACTGGGTCATTCTGAGAAGCACAGCAGGGTCAGAGATCATGATGTTCTCCTCCTCAGTGAATCTCTCCATCAACAGCCTCTCCATTGCCTCACACACTGTTTTGAGGCAAAAGAGGGACTTTGCGTAGGCCTTTCCACTGAGAACACCTTTGAGAGATCCACTTGTTACTAGTTGTGCCTCAAAGAGAATCTCTGCATATCCAGAACCACGCATCTTGTGTCCAGTGAGCATCCCGATGTAGTTCATGGATGTGTGGAAGGGTCCAATCGTTACTACATGACTAGCAAATTCATTTGGCCAGCGCCAGATGATGGGAAGGGCTTTCATGCAGACACCCAGATCAAATGTATTCAGGACCCATCTCTGACCCACCTCAGCAGTTGCTGCCTCGGAACGCTTCAGTAGCTCACGAACAACTGCGTTGTCTGTGATCGGTTGGTGGATAGGCGTGCAGTAGTCGACTGTTGATTTGCTGGGTGGGGGAGAACCAGTTGCAGAGGTGAAACCCCCTAGCCCAGGCACAGGCTGCAGGCCATTGCCATGCCATGCAGGCACCAGGCACAGACCGATCACAGACAACGCAGTTGTTCGTGAGCTACTGAAGCGTTCCGAGGCAGCAACTGCTGAGGTGGGTCAGAGATGGGTCCTGAATACATTTGATCTGGGTGTCTGCATGAAAGCCCTTCCCATCATCTGGCGCTGGCCAAATGAATTTGCTAGTCATGTAGTAACGATTGGACCCTTCCACACATCCATGAACTACATCGGGATGCTCACTGGACACAAGATGCGTGGTTCTGGATATGCAGAGATTCTCTTTGAGGCACAACTAGTAACAAGTGGATCTCTCAAAGGTGTTCTCAGTGGAAAGGCCTACGCAAAGTCCCTCTTTTGCCTCAAAACAGTGTGTGAGGCAATGGAGAGGCTGTTGATGGAGAGATTCACTGAGGAGGAGAACATCATGATCTCTGACCCTGCTGTGCTTCTCAGAATGACCCAGTCTTGCAACCGAGAGCACCTCGATGAAGCCCTCAAAGACCCCTCAACTCTACTCCTCATCAAAAATTTGCATAAAATTTGCATAATTTTGCATAAAATTTGCAGCAGTAATTTGCATAAAAATGGTATGTGGGACATTTTTTCAGCTTGGGGCCATAGCTAGTCATTTTCTACACATTCTTTCCAATCTAGAAACACTGATTAGAAGTATATCTCCGGGGGGTGCAGGGGGACCTAGTCTTCCTACTAGACTATTGTGTTACCATTTGAGCAGATGGTTCGTGTCTGTTTTGCTTTGTCTTCATGTAAAAAAAACATGGGTGACATCGGTGGGATATACAAGAGTACTGCACAGCAGCGGCAAATTATCATCAAGAAAACTAGTGGAAGAGAGTACAGAGTCACGGTTGCTGAAGCAGTGACGATGTGTCGCAAATTTGGATGTGTTGACAACAAAACCTGAATTTTCTCCAACCCACCACTTGCATCTTGTCCAATGCTCCCCAAAAACACCAGTTGGCCTCTACCGGCCGATATAAAAAAAGACCATTACCATTGTGAGGTTAGAAGTAAAAACTCAATCTCCAATATGCGTTTCCAAATTAAGAATCCTTTGTACTATTGTCCACTATGTTATTAAAGTTAGGCCTGGTGTTGGATTTACAGTTAAGGTGCTTGGCTTCTTTTTGTTTTTTGTATGGTATACAAGATCGAGGCTCGTGTAAGCGCGAACATTAATCACACACAAAAAACTGACACATAAACATATAACAAGAAAAAGAGCAATCAGAGATTGCAAACCCTCGCCAGGATGTATTGTCACTGGTTTTTAAGGCTTTTATGTTAAAACAAACATGGCGGCCGAACCACGTGACCTGTGACGTCATAATTATGAAAAAGTTATATAGGTGGAGTTGCACCTATGGTGAAAATTTCCTGTCAATCGGACCAACGGTTGCAGAGAAAATCATATTTATTCTGTGCGGACAAACAGACAAACAAACAGACAAACAAATGAAAAATCAGTCAGAGACTGAGGACTTGCCGGAATTAAAAATACTAGGGCATGCCCGTACTATATATATATCTAAAATTATATCCCCCCCCTCTATTTACATGAAATGGTTTGGTCCATTCGCAAAGCCAAAGCGAACGGCTTGCGAGTACGGTGACAATCCCCCCCCTCTATTTACATGAAATGGTTTGGTCCAAAGCGAACGGCTTGCGAGTACGGTGACAATCCCCCCCCTCTATTTACATGAAATGGTTTGGTCCAAAGCGAATGGCTTGCGAGTACGGTGACAATCCCCCCCCTCTATTTACATGAAATGGTTTGGTCCAAAGCGAACGGCTTGCGGAGTTTGGTAAAGAAATCGCCATCGCGTGCACAAACGCGCAGGAAAGCGAATGAATCGCAAATTAGTTTTAATTAGTTTTAAAACATAGTTTAACGGCAACATAGTTTGCCAATGTGAAATAAATGAATACGCTCTCAAATGTGCCGTCCGAGGCAGAGTCTGTTCGCCACGTTCGGCACACGTGATAGCTCGCTGCTCTCTGATTGGTTGAATCGTTTTTTGGACATAGCTCGGTAACTACTTCTCCGATTAATATGAAACCTTGAAAAGGCACATCCTCGGGTCCCCAGCAATATACCTGGCAAGTTTAAAGTATATCGGACCCGTGGTTGTCGAGAAACAGCGGTCACAGACATACAGAGATTACTGGAATTATAGATAGATGGCGGCCGAACCACGTGACCGATGACGTCATAACTATTTGTTTTCTGAACTACTTTATTCCTAGATTATGCTCAAGAAATTTCATCTTGATCGGATGAAGTTTTGTACTTATCGAATTATGACGTCATAATGGAGGCACCTATGACATCATCATTAACATATTTTATTCCCCATGGAGAGTTCTTTACAATGAGCCATGTCTCAATTTTTTCTATTCCGCACTTTCAGAGATATAGGGGGCAAAGTTTTTCGTTTTTTCCAAGATGGCGGCCGAACCACGTGACCGATGACGTCATCATTTTTTTTTTCTCCACCTGTTAATGCCGACATGGTGCTCAAGAAATTGCATCTTGATTGGATGAAGTTTTGTACTTGTCGAATGATGACGTCATAATGGGGGCCTTGGGCCTGGAGAGTTAAAATTGTGCACAGTCTATTTCAGGGCAACCCAGATTATGCTCAAGAAATTTCATCTTGATCGGATGAAGTTTTGTACTTATCGAATTATGATGTCATAATGGAGGCACCTATGGCATCATCATTAACATATTTTATTCCCCATGGAGAGTTCTTTACAATGAGCCAAGTCTCAATTTTTTCTATTCAGCACTTTCGGAGATATAGAGGTGCAAAGTTTTTTGGTTTTTCCAAGATGGCGGCCAAACAACGTGACCGATGACGTCATCATTAATTTTTTTCTTCCCCAATTTATGCCGACATGGCGCTCAAGAAATTGCATCTTGATTGGCTGAAGTTTTGTACTTGTCGAATTATCGAATTATGACGTCATAATGGAGGCCTTGGGCCGAAAGAGTTTTAAAAAAAATTGGGCACAGTCTATTCCAGGGCAAGACATATGTGTGTAAAGTTTGGCCTTTCTATGTGCAATGATGTAGACGTAGTACTGCGTACAAACAGACAGAGAGACAGACAGACAGACAAACAGACAGACAGACAGACAAACCAACCAACCAACATACTTGCCGGAATCTTTTCCGGCAAGCAACAAACGGACTCAAATGCAATACCCTCTCCTCTAGCGAGGGTAATAAAGGGAGCGGGAGGCAAGATGGGGAGAGAGAGGGAAGTACACAAGTACAACATTTGAGAACAGGGACATCAGGAGATCTGTGGGACGGAGAGCGCTTGGGGGGAGGAGGCATGGGAAGGGAGGTGGGGGGGGGGGGGGGGGGGTGGGAGAGGTATAAAACACATGGACACTGCTAGGACTTCCAGGAAAGAAGTCGGAATTTCAAAAAAGTGGATCTGGGGTGAATTAACGGGGGTAGAAAAGATCAAGGTTTTGGATGGGGGAAGATAAGAGATGGTGGTGAACAGCTGTTTTAAAGACCTGGAGGGAGGCGTGGGATTGAAGAGATTGAGGGAGTTTGTTCCTGAGGGGGGAGAAAAGAGGAACGAAAGAGTGGAGGTGAATAGAGAGTCTTGATTTTGGCAATTTAAATTTAATTCAATTATTTAAATTTCATTATTTAAATATTTAAATTTAAATTTAATTTAAATTTAATTTTGGCTTAAGAACTTAGGATCCTGAGTTAGAGCCCCCGTTAAATAACACAGGTGGGTTGGCGCAGTCTGTCATCCTTCCGAGGTCTGCAAAATGTGTACAAGCCTACTGGTAGCAGGGGCACTGCATCAGCGGCAAAGACACGCTTCCAGAAATGATGTAACCTGCAATCACAAGCTGCATTCAAAAAAAAAAAAAAAAAAATGTCATAGCACAATGGTGTTTATAAGCTGCTCCGGTACCCTGAGATCACTGACAATGAAGTCATAAAGTTAAAGTGTCATTTACTGTTCATCAACCTCATACAAAATTTATACCTAAATCCACTAAAAGCACACACAAGATATTTAAAGTCACAAAATAAAACTTTACCATTGGATGAACAGGTGCTTTGTATAAGCAGTCTTTAAATTATTATTTTACAGTCAAAGACGAGTGCAAACCGTATGATAATTGCCATTTTGTCTTCATCAAACAAGAGTGAACTAAAATATAATGAGCTGGAAGAGTGCTGTGATTTTCCTGTACCTGCACCCTACAGACTGCCGTACCATTCCCGCATACAAAGCAGGAGCGTGGACATGTCAAAACATTCAATTAGGAAAAATCCTGCACACGATTCCAGAGCCATTGCTGAGGATTCCTCGGATGAAAAAGCATATTTTTTTGGGGGTTTTTGTAGAGGTAGAAAAATGTACATTGCCCTTTTCATTAGGTTTTCAGAGAACGTTGCAAGAGCTCAACACAAGCTAAGTTGATGATAAAAATGTTTTATCGTGACATTCACACTGCTGTTTCAACGAGGATTGAGATGATTCAACAGTTACGCATTCTGGAAAGTCGTTAAGGAAGAAAGTAAGGCCTACGTTCATTAGTAAACTAACTTGACTCGTTTAATTAAACTCCATATTATTTTTCATTTATACATGGAATACATATTCCACATACACAACTCCTTCCATAAATGCATTTTGTCTATATTTAAAGTTCATAAATAACAGAACACATCAAGGGCCACCTTTATGCATCTTAATGTCAGTGTAAATAGGATTTACATTGCAACTTGTACACAAATTAAAGCAGTAATCTAGAAGTGGTAAGGAAAAAAAAAAAGAGGAACCAAGAGCACACAAGAGGAACCAAGAGGAAAACCAAGAGGGAACCAAGAAAACCAAGAGGGAACCCAAGAGGGAAAAAGGAACCAAGAGTCAAAACAAGCATCAACCAATAAGCCGTACTGCAAGGCCGAGGCCTACGATTGTGGGCTCCATAATACCTAAACGTATTGCTTGTTGGTAACGAGACTCAGGGGCGTCATGGTTAGAGCATCCGCTTCGAGTCTAGATGGTCAGTGGTTTGATTCTGCCTTTCGCTGTCATGCCAAATACTTTTAAAATGGTGTATGCTGCTTCTTCGCTTGATGCTCAGCATTTAGAGGATAGAGCATGGACAAACCCTGTGGGTGGGAGGTTCTTAATTGCCCTGGTAACTGCAGAGATAAGAGTGACATCACAAGGACAGTGTGGCATGTACCAAGTGTTAGAAAGTCTCTGATGCTATGTGTACGATTTCCTGCTTTGCTTGTGAATGTTTTCTTGAAATATGTTGATGCCATGTTGGTGTAGTGCGAGCCTGTAATTCTTCCTTTTTTACTCTTTTAATTTGCACTGGAAAGGGAGGAGTCTTCCTGCTTCTTGCTGATGGCTCGTGTGAGTGAGTTGATTGCCGCCATCTTTGCCTTGTTTCATTAAATGTTGTGCCGAAAGGGAGTTTAGTGTCTCGTCCTGTCCGAACCGTTTGATCACGGCCCCTTTCCTGGATCCACTGTCTCTATTATCCTCCGTACTAGCTAGCCTTTACCGTAGGATTCCCGAGCCTACTTTTCATGGTCCTTCGAGCCGGATAACGAACACCTGGACAAGGAAATCATGGACGAGAATATCGCCGCTACCCTGACTGCCGATTGTACTCAAACAGCAGACAATACCAGCGACATTATCCTGATTAGTCCTTTAACGACTCATGGCACGAATCCATTTGTCTCTGTCTCCATGGCCACCGCCAGCCCCACCCCTGATGCGCCTGTATCAGCCACCGAACTACCGGATCCGGCCATCATCAGCACTGGCAATGAATTAACGGCGTCTTCCCGACCCGAAAGGAATATACGTATCCCTGAACGTTTGAAAGACGATGTTCTTAACTACGCACCTTCAAACATGAGTGGTTCTTCCCTTAATCAGGAGTGTGGACCGAGTTCTTATTACAGACGACATTCGTCAGGAAGCCACCGACCAAAGACTGCCTCACTATGCAGTGCACATAGCTGACGACGCAGCCATTGTTCCAGCTACAGCCGAACATCCATTACATCCCAACTCGGTGGTATACAATCGGCTATTCTAATGGAAAAACGAAAACAGTATGAACTTGAGGAACTGACATGTCAAGTTGGGGAGGATGAGAGAGCTGAGAAACGTGGACAACAGCTGCAGGATGAAGTCCTTCAGGCTCAGGAGATGGAGCGCCAGGCTCTGAGGGAACGCGAAGCCTTGTCCGTCCGTCTAACAAGACAGAGACGTCTGAGGAAGGCCGAACAGGAACTGGAGGAAGCACGGTTGATAGTGTAGCGGTTACCGCTGGATGCACACAATCGCCTTGCACCGGCCAGAACACGGCCAGACGCGCCTCTCCCGGGCATGCCCGGACTCACTGTTCCCGGGCACGCCCGAACCTCCCAGGCACGCCCGCTATCGCCTTTCCAGGGCTCGCCCAGAGCGTCCGGGCATGCCCGCTATCGCCTTTCCAGGGCTCGCCCAGAGCGTCCGGGCATGCCCGCTCTCGCCTTTCCAGTGCTCGTCCAGAGCGCCCGGGCACGCCCAGCCTCGACTTGCCAGGCCGCAGCCAAACACGCCCGGGCAGGTCCAGACTCGCCTTTCCAAGGCTCGCCCTTGACACCCGGGCATGCCCGGTATAGCTTTTGCCGGGCAAACTTCCCGACATAAATGTGTATATATATTGCTGCCCGATAAACGGGCTTTGGGTCAGAATACCTGAGCTGTTTTGTTTCAATAAAGCAACTCGGACGAATTCCGTCTTTGGTCGCGTCAATTCTTTCGACTCGCGTTGGAGCGCAGCTCCTTCAATAGTGTCATTCTTGGATGCAGGAGATGAAGCGCCTACCTCTCCAACCGGGTGTCCAACCGTTACCGCCCAGCATACGATTCTGCACGGTGGTGGAGCGTCATGTACTCCCTCAGTTCAACCAAACAAACTATTGCCAACGCAGCTGCCGCTACTGCGGCCAGAGCCAGCAATTGCCATCACTGCCGAGCTACACACCTTGATCCCCTCCTTGATTAATACTGACAATACATCACCGAATGAGAAGGTGAAGCAAACTCATCCAACTGCATATTCTGATGGATTCTCATTGAACCTGGGCCCCCATGCGGTGCCTACGGGGCCCTCAACCAGTGGACATGCCCTAGCATATTCATCCACTACCACAGCTCCATTCCAAGCTTCAAATTCTCATCCTAACACGTTACCATGTCATCATGCACCCAATCTACCACCCTCGACTTCACCACATGAGCATCCAGTTCACCCATCTGAGACACCTGCAACACCCAACCTCATGGACCTACTAATAGCTTCATCCTATGGCGTACCGAAACCGAGTCTGCCTTATTTCCAGAGTGGCAGAGAACGTGACTTTGCCCTTCTCAAGCTGGCATTGGATAGCCTGATAAGTAATCACACCTACTTGTCAGAGGAGTGCAAATATCAAGTACTCTTAACCCACCTTAAGCTACCAAGTGCATACAAGCTTGCTCAGGCCGACTTATGGTTAAGTACTCTTAACCCACCTTAAGCTACCAAGTGCATACAAGCTTGCTCAGGCCGACTACATGCTTCGATGCATGATCCAAAGCCATACACGGCGGCCTTATGGGCCCTGCAGGACAAGTATGGACAGCCAAGGCAACTCGTACAGAGCGAAATTGGTGCCATCATGAACATGGCACCAGTGAGGACTGGAGATGCAGAGGCCTTTGAAGACTTTGCTCTCACAGTGCACTCCCTGTGGATATGTTACAATCCCTCGAGGGTGAGCATGGATTTGAACTATGATGTGGCTCACATGTAGACAGGCTAATTAGCAAACTGCCACCGAACCCACAGGGCGGGTACCTTTGCTAGTGTTGTATAACCCCTATTAACCTGATCTATCAATGGTGAAGAATCACTTAAAACGGTCACTTCAAACCTTACCTCAAACGGCCACACAGCTGACTCCACACGTGACAAAGCTGAATGCCTCAACTCTGTGTTTGCCTCAAAATCCTGTGTCCCAAACCCATCTCTGTACCCACCTCACCCAGTCGAACCCAGCTGCTCCTGGACTCTGTGTCCTTCTCTCCCAACAAGGTGAGGGAGTTTCTGTCAAACCCCGACTCTGATTCTGCAACTGGACCAGACGGCAACAGACCACGGGTCCTAAAATCCGGGTCTGCCCCTCTTTCACACCCTCTCTGTGGTCTCTTCACCCTCTCTTTTGCTCAAGGTCATCTGCCATCAGTTTGGAAATCAGCCAACATTATCGCTTTGCACAAAAAAGGTGCAAAAACAGATCTTTGCAACTACAGACCAATCAGCCTGCTCCCAACTATCAGCAAAATCATGAAATCCATTATTGCTTCGGATATGAAATACTTCCTCTTCTCCAATGGCTTGATCTCTGATCATCAATTTGGATTCAGACCAAGTCATTCTACTCTGGACATGCTGCCTCTGCTGTCTCAACAATGGATGGAGGTCCTCAATGTCAAACAGGAAATCAGAGCTGTCTCCCTTGACATATCTCATGCCTTCGATATGGTCTGGCACCCCGCCCTGCTCACAAAACTCTCCTCCTATGGTATCCATGAAAACCTCCACGCATGGCTTGCAGAGTTCCTCACCGGTCGCAGTCGACGTGTGGCCCTGAATGGATTTCTCTCATCTCCTCTTCCTGTTCAGGATGGAGTTCCCCACGGCAGTGTTCTGGGCCGTGTAATTTTTCTGGTCTTCATCAATGATCTCTCCGACTCTCTTGAAAATACTCTCTTTCTCTTTGCTGATGACTCCACTCTCTGCCGCTCCATTCCTCATCCCTCAGATCGGCAGTCTGCAGCCTCCTCACTCTCTGCAGAACTGGACAAAATCACAGACTGGTCAAACAAGTGGGACATGTCTTTCAATCCTGACAAATCTCACACTCTCACTATGTCTCTATGAAAAGACCGACTGGATAACCCTCCCATCTATTTCTCAACAATCCTGTCGAAGAAGTTCTGTCACTCAAGCTTTTGGGTCTCACTATCTGCCATGATCTTTCCTGGGAAAACCACATTTCCAAACTGGCCTCCAAAGCCAGTCGCCGACTGGGCATCCTCCATTGTGCAAAGTCCTTCCCTGGTACACCTGAGCTCCTCACCACATACAAGGCTTTTATCTGCATCTTGTTGGCATACTGCTTTCCCCTCTGGGCTCTGTCTGTTCTCTGTCCCCCAAATATTCCTACAGGTCGCAGAAGATCTGCCAGCAACCCTCTTCTGGTGAAATTGCCAAAATCAAGACTCTCTGCTCACCGTCACTCTTTCAATCCTCTTTACTCCCACCTCTGGAACAAACTCCCTCACTCTCTTCAATCCCACTCCTCCCTCCAGGTCTTTAAAACAGCTGTTCACCACCATCTCTTATTTCAACTGGCTATTGACAACTTCCCCCATCCAAAACCTTCATCTTTTCTACCCCCGTTAATTCACCCCAGATGCACTTTATTGAAATACCGACTTCTTTCCTGGAAGTCCTAGCAGTGTCCATGTGTTTTTTGTTTTTTTACCGCTCCCACCACCACCACCCCTTCCGATGCCCCCTCCCCCAAAGCCCTCCACATCCAACAGATCTCCCGATGTCCCTGTTCTCCACTGTTGTACTTGTGTGCTTCCCTCTCTCTCCCCATCTTGTCTCCCGCTCCCTTTATCATATGTTTTATGTGTCAGTTTGTCTTTTATGTCATTAGCTCTTACACGAGCCTCGATATTGTGCACACACACAAAAAAAGTAGCAGTAGTCAGGTAAAATGTGATTAAAACAACCATCCAGGAAGGTGTACATCTTCCACCAGTCACGAGTGTGTTTATCTGAAGTCATGTCCGTGTTGTCTCGTGTATCTATGATTTGTGTTGCAGCTTCGCCATGAATCTCAGACCTTGTAGAATATAAAAAATGTATTCAACAAATGATGCTTCTCACGCAACATTGCTACATAATCCAAACAACTTATACAATGACGAAGAATGACAACAAAGGTCAAAATAAACAAGAATTTCCAGCAAGCTAAAAGCATCACCTGGAGCATTAGTAAAACAAGGAATGAAGTGGGATAGCATCTCTGGTGAGAAGGAACTCTAACAGAGGCTTTCATTTTTTCCGCGCTATGAAATGCAACACTGTTGCATAATTATTCTCTTCTCCTTCACTGCTTTCTTCTTTTCTACATCCACAAGAAGTACCAGTAGTGGAAGAAAAAAATTCCCGATATTAAAGTGATGTTAACGAGGCAAATTTAACATAATCGAGTGAAGAGCAGCCGATAGATCCCCTTCGGCCCAGTGCTATATTAAAGGTCGAGTACCCCGAGGCGGTGATAACAGCCTATCTCAATGGCATCCATCTTATTGGTTAAACCAACCAAGCATTTGACAGATTTTCTATGCTTAAGGCACAGCTGGAGGACCACTCCGTCTGAGGATGAATGTGGAAACAAAGAACTCTTTTTTTTAGTTCGTCCCAAGAAGGATTTCAGTCTGAACTTTTAATAACTGCCTGTGGTAAGCAAGGTCAGGACTCATGTCTGCAAGAGGAAGACTGAGAATTGTAGTTTTGTTTTAAATAAACATGGGTTGGTTGGCATTTGTGCAAGGCTGCCCAAGAGATCGGGAACTTGCCGTGCAGAGTGCCGGTTCTTTTGCAGTACGTATATGAACATCCATGTTGAAAATGCTCATGGCTACTCTTGGGATAACTGCCTCTCTGTGCTCTGTCCCCCAAATATTCCTACAGGTCGCACAAGATCTGCCAGCAACCCTCTTCTGGTTAAACTGCCAAAATCTAGACTCTCTGCTCACCTTCACTCTTTCATTCCCCTTTTCTCCCGCCTCTGGAACAAACTCCCCCACTCCCTTCAATCCCACTCCTCCCTCCAGGTCTTTAAAACAGCTGTTCACCACCATCTCCTATCTTCCCCCATCCAAAACCTTGATCTCCACTACCCCCGCTAATTCACCCCAGATACACTTTTTTGAAATTCCAACTTCTTTCCTGGAAGTCCTTGCAGTGTCCATATGTTTTATACCTCTCCCAACTCCCCCCAAGCCCCCTCCCTCCCACAGATCTCCCGATGTCCCTACTCTGAAATGCTGTCTTTGTGTCCTTCCCCCTCTCTCCCCATCTTGTCTACCGCTCCCCTTATTATATGTTTCATGTGTCTGTTGGATTTTTTGTGTGATTAATGTCAGCTCTTTCACGAGCCTCGATCTTGTATTAAAATTTATTTTTTTTGCTTTCAGTCACAGCTTGGCCCTGAGCTGCCACATGCATTCCATTTGTGCACAAAATTACCCGTTCTACCTTTTAAAACAAATAGGGTACTATGTATTACATACACATAAATTACAAACCATTGAGCATGCGTCCCCTCATGCCTAACCCTCACCTCTGCTGCCCTCCCTCCCTTAATCACATCTCCTCTGAACTGACTATTCCTCTAGGGTTCTCACACTGAGCTCTCTGAATGTTTCCCTGGGCCACACAAGGAACTTAACTGAACTCCCTCACGGATGGCAGTGAACTGAATAACTAAACTGCCAGGCTTTGCTTTGCTACTTCTTAAATACTGGCAGGCCTGATGTCACACACCGCAGATCGCACCCCCAATCCGTGTCTCTACACTCATTGGGGGTGATACTATGGGATGTCTCGTTCACAAGCTACTACGGGATGGCACGTCGTCCTTCCATCAGTCCGTAAACACTTGCAACTTCTTCTCAGAAACCGCTGATGGGATTGTGACCAAACTTGGCACAAATTATATTTGGTATGTTGCAATTCAGGTTTGTTCAGGGCATTAAAAAAACATTGGAGTCCAAAGGGGTCATACCGGGGGTCAAAGTGGATCCAGGTTTGACCCCCCAAAATAGAAATTTGCTTTCTTCTCTGAAACTACACATACAATTTCGATGAAACCTGACCACAACCTTCACCACACGTGTTGTACCAAAGTTTATTCTCCGAATAAAAAAAAAACCGGCTCAAGGGGGTGCATTGGGGGGTGGGGGGGGGGGGGGTTGCCCCCATAAATACGTATTTGCTTTTTTTCAGAAACTACATACTCAATTCCAATGAAACTTGACCACATCCTTCGTCATCCGTGACACATTAACGTTTGTTCACAGCATTAAAAATATCTGGGTTTATTTAAGGGGGTATGTGGGGGGTTTGAACCCCTAAAATAGGTTTTTGCTCTCTCCTCCGAAACTACAGACACAATTTTGATGAAACTGGATCAGAACCTTCATTAACCGTGATGTAACAATGTTTGTTCACAGCATTAGACAAATTTGGTTCTAAAGGGTTCTATGGGGAACAGTGGGGTTTAGCATATGGATGTTTGAGAGGAGCACCTGATGTTAACGACAAGGAACACCTGACAATGAGTCATCAATCGATTGTTAAATGTGATGGATTAGCTACGAGAACACGTCATAGTGGCTCATGTACGAGTATAGTTTAACTTTGAGTTGTTGTGCTCCCAAGTTTTTGAAGATTCTGTTTAATGTGCATGAAATATTGCTACCTGACGAGCTTCCTTTATTCTCATTCAAAAGGTAAATATAGGATCATAGCAAATGAACAGTTACTCATCACTTGGGGGTCAAAAGTTAACTTGAGGAAATGTGGGTCAAAAGGGGCTCTTTGAATTTATTGTCCCTATCTTTTTCTGACCATTTTCAGAAACAATTTTCAAAGGCTCAGATAAGTTTTTTGCAACAATCAAGATCGAAAGTAAATACGACAAGGTGATGTGAAAAAAGAAATCCAATTTTAAACTTTTAAATAGGTCTGTCACAAACACTCGTAAATCAGGTACACGGTAAAATTGGAGGAGAAGCTCTTCTGGGACGACAAGCAATGTGAGCTATTACCAACGAAGAAATGATCGATACAATGTTCATAGTCTATGGAAATATCAGCACAGTTTCTCGTAATTTCTGCTCATCATTTATAATTAGTAGTGTTCATTTGCTTTATACCGTGCACACCTCCCCCCTCCCTCTCACCGTCCCACAGATATACCGACATCCCTGTTCTCCACTGTTGTCGTGCTTGTGTGCTTCCCTCCACTCTCCCCCTCTCGTCTCCTGCTCCCTTCATTGTATGTTTTATGTGTGTGTGCATGTTTTCATGTTTAATGTGTTAGCTCTTACACGACCCTCGATTCTGTATGCAATATATATATATATATATACTAGCTGAGGTACCCGGCTTCGCCCAGGTTGAATAAGAATAATACAAATATATGATGAAAAGAACATGTATATTTTAGAGCAATATCACAGTACATTTCCTTCATGGCGTTTTGTCAATTGTCAATTTCTCAAAACCTCTTGGTACACAACATTTCTGGTTTTCTTACTTGGTGCCAAGACATAAAGATTGCTTGGTTTTCCAACCCTCGAGCAGCCCACGTACAGTTGGCCAAGGGAAGTACCCGGCATTGCCGGGCGGGAAAGGGAGAGGAGGGGGAAGGGGAGGGGAAGGGAACGGGGGGGGGAGGGGAGAAGAGGAGGGGAGGGGAGAAGAGGAGGGGAGGGGAGAAGAGGGGGGAGGGGGGAAGGGAGGGGGGAGAGGGGGAGGGGAGGGAGAGGGGGAGGGTGGAGGGAGGGGGAGGGGAAGGGGGGAGAGGGGGGAGGGGAAGGGGGGAGGGGGGAAGGGGAGGGGGAGGGGAGAAGGGGGACTGGGTAGGGTGGAGGGGGAGGGGGAGGGGAGGGGGAGGGGAAGTGGAGGGGGAGGGGGAGGGGTGGAGGGGGGGAGGTGAGGGGGAGGGGGTGAGGTGAGGGGGAGGGGGGAGGGAGGGGGAGGGAGGGGGAGGGGGGAGGGGAGGGGGAGGGGAGGGGGAGGGGAGGGGGAGGGGGAGGGCGGGAGCAGAGGTGAGGGTGATAAATTTGAAGTAGTGATAAATGTAGGGGTGTACTTACTTTTTCCACATGCGAAATTTGCATTTATGTTTATTTAAATTATACAATGGACTACAAAATGTAAATGTTTCATGACATTTGTTATATTATATCACCTTTATCTATCAATATTGTTGAAATGAAGATCAAATAGCTGTATGTTGAAATACGTTGAAAAAGTCAAAACTTTACATGGGGTGTACTTACTTTTTCACATGACTGTATGCATATATATATATTTGCATTGCAAACTCATCACAACCACTTTCTTATGACTATTTTAAAATATACCTGTAAACATGTTTGTTTATAATGATATCATTTGTAAAGTAAGGCCGACAGGTTTTTGACAGGCTGACAGTTGACATTTGTAAAAAAAATAAAATACCCAGTTGAATGTTTTCAAACATAATGATTTGGAAAGTAAACCAAATGCCAAAGTTAAGAGATAAAGAAGCACAGAGAAAGAAACACGAGTTCCAAAGAGAATTCGTAATGATTCCATAGAACCCAAAGGGCCTCCTTCACCTGTGCTAGATGTGCAGGGGGCTGTTGGAGGAGCAGAAACAATTTTTTTCTGGACGGTTTATGCACAAGGTGGGAATGAATAATATAAAAACGTTACAGGCAGCAATTTTTCAGACAGATGCGGCCGATAACATTTTATTTAGTTTTTTGGCCTAAATAATGCAAAGTGACCAAAGTGGCCGAGGCAAAGTGGCACCACTCGTGGCCTCAGATTTATTATTATTATTACAAAAGCAGTCCCAATGCTGATCAAGAAACAAGACAAAATAAAGAAATGCCATGCTCATAATAAGGTGGCCTATACATCACCAAGTAGAGTAATTGTGAGTAACACGTGTATATATATATATACATATTCCAAATGTGAATTATGCAATCATTTAATCATTGTTGAAAGTATTCCCCAGCAACATGCAAATCCCATTTAATGTTAGCCTGCGTGAAATTTTATCATAAAACCCAAAAAACCGGTTCAAATAAATCACAATAAAAATCAATTGAAACATTAAATGTCACGTGGCAGTGTGAGTCACATAACCGAGCGGCTTGTGAAAAAAAAGCAATTTACACATCACTTTAAAGTTCTAAAAACATTCTGGGCATCCACACCGAGTCTCAATGCTTTGCACAAGCCACGGCCACAGCTTCCTTTTTCTTAAGGCGTGTTTCGTGACGACAACTATACCTCCTGGGGGTGAACTTCAGTTTTTACTACTAAAAGTACTTGTAATAATCTTCTTAAGAGTTGTAATAATGAAACCCAGCAAATATTGTGTTTTACATTTCAGCAGCAACTTCTGCCCCCAACCTCAAGTCAGTCTATTGTAGGAGGAAGAAGATTCTCTCACATCAAGATGTTTGACATACTTGGTTAAGTGTGGGTTGGTGGGAACAACACGTACCAGCCAGTGGAGAAAAACAAGTCTTTAACCAGTTGACAAAATGGCCACTTCTTGGCCTTTAGAAGATGTTTGTAGTGGTCTTTAGAATGATTTTATTAACAAGATTCAAAACCTGATTAATGTGCAAAGATGGGCGGAGCTGAGATCGGAAATCACCCAGATAGGCGGAGCTTTGTTTGGAGCTTGGTCTGGTTTGATCCAGTTTGAACCAGAGTGCAGTGTCACTAGATTTGATGAGTGCCATGTGAGGATTAGTACAAGCCATCTGGGTCTTGTCCCATAGTGATGATCTTTGCCGCTTGCTATATTACAAGTTACATGAATATTAAGGAGTGCATGATGGACCGGAAATGATGAAGCGGAACCGGAAGTGATACGAGAGGAGGCGTGGAGAGGGGATGGAAGAGAGACACCATTAAACATTGAGTTGAAGAGCCTGTATGTGGTGTGTCTGCTGCCATTACAATACAACACTGCTCAATATTTGCTAATCATTTCTTGTTTTCACCCATTAGAGAATCATAGTCAAGTGAGTAATAACATATAGTTTCTGTTTGATCGGATTCTTGACGGTGATCTCTGCATTTTGACGTTCATAACGGTTCTTATGATGATTTAGCGTTCGCCATTCTTTTACTATGTGAATTGTTCTTTTCTATGTTTCGGATTGTGATTGCGGCTTGGCAAACATCGAGTGGGTTGTTACCTCCACCCACCGTGGGTGGACAGAGGTTGTGTTTTCACCCATGTCTGTTCGTTTGTGTGGAGGATATCTCAAAAAGTTGTGGACTGATTGGGATGAAATTTGGTGTACAGGTTGGTGGTCTGACAAGGATTAATTGATTACATTTTGTTGAAGATCCGGATCCAGATACTGGAATTTGTTTAGTATTTTTTCCTTATTGAGAGATAGGGCCAATAATGATATATAGCATGATATCTCAAAAAGTTGGGGATGGATTTAGACGAAACTTGGTGGACAGGTTGAGCATGTGACATGGGCAAGTTGATTCGATTTTGGCTAAGGTCCAAATCTATATCAGGCCTATCAGTGGCATATAAAATGTAAACTAATCAGCTTGGCAGATGTGTGTGCTCTACCAAGTGCCCTTCTAGCTTGTTTTTGCAGTCACCGCTGTATTAGAGGAAACAGTTAAACGATCCGGTCTCTGTGTTTTCACATGACATTTCTTTATATAATGGTTGACACTTGCCGGTGTAATTAGAGCTATCGTTCGCTCCGAGCTGCGCTTTAACGGAAACCAGTACGAGGTTCTTTATAGTCCATGAGCCAGGGATCAATATTTTGGAGTTGACTACCAGAAAGGGGGACTAAAAGCCACTGTATTTTCCAGTTAGGTTGATGTCTGTAGTAAATTTAAAAAAATGTGATGGACATCTCAAAAGAGTAGCTAAATACCTTTTTGGCGGCCATCTTGCAAAATGGCTGCCTCATTTGGTCATATTTCTGAAAATTGACTATAACTTTGCAATGGCTGATCCGAGGCATATATAACCCTTAATGGTCATATATGTTCAAGATATGTTCAGTATAAAATTTGGCACATGCTAATATAACCTTTGTAAATACTAGGGCATTGCCCGTACGTGGGTGCCCGTTCCGTGGCCAAAAAAAAAAAAAAACGCTACCCGTACGCTCTACCCCGCCCGTACGCCCGTAAACAAAAAAAACAACGCTCTTCGCTTCCGCCCTTCGCTCTGACTGAATTGGGAGAAATAATGCGCATAAGAAATCGAATTACGTACCGTAATGGCGGTCAGCTCGTAACGCGCTCAGCTCCGCTCGTCTCACATCGGCCACGCCTACGCAACAAAGCGTTCTGTGATTGGCTGCCGGAAGATAAGTCGTCACTGTCCGGAAGTTCGCAAATCGCAGTTACGATGAATCGTTTTAATTTAATCGCAGTTTGAATTCGTTTTAAAACATAGTTTAACGGCAACATAGTTTTCCAACGTGAAATAAATGAATACGCTGTCAAATGTGCCGTCCGAGGCAGAGTCTGATCGCCACGTTCGGCACACGTGATAGCTCGCTGCTCTCTGATTGGTTGAAGCGTTTTTTGGACATAGCTCGGTAAGTACTTGTCCGATTAATTACAAACCTTGAAAAGGCACATCCTCGGGTCCCCAGCAATATACCTGGCAAGTTTAAAGTATATCGGACCCGTGGTTGTCGAGAAACAGCGGTCACAGACACACAGACACACAGACACACAGACACACAGACACACAGAGATTGCTGGAATTATAGATAGATTAGTCCATTGGATTCCAAAAGAATTGAGAAAATAGATCAGAATTTGGATTTTTCTCGCACAAAAGTTTTTACACCTGGCATCATGCTTACTGAAGTATTTATGATATTTAACATGCAGATATAAGAACTATTTAAGGACGAGCTTAAATGCTATTCTTCACATTTCAGATGATTACTCGCATACTGATGTAGGCGTCCTTTCATTCGACATCAGTGTCTGATGAGTCCTACTGGTCATGCCCTGACTCCTCATCATCACTGGCCATGTTGGAGGAAGTGCGTAACTTGCACGCTGCTGTACATTTCAGGCCGTTAATGATACATGAGCAGTCAGTTTGCTGACAAGAGCGAGCACACTTGCACGACATCAAACTGAGAACAAGTTCAGGAGCGGGTGATCCTGTCATCCACTGGATAACAAGGCTGCAATCTTCACTTGTTATCTATCCGTGCTCTTGACTGAGGTTAGGAATATCTGGCGAATTGACTTAAATCCCTCGCCATATGGCCACCTGGTAGTTAAATCGACATGTGTGCTGTTGGAGCATGTCCTCACAAGGTGGAAGCTGTGCTGATTTGAGCTCCCCTCATGTGCTGCGGAACATTTGGTATCTGAGATCATCAACTTTACTTACTTTGGTGTTGCGAGAGAAAAGTTAACAAAATAATCCTGGATGATGCAGAACACGTCAGTGGTAATGTCCCAGCTCGTTCCAAGTGATGCAAAGATGTCTATGAACTTCTGATCATGCAGGAGGATTTTCAATGCTTTCATCTTTCCTTGCCTGGAGGAGAAGCTCTGAGGGTGTCACCATCCAGTCCACGGATGAAGTCCTACCAATGCCGCACACACATCACTACCCAGTGCAGCAGCAAGTATTGTGATGTTGACAAGCGTAACAGATGATTTGCATCCACATCTGATTAATATTTTGCTGTTCATGTCTTTGCTCAATCCGAGGGAAATGATGAAGACGTCTGTGTCCTCTGTGATGCAAACAAGTGCCGGGAAGTTTCCTGCAGCGTTTTTGGCATGTAACAGGATTTGTGTATCGGCCTCTTCTAGGCTGGATTGGAGGTCATCGATTTCTTGCAAACCATCTGCAGATAACTTGATGCACCTGTTACCAGACATAACAAACATGCTTTTGTTTCCAAGTTTGCCCTGATCTTCTCCTTCCAGCTCTCTGCGAGAAAAGCAGTCAACTTGTTCTTGCTATCTGTGCATAGGAGAAGCCGCCGCCAATTCTTGATCTTGTGACCTGGCATTATAGTGTTGAACGCTCGGCCTTTTTCGGAACCATGTTGAATGCGTTCAGCAGATTTAATTGAGTGATCTTGGTTGTCACTTCCTTGGTCAGCATGGAGCATTTGTGAGAACACGTGATTAGAGAGTTCACTGAATGTTCGATTCTCATCAAGAAGTTTATGCATGAGTCCCATGACATCGATGAGTGCAGCACACGGATGAGGGGCATCCTTGCTAGTAAGACCTTGCTCTCAAGGTGTTTTGACAAAATAGCCTTATTTGTTTTCTTCATGGTACCAACACGGATTGCTAATGCCCAGGGTAATGATCCAAGAGAATGAGATAGGACATCACACATTCCCAATTTTCAGCTTTGAGCAATTAGAATCATGTTCCCAAACAACAGTTGGTCAGCTTACATGACGATTTTTTGTTGTTCCTTGGACTGATTTCCTCTTCATTATATTGAAGAAAATTCACCTTTAGCTTTTTGATTGGATCATGGAAACATTCGCCCTTCTGCAGCCGTCGTAATTTCATAATCCTTCAATTATTTCTGAACCCAATGAACCAATATTTACAAAAGTTATACTGGCATGTGCCAAATTTTATATGGAACATATCTTGTCAATGGTTGTATATGTCTCAGATCAGCCATTGCAAAGTTATAGTCAATTTTCAGAAACATGGTCAAATGAGGCAGCCATTTTACAAGATGGCTGCCAAAAAAGTGTTTAGCTACTCTTTCGAGATGTCAATCACATTTAAAAAAATTTTTCCTATAGACATCAACCTTCCTGGGAAATATAGTGGCTTTTAGTCCCCCTTTCTGGTAGTCAACTCTTGTCTGGCTCATCATGGACTATTAATATGGATGTGCTAGCCAGTAATAATCACCATATTGTGAAGCTAATCATCTGTGAAATTCAACAAGCCTGATGTTGTCAGTGACCAGAAATTTATAATAATTGGCTATTCCATCCTCTTTCTTATCCATCTTGCCACAATCCTGCTTTGCAGTACAGTTGCTGAAGCAGGAATCATGATTATTGGTGTTAGTAACCAATGCTATCAAGAGAATTCCCTCATAAATTAATAGTCGGCCTACATCACTCTGCCTTTTATTAAATACTAAACACAAGTCAAAGTCAAGTTTGAACCAAGTGTCATTGGAGGAGACTGTAGTGACTCATTAAGTAAGACTCCCCCTATAGAATAGGTGAGGGCTTATTGCTGTCGTCAGGCTTGTTTCTACTACACAGAGGGGCACTAAACTACTATTTAAGAATAAAAAAAATTCTATTTTTTCCAGACGACCTCGGTTCGATTCCTCGTCTGGGCATGTAATTTTCCCACATGTATAAATTTCAAAAAAATTCTTCCGACACTTTCAACATCAAATTTCCGAGCTGTATCTCGGAGCCAGCTGGGCCTTTCGGAATGAAATTGGGCATCAATGATGAAATTGAGCATTATCAATGACTTCGGTTTCTGCTCCCAATAACCTGCTGCTTGTGTACCTCCACCATTAGTGAGACAACAGAAGACTCGACAAGCCACTACATCCCATGATTACTGTGGCCATTGGCAACTCAAGGGTGCGCCATTATGATGTTTGTTTCTTCCCCTCCACTGCCAAACTATGGAACTCTTTACTTTCCCATGTATTTCCAAACATTTACGTTATGCTTTTCCCCTTTTCAAAAAGCACAGTTTTTACTTCCTGAAAAACTCTGAGACTATTCTCTCTTTTTTCACTTTTCTATCAATGCAGCTCTTTTATTTAAGGCCTGGCCTCGATGAGGACTATATAGTCCATGCCTGGAGCCTTCAACATGAAGAATAGAAAGTATGCAGGTTGATCTAATTTTTGACCTGGACCTAATTTTAAGGTCATGAACTAATTTATCGATATGTTCACATTTTTCACCATAACTCGACTAAGGTTTGTCCGATTGGAATGAAATAGCCATTTTTCGACAGCCTAGAGAAAGTCGCATTTATGCTTAATTTACATCATTCCCGTCGAGGTTAAAGGTCAAAGTCAAATGACGGTCTGAAAAAAAAAATCATTTTTTTGTCCGCTCAATTTTTCCAATGTGGAATCTCAAAGACCGCTTGGTGTTCCAAGATGTTCTTGGATCATAATAGCATATCTGCACTGAAGTTGCGCATCTGATATTTGTTTCGTCTCCTTGACTTACTTTTTTTCGGATTGTGACATCATTAACAAAAACACCTTTTCGATCAAAACTTAAATACTTTTCCTCCTCCAATTTTCATGATGTTGGGTGTTACGGAAAGATTGTGGATGGGGAAACATTTTCTTAATTTACACTCTATCCTTAAATGATGAAGGGCAAAGGTCATATGATGGTCTGAAAAAAATATGGCCATCATTGGATTGTGGGCCTAGGGTAAGTCACAGGCCATCGCTTAGTGATTACAGTTTTCTAGTTTATCTTCACATTTTGCTAATTGCAGAAATCGTGTCGTGATAAGAACGCACTCGTAAGAATATCATTCGCCAATCAGTGGAGTCATTTCAGAGAGCCAATGAGCGCTGGGGATTGGAGGCCCCAGAGAGATCGTCTCACGATACATATTGAGCTATAAGTGTACTTTTTCGTGCAAGACTTTTTCATTTTATTCACGAGTCACTCAACATATCAATATTTAATAGTGGCTTTTATTCCACACTACCACGACGATTGAGTGAAGTGGATTTTGTTTGCTTGACTGAGCAACCACGACAACAATGATCGAGCACTCTGTATTTTGCATTCCACGCCATCTTGAGGCCGCGGTGGCTCAGCACCAAGGAATCCATCCCTCTTCATTCACAAACACAGCTGGAGAGATGACGCAAAGGATTTTTCATCAACCAAACTTAATTTATAACACATCATTACATCTTAAATGTGAGGGAATGTACTTTTTGTCCTGGTTTAACCCTTGGATGCAGTGATTGGCCCTCAGAGGCCCACAAGGTTTTTTTTTGTTGCAAAAACGATGCTGTACAAATTTTTTTTGGAATGAGCCTCATTTTCACCAACATTCATGTTGTTACACAAAATTCAGTGACATGAAAAAAAAATTCATTCAGGCTCGTGGGAAAATCTTCATTCTTCACTTATAACTCGAAAATCCGACATGAATGCAGGCCTGGGGCCTTCGAGACCCTGCATAAATGTTTTTGCACTACTATATTATATCATTATTTTCTTGATATGAGCCTCATTATATGCTCCTATAACTTGGTTACAAATAATTCAGTGACAAAAATATGAAAATAAAAAAACTTTACACAAATACATTCATGGGGCCTCCGAGGCCCAATGGCTGCATCGGTGTAGGATTTTTGACAGTTGTGGACATATACATTCTAAATAAAAGGATTAGTGAATCATATTTTTGAGCAAATACTCCTCCATGAGCCTTAACTTTTTAGAGAGAAAAAAGTTGAAAAACCAAGAATAAAAATTCTTTTTCCAAAAAAAAAAAAAAAAAAGATTCATTACTTCTATGGGATTCTTCCAACTAATAGGATCAATGATTCACATTTTCTGAGCAAATACACATCCGTGAGCATCGACTTGGATTGAAAAAGGTTATGAAAGAAAAAAATCTATAACAATTTTTAAAAATAACATTACACGAATACATCCGTTGGGCCTCCGAGGCCCAATGGCTGCATTTATGTAGGATTTTTGACGCCTGAATCTAAGAGTTAAACGCCACCATCATTAACCAGCACACTGAAAGGAACCATCATCAAAGAGACCATAGACCTGATTATGGATAACATCCCGTCAACTGCCCCAACCAGCATGGACATGATGTTGCACAATCGGTGCTGATTATTCTGAGAAAGCCCAGTACAGAGGGCCCAGCAGAAAAAGAATAACAGTGCAGGGCAGGCAGCAATGGTGTCTGACAGAGATATCAAAAGGTACACCTCTGCAATAAGAAATGCTAGACTTTTAAAATCTATATCAAAGGTGAAACGATGCGGTTAAGTGAAGACCGATTGAGGGACAGCATGGGAGGATTGGTTTGCGATAAAATTGGGATAGCAGGCATATTATTTGGCTTAATCCTTATTCAAAATCAGGCAGGAGATGTATCAGGAGCAGGGAAGATTTATCTTGGAGGAGAGCAAGGGCTGTGACAGGAGGAAGTAAGGAGACATCGTGGAAAGCTAAAATAAGATAAAGCTCCATGGCAAGATAATATGCTAGTGGAGGTGGCAGAGCAAATAAGTGAGATGTTTACATGTAGCTTCCCCAGCTCACTGGAGCCAGCAAGGATACCCGAGGATGGCAGTATTTCCTGGAGCTGAATATTTTTGGTAAATCTAAATTGTACATTATGGAAGGTATTGGATACATTAATTAGAAATCAGATGGGGAAACATTTTTGGAAATCAAAATTGTGTTAAAAACTTGCAGATTACACCAAGCTCCAAAGTAAGGTAGACAGCAAAGAGGTGGGGGATCATATTCAGGAAGGCCAGCTGTTCTCATAGTATGGGCAGAGAAGTGACATGGACGGGGATAATAGAAATAGGGTCTACATAATGTAAGAGGTAGTTCGGAAGAGTGCAAAGCAGAAGGATGTCGAGGCTGTTGTGGATATGGTACTGCGGCCGTGAGCACAATACAGGTAGGAGTACCTGTACTCGTGCATCCATTGCTCTATACTGAGCATCAGTTCTGCTGCAGCAGTTTATTGGCTTGGATTCTAATCCACTAATTAATGCCATCAGATAAGACCCAGTTTTACATTCATCCGGTCTATGCATCTCCCAGGCAGGAAAATAAATATAATTTTAGGTTGCATTCGCAGGGCTTACACGTCAGAAGAGGAGATATTAATGTTAAATACAGGAATTTTGTGAAGCCTCACCTTGATTATTATACACCTCCACCCCTACATCACCCCAGTCGGGTGTGTGTAAGCGGTCTACCCTCTGCTGGAACTCTCAAAATCCAAACTCACTGCTCACCTCCACTCATTTATTCCTCTACTTCCCTGCTGTCGAACCAACTTCCTTAGTCCCTTCAATCTTATCCTTCCCTCCAGGGCTTCCAGACAGCTGGTTACCACCATCTCAAGTCATCCCCCATTTATACCCATGATATTTTCTACCCCATTAACTCTCCCCAAGCCCACCTCCTTCTGAGTTTCTAGTTTTTCCATCCAATTAAAATAAAATTGATGAATACTGTACAGAGTGGCCACAAAGTCCCTATGCATAATAGTGTGTCCTCCGTTACTTATTTGTTTTATTTGTTTTCCAGGTACGGCTTCAGTATGACGGACACCAGTGAGTACACGATAGAAGAGAGACTGATTACTTGTGTTTGGGTTCACGACCGTGCGCGAGAAGCAGCAAGTTTTGAAAACATAAGGACAAGATTTTCGCAGAGGTTCGATAAACCAGCTCCGACGTGTTACACGATGCTGCTGGCATGGGAGAAGAAGGCTTTTTCAACAGGGACTGTCCTTGACTTGACTTGGTTTAGAGCAAGGCTCTTCTACAGTGATTTTCCACCATTAAATGAAGACGAAGCGTCTCGACGACAAATTCAGTGGACGATGGATTGGACGGGGATCTGAGATAGTGTGGCCTCCTCGAAGTCCGGACTTAACAACATGTGACAACTCGCTTTGGGGCATTGTGAAAGAGGAAATTTCTCATCTCCACCTAACAACAGTTGAACACCTCAAAACAGCTGTCAGGGTTTGTCAGGGTTGCCATAGGACTTTTATGACCTCCAACCCTCAACATGGAAGATGTCCAGAAGAACATGGAGAAAAATTCGAATTTGTGTGGAGAATGGAGGGGAGCATACAGATAAATTCGAACTAAATTCAAACTGCGTGCATCGGGACTTTGTGGCCACTCTGTACATTAAAACTGAAAAAAAAAATTTTTTAACCTTTATTTTCCATTCTACCTGCAGTGAGAGACTTCTACAACACTTATGAAAGAATTTACAGGAATACAAAATATAAAGAAACAAATTAAGAGTTAACACAACTACACCGCAATTTTACTTGTCATGTGTTTCAAGGATTTTGCTGAAGATAGTAAAGTACTAACAACAAAGGCAAAATCAAAAACAAGTTAATTAGGAAAAATGTAAGTTAAGAAATATGTATCAATTGCTTAGAAACAGCCCCAAATGAGGATATTTCAGAAGAAAGATTTAAATAAGATTTTCAGAAGAACATTTTAATACTCCTACAGGTTGCACAAGATCTGCCAGCAACCCTCTTCTAGTGAAACTGCCAAAATCAAGACTCTCTGCTCACCTTCACTCCTTCATTCCTCTTTTCTCCCACCTCTGGAACAAACTCCCTCACTCTCTTCAATCCCACTCCTCCCTTCAGGTCTTTAAAACAGCTGTTCACCACCATCTCTCATCTTCCCCCATGCAAAACCTTGATCTCCACTACCCCTGTTAATTCACCCCAGATACACTTTTTTTTTTGAAATACCAACTTTTTTCTTTCCTGGAAGTCCCAGCAGTGTCCATGTGTTTCATACTTTCTCCCCCCCCCCCCCCCCGCCTTCCCATGCCTCCTCCCCCCAAGCCCTCTCCCTCCCACAGATCTTCCGTTGTCCTTGTGTTGTTGTTGTACTTGCTGTTGTACTTGTGTGCCTCCTCTCTGCTGTTGTACTTGTGTGCTTCCCTCTCTCTCCCCATCTTGTCTCCCGCTCCCTTTTTTGAATGTTTTGTGTGTCCGTTCGTTTGTTTTTCCTTGATTGATGTTAGCTCTTACACGAGCCTCGATCTTGTGTACAAAAAAAACGAAAAAAACCCAATAACGGACAGTAAATAATAAAAGAGGGAAAGAAGGATTCTGGATGGCACGTTCTGTATTGTAACTTATGATTGATCAAAAGTTGTCACTTGCATTGTGTTATATATATATATATATATACACAAGTCATTGTCAAATATTAATTAATTCCAAATGCTGATTCCGTAGTCATTGTGGGACACGCAGAGGTTGGTAGGAGAGTCAGCAAGAGGGTTGGGGGTGAGTAGGGCACATTATTTGGACGTAAATCTTAAACAGAATGACGAGCATTAAAACTACCTTAGTCGTGAGAGGAGTTGAGGGTATTTATTTCTGTTTTATTTGGGCTGTAAAAATGTTCTCTGATCTGATGTGTTGCAGAGCAATGGTTCTGCTTACGGTTTCTTGGCCAGGGCCAAGGAATTTGGAATTACTTTGCAATTTGGAAATTCCAGGAATTTGGAATTTGTTAATGGCTCCGACGACAGCTCGCCTACTCTTCGCGAAGGGCACATTGGGATCTTTAGCGCCCACCAACGAATGCCGACGGACAGGACACCTGCTTCGGGAAGGGACGGCACACACATTGATGAATGAACCTGCCCGTGAAACACCGGGATGACAGTTTATAGCTGGGTCAGGCCGTTTCGATCCCAGGTTACACAGCTTTGAGGTGAGTGTGTGCATCTCGAGGCCATCCTGACCGGCCCAAAAATGTTCGACAACATCTCGATTCAAGTCTCCTGAGCAACATCCTCAAATAAAAGCACCCGATCGGTGCTGGACTTGCAGATGATCCGTAATCGTCGTCCCGACCCGATGCATCAAATGACGAGGAGATATGCAATTTCCCAGTAAGCAAAAAAGTAAAGGTAAAATAAAACGTCGCCATCTTATCAAGTCCAACACTTATCTGCAATAGAGCACACAGTTAATGAAAAAGATTATACAAAATGAAATGTCAGTTTCATTTTCTAACTAATCGGCACAAGTGCATGCTGAAGCTTGTACAAAAGAGCACATTTGAATGCCAGGCTCTACTGGGGCCGCAGAATAGAAATACCGTCAGGCCCCAAACAGTGGTTTTCCATATGCTTCCAGATGCCGATCGAAAACCAAGACCGAGGCAGGTTACCGGGCCAGGTGCACAAGCGATCGGTCAGCAATGCAATCAGCCAGCTCACTTTGCTTCTCGCTCTCAGCAGAACATTTACCATTATGTCTTCGGCCTGGGAAGGGACGAAAGGGCTGCCTTAATTTAATTTAACACGAGTGGTATAATGCATTGTTGGGCACACGCAACTGATTCCAGATCATGGGAGGTCCAGCCATTTGGCATTGACTGCCATTGACGACTCGTTAGTATCATTGCCATCCTGCTAGGTTAATTACGTCTCAACAGGACAAGCTTCATTTACACTGCTTATTCTTTTGGAAAATAGTGAATTCATCAGTGAATGCAAGCTCTGTCTGTTTGTATCAGAAATACCCCTCAGCGGGCACTCATTTGGCAGTGAGGGTGTGGCCACGCGTGGAGCCAATCACTCCAAAGCCAGGCCATCCATGATTCGTGTCGTGGAAACGGTGCCAAGCAAAGTCTATCAAACTATCGACAATATTTCTGCAGCAAAAAAAAAAAAAAGAGCGGAAGGGGCAGAGACTTGAGGAATACCACGTTCGTCTCAATCACAAGCACGTTAGAAATATGAATCAAGACATGGAGACAAAGTCAAACAGGACACTTTTGGCTTGTACTTCATTAAATGTAGGCAATAAACATGCATCATCAAGCTCAAACTGATGTCAATTAAGAATGAACTTTCTATCTGCACTCAATTTCAATTAATACTAATAGGTACAAGCAACGGTACCTGCCCTACGGGCGGGGCTTCAATTGTGAGGCCCAAATGAAAAGGCAAAATATCAGAAATTGAAGACTTTTATTTTATTTTTAACGATTTATATAAACATCCGTTAAATCATATCACACGCAAATCATAAAAATCTAAACAGTATTTGTAGAATTTAAATAAAAGCCACATCACTGTTCATATCGGTAAATATTATTCCATCGTCTTTGGAAAAACTGGAAAATTGGAAAAATTGGAAATTGGGAAAAAATTGGAAAAACAGTATAGCCTATTTTTACTCCAGGGGGTCCCAGGATTACCCACCCAAAATTTAGTTGCGATCGGTTCAGCCGTTTTTGCGGTACCTGGGAACAGACGGACGGACAGACGGACAGACATTTGCTAAATTATAGTAAGATTAGATGATATTCCTCTTATTCTCGCAGTAAAGTGCGGCGTGTATACAGCAGGCACACTTACACACTACACGCACTATGACATTCTTCCTAGAATCAGAAAATAAACATAATTAACAACGGATGTTCATCTGAGTTTGGACAAATTTACATGAAGCAATATTTCCAACTAGGAAGCAATGGGAAACATTTCCGGTGCAAAAGTAATGATTTCAGGATTGTCGACGCCAAAACAGACGGATTGTTTAGCACAAACAAAAACAGACGGAGAACAGGTAGGTTTTCAGTGTCGATTGAATGAGAGACAACTTTGGGTGGTATGAGGAAGAGATCAGTGTAATATGAAAGTTAAATCTTGAACAGGTTTTGAAATATCCCGCACACAAGCCGAGTTACCTAGATGGTTGCCATAGCAACATGCTGTGATCTAATCAGGTTGAGAAAATATCATAAGGAATGTATATCTGCAATACGAAAGCTAAATGTTCAACGGTTTTTGAAATATCGTGCACACAAAAGTACATGGACAGATGATCGTCGGTCTGTCGGAGGGAGCTCATTTTAATGTCCCCCGTCCCCGACCTTGTCGGAGGGGCGGGGGAGAAAAAGGAACAGGTATGAAAGAAAAGAGAAGGGAAGGAAGGATTTAAAAGTATTCTATACCAGCATCAGGGAATTAAATAATCAGATGGAGGAGCTTGAACCTATATAAGGTTTTGAGGATTGTGATCTAGTTGCAATAAATGAAATTTGCTTCAATGGACGCAATTTTGCAAGAGAAATGAGGAGGTGAGGAGATTATATTGATGTGACAGGAATGAAAATGGTAGGTTTGCAATCTGAGTGAAAGACAGCCCTGTATCATTAGCAAGAGATGATATTAAACCGGAAAAAGACTGAGGGAGAGGTTAGAGCCATTTTTATGATGGTAAAGTAATCATTGGATGCTGGTGCAGGTAGGGCTCCTGCACTGTGGAAAGGGTGTCGGTGGTCCCTGTGCAGGCTGTGGATGCTGGTTGCTTCATTTTCTGGAAGTGCGGCTGCCGTTGATGCAATGCCCTCTATTACCAGTCATCTGGTAAGTTACTCATTGTGCCGACCTCGGAATGATGACAGGCTGAGTCAACCCAGCTGATGTTAATTCAACAAATGGACAGGGGCTCAAACTCAGAACCCTAAGATCTCAAGCCAGCCACCAACACCAAGCTTGAGGGAAGGGTAAGGTAGGACTAAGGAGGAAGGTACGGGGAATTTGAAGAGAAATCCAGTTCCATATAGATATTGAGCAATCTGACAAATGTATATTTTATACAGCCTGGGGAACACAAGATCGAGTAATTTGTAGAGGATACAAGAAAACACGAGGGGTTTTCAGCATATCACATTACACAAAATCTGGTGAAATGTTTGGCCCTCCTTTCCTTCTACTCTCATAATGTCTGAAAGATCCCCTCTTCCCTCCCCTTTCTTACTCAACCTTGCCCCTCCTTTCTCTTCCCTGTTGTTTCTCTTCCCACCTATACACCCCCTTCCTTCCTCTTTCGCTCGCAATATATTTTTCTTCTGCCCATTACCACCCCTTTTGTTTCCACACACATAAACACACACTCTCTCTCTTTGTCCCATTTTTCCATTGCAAATCAAAATAAACCACAGTATCAAACAGTTTTAACTCTAATTGACACCACCGTGCCCCCAAAACACAAAGTGAGAAACACCCAGTCCAAAAATCCTGGGATTCAAATCGACTTTCCAATGATACGGAGGTCGCCGTGCAATGAAAACAAGCTGCATGCACAAATGAGCTTTTTATCAGATGGTGATGTTTGCCATTTCACCCCACAACGTTGCCTTTATTACAGAAACATCAACTACTGTGACATGGAAGAAACATTTAGCAATGGCAGAATGCTCCCAGGTCAACATTTCAAAAACTACGTGTTGGAGTGAAGACATAGTTTTCAACATACGCACGACATACAATTTTCAACGTACAATGCACGAAGAAGAAAATGAATGAATGCAACAACAATATCGTAGAGACACAAAAATCATTTGACCATCAGTGCTTGCATCACATCTCGATTATAGTACTTTCACATGACACAAATAACACAGAAAATAAACTTTCACATTATCTTACAATAATTCACCAAATGTCTGTCTGTCTGTTCCCAGGTACCGCAAAAACGGCTGAACCGATCGCAACGAAATTTTGGGTGGGTAATCCTGGGACCCCCTGGAGTAAAATAGGCGATAATTTTTTCCAATTTTTTTCCCAATTTCCAATTTTTCCAAACACGATGCAATAATATTTACCGATATGAACAGTGATGTGGCTTTTATTGAAATTCTACAAATACTGTTTAGATTTTGATGATTTGCGTGTAATATGATTTAACAGATGTTTATATGAATCGTTTAAAATAAAAAAGCCTTCAATTTCTGATATTTTGCCTTTTCTTTTGAACCTCCCAAATGAAGCCCCACCCATAGGGCAGGTACCATCACATTACACAAATAACATAGAAAATATACTTTCACATGACACAAATAAAACCAAAAATAAACTTTCACATCATACACATAAAACAGAAAATAAACTTTCACATGATACACATCAAACATAAAATAAACTTACACATGATACACATAATACAGAAAATAAACTTTCACATGATAGAAATAAAACAGAAAATATACTTTCACATGATACAAATAATACAGAAAATAAACCTTCACATGATACACATAAAACAGAAAATAAACTTTCACATGATACAAATAAAACAGAAAATAAACTTTCACATGTAACAAATAAAACAGAAAATATACTTTCACATGATACAAATAATACAGAAAATAAACCTTCACATGATACACATAAAACAGAAAATAAACCTTCACATGATACAAATAAAACAGAAAATAAACCTTCACATGATACACATAAAACAGAAAATAAACTTTCACATGATACAAATAAAACAGAAAATAAACTTTCACATGACATAAATAAAAATAACTCAGAAAATAAACTGTCACATTACACAAATAACATAGAAAATAAACTTTCACATGACACAAATAAAACCAAAAATAAACTTTCACATGATACAAATAACATAGAAAATATACTTTCACATGACACAAATAAAACCGAAAATAAACATTCACATGATACAAATAAAACAGAAAATAAACCTTCACATGTTACACATAAAACAGAAAATAAACTTTCACATGCAACAAATAAAACAGAAAATATACTTTCACATCATACACATCAAACAGAAAATAAACTTTCACATCATACACATAAAACAGAAAATAAACCTTCACATGATACACATAAAACATAAAATAAACTTTCACATGATACAAATAATACAGAAAATAAACTTTCAATACACATAAAACATAAAATAAACTTTCACATGATGCAAATAAAACAGAAAATAAACATTCATATGATATAAATAAAACAGAAAAGAAACTTTCACATGACATAAATAAAAATAATTCAGAAAATAAACCGTCACATTACACAAATAACATAGAAAATATACTTTCACATGACATAAATAAAACAGAAAATAAACTTTCACATGTAACAAATAAAACAGAAAATATACTTTCACATGATACAAATAATACAGAAAATAAACCTTCACATGATACACATAAAACAGAAAATAAACCTTCACATGATACAAATAAAACAGAAAATAAACCTTCACATGATACACATAAAACAGAAAATAAACTTTCACATGATACAAATAAAACAGAAAATAAACTTACAAATAATACAAGTAAAACAGAAATAAACCTTCACATGATACAAATAAAACAGAAAATAAACTTTCACATGATAGAAATAAAACAGAAAATATACTTTCACATGATACAAATACAACAGAAAATAAACCTTCACATGATACACATAAAACAGAAAATAAACTTTCACATGATACAAATAAAACAGAAAATAAACTTTCACATGATACAAATAAAACAGAAAATAAACTTTCACATGATACAAATAAAACAGAAAATAAACCTTCACATGATACACAAAAAACAGAAAATAAACCTTCACATGATACACATAAAACAGAAAATAAACCTTCACATGATACACATAAAACAGAAAATAAACCTTCACATGATACACATAAAACAGAAAATAAACCTTCACATGATACACATAAAACAGAAAATAAACCTTCACATGATACACATAAAACAGAAAATAAACTTTCACATGATACACATAAAACAGAAAATAAACTTTCACATGATACAAATAACATAGAAAATATACTTTCACATGACACAAATAAAACCAAAAATAAACTTTCACATCATACACATAAAACAGAAAATAAAGTTTCAGATCATACACATAAAACAGAAAATAAACTTTCACATGATACAAATAAAACAGAAAATAAACCTTCACATGATACACATAAAACATAAAATAAACTTACACATGATACAAATAATACAGAAAATAAACTTTCACATGATACAAATAAAACAGAAAATAAACCTTCACATGATACACATAAAACATAAAATAAACTTACACATGATACACATAAAACAGAAAATAAACTTTCACATCATACACATAAAACAGAAAATAAACCTTCACATGATACACATAAAACATAAAATAAATTTTCACATGATAAAAATAAAACAGAAAATAAACTTACACATGATACAAATAATACAGAAAATAAACTTTCACATCATACACATAAAACAGAAAATAAACTTTCACATGATACAAATAAAACAGAAAATAAACCTTCACATGATACACATAAAACATAAAATAAACTTACACATGATACAAATAATACAGAAAATAAACTTTCACATCATACACATAAAACAGAAAATAAACTTTCACATGATACACATAAAACATAAAATAAATTTTCACATGATACAAATAAAACAGAAAATAAACTTTCACATGATACAAATAATACAGAAAATAAACTTTCACATGATACAAATAAAACAGAAAATAAACCTTCATATGATATAAATAAAACAGAAAATAAACTTTCACATGACATAAATAAAAATAACTCAGAAAATAAACTGTCACATTACACAAATAACATAGAAAATAAACTTTCACATGACACAAATAAAACCAAAAATAAACTTTCACATGATACAAATAACATAGAAAATATACTTTCACATGACACAAATAAAACCGAAAATAAACATTCACATGATACAAATAAAACAGAAAATAAACCTTCACATGTTACACATAAAACAGAAAATAAACTTTCACATGCAACAAATAAAACAGAAAATATACTTTCACATCATACACATAAAATAGAAAATATACTTTCACATCATACACATAAAACAGAAAATAAACTTTCACATCATACACATAAAACAGAAAATAAACCTTCACATGATACACATAAAACATAAAATAAACTTTCACATGATACAAATAATACAGAAAATAAGCTTTCAATACACATAAAACATAAAATAAACTTTCACATGATGCATATAAAACAGAAAAGAAACATTCATATGATATAAATAAAACAGAAAAGAAACTTTCACATGACATAAATAAAAATAATTCAGAAAATAAACCGTCACATTACACAAATAACATAGAAAATATACTTTCACATGACACAAATAAAACCGAAAATAAACTTTCACATGATACAAATAACATAGAAAATATGCTTTCACATGACACAAATAAAACCGAAAATAAACATTCACATGATACAAATAAAACAGAAAATAAACCTTCACATGATACACATAAAACAGAAAATAAACTTTCACATGATACAAATAAAACAGAAAATAAACTTTCACATGTAACAAATAAAACAGAAAATATACTTTCACATGATACAAATAATACAGAAAATAAACCTTCACATGATACACATAAAACAGAAAATAAACTTTCACATGATACAAATAAAACAGAAAATAAACTTTCACATGACATAAATAAAAATAATTCAGAAAATAAACCGTCACATTACACAAATAACATAGAAAATATACTTTCACATGACATAAATAAAACCGAAAATAAACTGTCACATTACACAAATAACATAGAAAATAAACTTTCACATGACACAAATAAAACCAAAAATAAACTTTCACATGATACAAATAACATAGAAAATATACTTTCACATGACACAAATAAAACCGAAAATAAACATTCACATGATACAAATAAAACAGAAAATAAACCTTCACATGTTACACATAAAACAGAAAATAAACTTTCACATGCAACAAATAAAACAGAAAATATACTTTCACATCATACACATCAAACAGAAAATAAACTTTCACATCATACACATAAAACAGAAAATAAACCTTCACATGATACACATAAAACATAAAATAAACTTTCACATGATACAAATAATACAGAAAATAAACTTTCAATACACATAAAACATAAAATAAACTTTCACATGATGCAAATAAAACAGAAAATAAACATTCATATGATATAAATAAAACAGAAAAGAAACTTTCACATGACATAAATAAAAATAATTCAGAAAATAAACCGTCACATTACACAAATAACATAGAAAATATACTTTCACATGACATAAATAAAACCGAAAATAAACTTTCACATGATACAAATAACATAGAAAATATACTTTCACATGACACAAATAAAACCGAAAATAAACATTCACATGATACAAATAAAACAGAAAATAAACCTTCACATGATACACATAAAACAGAAAATAAACTTTCACATGATACAAATAAAACAGAAAATAAACTTTCACATGTAACAAATAAAACAGAAAATATACTTTCACATGATACAAATAATACAGAAAATAAACCTTCACATGATACACATAAAACAGAAAATAAACCTTCACATGATACAAATAAAACAGAAAATAAACCTTCACATGATACACATAAAACAGAAAATAAACTTTCACATGATACAAATAAAACAGAAAATAAACTTACAAATAATACAAGTAAAACAGAAATAAACCTTCACATGATACAAATAAAACAGAAAATAAACTTTCACATGATAGAAATAAAACAGAAAATATACTTTCACATGATACAAATACAACAGAAAATAAACCTTCACATGATACACATAAAACAGAAAATAAACTTTCACATGATACAAATAAAACAGAAAATAAACTTTCACATGATACAAATAAAACAGAAAATAAACTTTCACATGATACAAATAAAACAGAAAATAAACCTTCACATGATACACAAAAAACAGAAAATAAACCTTCACATGATACACATAAAACAGAAAATAAACCTTCACATGATACACATAAAACAGAAAATAAACCTTCACATGATACACATAAAACAGAAAATAAACCTTCACATGATACACATAAAACAGAAAATAAACCTTCACATGATACACATAAAACAGAAAATAAACTTTCACATGATACACATAAAACAGAAAATAAACTTTCACATGATACAAATAACATAGAAAATATACTTTCACATGACACAAATAAAACCAAAAATAAACTTTCACATCATACACATAAAACAGAAAATAAAGTTTCAGATCATACACATAAAACAGAAAATAAACTTTCACATGATACAAATAAAACAGAAAATAAACCTTCACATGATACACATAAAACATAAAATAAACTTACACATGATACAAATAATACAGAAAATAAACTTTCACATGATACAAATAAAACAGAAAATAAACCTTCACATGATACACATAAAACATAAAATAAACTTACACATGATACACATAAAACAGAAAATAAACTTTCACATCATACACATAAAACAGAAAATAAACCTTCACATGATACACATAAAACATAAAATAAATTTTCACATGATAAAAATAAAACAGAAAATAAACTTACACATGATACAAATAATACAGAAAATAAACTTTCACATCATACACATAAAACAGAAAATAAACTTTCACATGATACAAATAAAACAGAAAATAAACCTTCACATGATACACATAAAACATAAAATAAACTTACACATGATACAAATAATACAGAAAATAAACTTTCACATCATACACATAAAACAGAAAATAAACTTTCACATGATACACATAAAACATAAAATAAATTTTCACATGATACAAATAAAACAGAAAATAAACTTTCACATGATACAAATAATACAGAAAATAAACTTTCACATGATACAAATAAAACAGAAAATAAACCTTCATATGATATAAATAAAACAGAAAATAAACTTTCACATGACATAAATAAAAATAACTCAGAAAATAAACTGTCACATTACACAAATAACATAGAAAATAAACTTTCACATGACACAAATAAAACCAAAAATAAACTTTCACATGATACAAATAACATAGAAAATATACTTTCACATGACACAAATAAAACCGAAAATAAACATTCACATGATACAAATAAAACAGAAAATAAACCTTCACATGTTACACATAAAACAGAAAATAAACTTTCACATGCAACAAATAAAACAGAAAATATACTTTCACATCATACACATAAAATAGAAAATATACTTTCACATCATACACATAAAACAGAAAATAAACTTTCACATCATACACATAAAACAGAAAATAAACCTTCACATGATACACATAAAACATAAAATAAACTTTCACATGATACAAATAATACAGAAAATAAACTTTCAATACACATAAAACATAAAATAAACTTTCACATGATGCAAATAAAACAGAAAATAAACATTCATATGATATAAATAAAACAGAAAAGAAACTTTCACATGACATAAATAAAAATAATTCAGAAAATAAACCGTCACATTACACAAATAACATAGAAAATATACTTTCACATGACATAAATAAAACCGAAAATAAACTTTCACATGATACAAATAACATAGAAAATATACTTTCACATGACACAAATAAAACCGAAAATAAACATTCACATGATACAAATAAAACAGAAAATAAACCTTCACATGATACACATAAAACAGAAAATAAACTTTCACATGATACAAATAAAACAGAAAATAAACTTTCACATGTAACAAATAAAACAGAAAATATACTTTCACATGATACAAATAATACAGAAAATAAACCTTCACATGATACACATAAAACAGAAAATAAACCTTCACATGATACAAATAAAACAGAAAATAAACCTTCACATGATACACATAAAACAGAAAATAAACTTTCACATGATACAAATAAAACAGAAAATAAACTTACAAATAATACAAGTAAAACAGAAATAAACCTTCACATGATACAAATAAAACAGAAAATAAACTTTCACATGATAGAAATAAAACAGAAAATATACTTTCACATGATACAAATACAACAGAAAATAAACCTTCACATGATACACATAAAACAGAAAATAAACTTTCACATGATACAAATAAAACAGAAAATAAACTTTCACATGATACAAATAAAACAGAAAATAAACTTTCACATGATACAAATAAAACAGAAAATAAACCTTCACATGATACACAAAAAACAGAAAATAAACCTTCACATGATACACATAAAACAGAAAATAAACCTTCACATGATACACATAAAACAGAAAATAAACCTTCACATGATACACATAAAACAGAAAATAAACCTTCACATGATACACATAAAACAGAAAATAAACCTTCACATGATACACATAAAACAGAAAATAAACTTTCACATGATACACATAAAACAGAAAATAAACTTTCACATGATACAAATAACATAGAAAATATACTTTCACATGACACAAATAAAACCAAAAATAAACTTTCACATCATACACATAAAACAGAAAATAAAGTTTCAGATCATACACATAAAACAGAAAATAAACTTTCACATGATACAAATAAAACAGAAAATAAACCTTCACATGATACACATAAAACATAAAATAAACTTACACATGATACAAATAATACAGAAAATAAACTTTCACATGATACAAATAAAACAGAAAATAAACCTTCACATGATACACATAAAACATAAAATAAACTTACACATGATACACATAAAACAGAAAATAAACTTTCACATCATACACATAAAACAGAAAATAAACCTTCACATGATACACATAAAACATAAAATAAATTTTCACATGATAAAAATAAAACAGAAAATAAACTTACACATGATACAAATAATACAGAAAATAAACTTTCACATCATACACATAAAACAGAAAATAAACTTTCACATGATACAAATAAAACAGAAAATAAACCTTCACATGATACACATAAAACATAAAATAAACTTACACATGATACAAATAATACAGAAAATAAACTTTCACATCATACACATAAAACAGAAAATAAACTTTCACATGATACACATAAAACATAAAATAAATTTTCACATGATACAAATAAAACAGAAAATAAACTTTCACATGATACAAATAATACAGAAAATAAACTTTCACATGATACAAATAAAACAGAAAATAAACCTTCATATGATATAAATAAAACAGAAAATAAACTTTCACATGACATAAATAAAAATAACTCAGAAAATAAACTGTCACATTACACAAATAACATAGAAAATAAACTTTCACATGACACAAATAAAACCAAAAATAAACTTTCACATGATACAAATAACATAGAAAATATACTTTCACATGACACAAATAAAACCGAAAATAAACATTCACATGATACAAATAAAACAGAAAATAAACCTTCACATGTTACACATAAAACAGAAAATAAACTTTCACATGCAACAAATAAAACAGAAAATATACTTTCACATCATACACATAAAATAGAAAATATACTTTCACATCATACACATAAAACAGAAAATAAACTTTCACATCATACACATAAAACAGAAAATAAACCTTCACATGATACACATAAAACATAAAATAAACTTTCACATGATACAAATAATACAGAAAATAAACTTTCAATACACATAAAACATAAAATAAACTTTCACATGATGCATATAAAACAGAAAAGAAACATTCATATGATATAAATAAAACAGAAAAGAAACTTTCACATGACATAAATAAAAATAATTCAGAAAATAAACCGTCACATTACACAAATAACATAGAAAATATACTTTCACATGACACAAATAAAACCGAAAATAAACTTTCACATGATACAAATAACATAGAAAATATACTTTCACATGACACAAATAAAACCGAAAATAAACATTCACATGATACAAATAAAACAGAAAATAAACCTTCACATGATACACATAAAACAGAAAATAAACTTTCACATGATACAAATAAAACAGAAAATAAACTTTCACATGTAACAAATAAAACAGAAAATATACTTTCACATGATACAAATAATACAGAAAATAAACTTTCACATCATACACATAAAACAGAAAATAAACTTTCACATGATACACATAAAACATAAAATAAATTTTCACATGATACAAATAAAACAGAAAATAAACTTTCACATGATACAAATAATACAGAAAATAAACTTTCACATGATACAAATAAAACAGAAAATAAACCTTCATATGATATAAATAAAACAGAAAATAAACTTTCACATGACATAAATAAAAATAATTCAGAAAATAAACCGTCACATTACACAAATAACATAGAAAATATACTTTCACATGACATAAATAAAACCGAAAATAAACTTTCACATGATACAAATAACATAGAAAATATACTTTCACATGACACAAATAAAACCGAAAATAAACATTCACATGATATAAATAAAACAGAAAATAAACCTTCACATGATACACATAAAACAGAAAATAAACTTTCACATGATACAAATAAAACAGAAAATAAACTTTCACATGTAACAAATAAAACAGAAAATATACTTTCACATGATACAAATAATACAGAAAATAAACCTTCACATGATACACATAAAACAGAAAATAAACTTTCACATGATACAAATAAAACAGAAAATAAACTTTCACATGATACAAATAAAACAGAAAATAAACCTTCACATGATACAAATAAAACAGAAAATAAACCTTCACATGATACACATAAAACAGAAAATAAACTTTCACATGATACAAATAAAACAGAAAATAAACTTACAAATAATACAAGTAAAACAGAAATAAACCTTCATATGATATAAATAAAACAGAAAATAAACTTTCACATGATACAAATAAAACAGAAAATAAACTTTCACATGATAGAAATAAAACAGAAAATATACTTTCACATGATACAAATAATACAGAAAATAAACCTTCACATGATACACATAAAACAGAAAATAAACTTTCACATGATACAAATAAAACAGAAAATAAACTTTCACATGATACAAATAAAACAGAAAATAAACTTTCACATGATACAAATAAAACAGAAAATAAACCTTCACATGATACACAAAAAACAGAAAATAAACCTTCACATGATACACATAAAACAGAAAATAAACCTTCACATGATACACATAAAACAGAAAATAAACCTTCACATGATACACATAAAACAGAAAATAAACCTTCACATGATACACATAAAACAGAAAATAAACCTTCACATGATACACATAAAACAGAAAATAAACTTTCACATGATACACATAAAACAGAAAAAAAACTTTCACATGATACAAATAAAACAGAAAATAAGCCTTCACATGATACAAATAAAACAGAAAATAAACCTTCACATGATACACATAAAACAGAAAATAAACTTTCACATGATACAAATAATACAGAAAATAAACTTTCACATGATACAGTAATAAAGAAAATAAACTTTCACATGATACAAATAATACAGAAAATAAACTTTCACATGACACAAATAAAACAGAAAATAAAGTTTCACATGATACAAGTAATAAAGAAAATAAACTTTCACATGATACAAATAAAACAGAAAATAAAGTTTCACATGATACAAGTAATAAAGAAAATAAACTTTCACATGATACAAGTAATAAAGAAAATAAACTTTCACATCATACAAATAAAACAGAAAATAAACTTTCACATGATACACATAAAACAGAAAATAAACTTTCACATGATACACATAAAACATAAAATAAACTTTCACATGATACAAATAATACAGAAAATAAACTTTCACATGATACAAATAAAACAGAAAATAAATTTTCACATGATACAAGTAATAAAGAAAATAAACTTTCACATGATACAAGTAATAAAGAAAATAAACTTTCACATCATACAAATAAAACAGAAAATAAACTTTCACATGATACAAATAATACAGAAAATAAACTTTCACATGATACAAATAAAACAGAAAAATAAATTTTCACATGATACAAGTAATAAAGAAAATAAACTTTCACATGATACAAGTAATAAAGAAAATAAACTTTCACATCATCTATCTATAATTCCACTAATCTCTGTGTGTGTGTGTGTGTGTATGTGTGTATGTCTGTGTGTGTGTTTGTTTGTCTGTGACTGCTGTTTCTCGACAACCACGGGTCCGATATACTTGCAACTTGCCAGGTATATTGCTGGGGACCCGAGGATGTGCCTTTTCAAGGTTTGAAATTAATCGGACAAGTAGTTACCGAGCTATGTCCAAAAAACGATTCAACCAATCAGAGAGCAGCGAGCTATCACGTGTGCCGAACGTGGCGAACAGACTCTGCCTCGGACGGCACATTTGAGAGCGTATTCATTTATTTCACGTTGGCAAACTATGTTGGCATTAAACTATGTTTTAAAACTAATTAAAACTAATTTGCGATTCTTTCGCTTTCCTGCGCGTTTGTGCACGCTATGGCGATTTCTTTACCAAACTCCGCAAGCCGTTCGCTTTGGACCAAACCATTTCATGTAAATAGAGGGGGGGGGGGGGATTGTCACCGTACTCGCAAGCCGTTCGCTTTGGACCAAACCATTTCATGTAAATAGAGGGGGGGGGATATAATTTTAGATATAGATATAGTACGGGCATGCCCTAGTACAAATAAAACAGAAAATAAACTTTCACATGATACACATAAAACATAAAATAAACTTTCACATGATACAAATAATACAGAAAATAAACTTTCACATGATACAAATAAAACAGAAAATAAATTTTCACATCATACACATAAAACATAAAATAAACTTTCACATGATACAAATAATACAGAAAATAAACTTTCACATGATACACATAAAACAGAAAATAAACTTTCACATCATACACATAAAACAGAAAATAAACTTTCACATGATACAAATAATACAGAAAATAAACTTTCACATGATACAAATAAAACAGAAAATAAATTTTCACATGATACAAATAATACAGAAAATAAACTTTCACATGATACAAATAAAACAGAAAATAAACTTACACATAATACAAGTAAAACAGAAATAAACTTTCACATGATACAAATAATACAGAAAATAAACTTTCACATGATACAAATAAAACAGAAAATAAATTTTCACATGATACAAATAATACAGAAAATAAACTTTCACATGATACAAATAAAACAGAAAATAAACTTTCACATGATACAAATAAAACAGAAAATAAACTTTCACATGATTTTGTATACTGAATCGAGGCTCGTGAAAGAGCTGACAACCGCGAGGGAAAGACAGCACAGGGGGACCACGAGGGAAAGACAGCACAGGGGGACCATGAGGGAAAGACAGCACAGGGGGACCACGAGGGAAAGACAGCACAGGGGGACCACGAGGGAAAGACAGCACAGGGGGACCACGAGGGAAAGACAGCACAGGGGGACCACGACGGAAAGACAGTACAGGGGGACCACGAGGGAAAGACAGCACAGGGGCACCACGAGGGAAAGACAGTACAGTGGGACCGTGAGGGAAAGACAGTACAGGGGGACCACGAGGGACAGACAGTACAGGGGGACCGCGAGGGAAAGACAGCACAGGGGGACCACGAGGGAAAGACAGCACAGGGGGACCGCGAGGGAAAGACAGTACAGGGGGACCGCGAGGGAAAGACAGTACAGGGGGACCACGAGGGAAAGACAGCACAGGGGGGCCACGAGGGAAAGACAGCACAGGGGGACCACGAGGGAAAGACAGCACAGGGGGACCACGAGGGAAAGACAGCACAGGGGGACCACGAGGGAAAGACAGTACAGGGGGACCGCGAGGGAAAGACAGTACAGGGGGACCACGAGGGAAAGACAGTACAGGGGGACCACGAGGGAAAGACAGTACAGGGGAACCACGAGGGAAAGACAGCACAGGGGGACCGCGAGGGAAAGACAGCACAGGGAAAGACAGCACAGGGGGACCGCGAGGGAAAGACAGTACAGGGGGACCGCGAGGGAAAGATAGCACAGGGGGACCACGAGGGAAAGACAGCACAGGGGGACCACGAGGGAAAGACAGCACAGGGGGACCACGAGGGAAAGACAGCACAGGGGGACCACGAGGGAAAGACAGTACAGGGGGACCGCGAGGGAAAGACAGCACAGGGGGACCACGAGGGAAAGACAGTACAGGGGGACCGCGAGGGAAAGACAGTACAGGGGGACCACGAGGGAAAGACAGCACAGGGGGGCCACGAGGGAAAGACAGCACAGGGGGACCACGAGGGAAAGACAGTACAGGGGGACCGCGAGGGAAAGACAGTACAGGGGGACCACGAGGGAAAGACAGCACAGGGGGGCCACGAGGGAAAGACAGCACAGGGGGACCGCGAGGGAAAGACAGTACAGGGGGACCGCGAGGGAAAGACAGTACAGGGGGACCACGAGGGAAAGACAGCACAGGGGGGCCACGAGGGAAAGACAGCACAGGGGGACCACGAGGGAAAGACAGCACAGGGGGACCACGAGGGAAAGACAGTACAGGGGGACCGTGAGGGAAAGACAGTACAGGGGGACCACGAGGGAAAGACAGCACAGGGGGACCGCGAGGGAAAGACAGCACAGGGAAAGACAGCACAGGGGGACCGCGAGGGAAAGACAGTACAGGGGGATCATGAGGGAAAGACAGCACAGGGGGACCGCGAGGGAAAGACAGCACAGGGGGACCACGAGGGAAAGACAGCACAGGGGGACCGCGAGGGAAAGACAGTACAGGGGGACCACGAGGGAAAGACAGTACAGGGGGACCACGAGGGAAAGACAGCACAGGGGGACCACGAGGGAAAGACAGTACAGGGGGACCACGAGGGAAAGACAGTACAGGGGGACCACGAGGGAAAGACAGCACAGTGGGACCGCGAGGGAAAGACAGTGCAGGGGGACCGCGAGGGAAAAACAGTACAGGGGGACCACGAGGGAAAGACAGCACAGGGGGACCATGAGGGAAAGACAGCACAGGGGGACCATGAGGGAAAGATAGCACAGGGGGACCGCGAGGGAAAGACAGCACAGGGGGACCACGAGGGAAAGACAGTACAGGGGGACCATGAGGGAAAGACAGCACAGGGGGACCGCGAGGGAAAGACAGCACAGGGGGACCACGAGGGAAAGACAGCACAGGGGGACCGCGAGGGAAAGACAGCACAGGGGGACCGCAAGGGAAAGACAGTACAGGGGTCCATGAGGGAAAGACAGCACAGGGGGACCGTGAGGGAAAGACAGTACATGGGGACCGCGAGGGAAAGCAAATGATACAAACTAAAACAGAAAATAAACTTTCACATGATACAAATAATACAGAAAATAAACCTTCACATGATACAAATAAAACAGAAAATAAACTTTCACATGATACAAATAAAACAGAAAATAAACCTTCACATGATACACATAAAACAGAAAATAAACTTTCACATGATACACATAAAACAGAAAATAAACTTTCACATGATACAAATAAAACAGAAAATAAACTTTCACATGATACAAATAAAACAGAAAATAAACCTTCACATGATACACATAAAACATAAAATAAACTTTCACATGATACAAATAAAACAGAAAATAAACCTTCACATGATACACATAAAACAGAAAATAAACTTTCACATGATACACATAAAACAGAAAATAAACTTTCACATGATACAAATAAAACAGAAAATAAACTTTCACATGATACAAATAAAACAGAAAATAAACCTTCACATGATACACATAAAACAGAAAATAAACTTTCACATGATACAAATAAAACAGAAAATAAACTTTCACATGATACAAATAAAACAGAAAATAAACTTTCACATGATACAAATAAAACAGAAAATAAACCTTCACATGATACACATAAAACATAAAATAAACTTTCACATGATACAAATAAAACAGAAATAAACTTTCACATGATACACATAAAACATAAAATAAACTTTCACATGATACAAATAAAACAGAAATAAACTTTCACATGATACAAATAAAACAGAAAATAAACTTTCATATGACACAAATAAAACAGAAAATAAACTTTCACATGATACAAGTAAAACAGAAATAAACCTTCATATGATATAAATAAAACAGAAAATAAACTTTCACATGACACAAATAATACAGAAAATATACTTTCACATGATAGAAATAATACAGAAAATAAACTTTCACATGATACAAATAAAACAGAAAATAAAGTTTCACATGATACAAGTAATAAAGAAAATAAACTTTCACATGATACAAGTAATAAAGAAAATAAACTTTCGCATGATACAAATAATAAAGAAAATAAACTTTCACATGATACAAATAATACAGAAAATAAACTTTCACATGATACAAATAAAACAGAAAATAAAGTTTCACATGATACAAGTAATAAAGAAAATAAACTTTCACATGATACAAGTAATAAAGAAAATAAACTTTCACATGATACAAATAAAACAGAAAATAAACCTTCACATGGTCCAAATAAAACATAAAATAAACTTTCACATGATACAAGTAATAAAGAAAATAAACTTTCACATGATACACATAAAACAGAAAATAAACTTTCACATGATACAAATAAAACAGAAAATAAACCTTCACATGGTACACATAAAACATAAAATAAACTTTCACATGATACAAGTAATAAAGAAAATAAACTTTCGCATGATAGAAATAATGCAGAAATAAATTTTCACGTGATACAAATAATTCAGAAAATAAAAGAAATAAACTCACAGCAGAGAGTTGTGAATAACAAAGACCAAGGATGCACTTGTTGCTCAATAAAGACCTCATTCGAATGAAGAGGGAGCTGATTAAATAGGAATGATGCAGGAAAGAAACGAATCAGCTTATTTGAATAGCACCCCAATTACCAAAAATCGTGCAATGCTTTTCTGATGACAGAAACCTCCGTTTGGGTCGTTAAAAATATGGAGATCTGTACTATATGGAAGGAGTTTCACCCGTTCTTGGATTAATGCCCTGATAAAAAAATCCATAATGATTGACAATAACAGTATAAAACAAAGTGCAAAAAGAGCTGCATAGCCAAGGAATGCAACAATTCAACGCAACAATGGAACAATCTCCGGTTCGCTGTTGCTCCATGTGAAAGTCGAATTTGCAACTGCTTCGTCCACTGAAATTTTCCAAACTGGATCTGGAGTGTTTTTTCCTCTAATGTTTTCGTCCGTGTGTGGCTGCTCGAGTTTTCGTCAAATTCCATGTTAAATCGTCCCTTGTTTTCTAAATTGTTTTTGTGTAGGCCAGGCCTACTTCTCGAATAGATGTTTTGGGGTTGTCATTCGGTTTCTTTCCCACCTCCCCTCCCCCACCGATTACCCACCTGAAATGGTTCCAAGTCTCCGGAGTCTGACTTTGCCTTATCTCACTTTGTCCATCATCAAGAATCCGTTCGTTTGTTCAGCAAATTATATCAAAGCTTCTCCTGATATTCTTTACAAAACAGACAAAAAGACAAGTCCGTTTTTCTACGTCTAGTTTGTTCAAGTTGTGAAGAAAATGAGCAGACATGTGCTTACTGACTGTGAATGTGGGTCGGACTTCTTCTGGGATCCCCCATACACCACTCAGGTAAAACGGGTCAAATTCTTTTATTTAATTGAAAAAAACTACAATTTTCCCCTGAGGCTTGGATTAATTTGAAGCAACTTTTACTTCATATTTTCTTTCCCAGGAACATTTCCGTGTTTCAGGATGGGGCAGAGACAGACGATGGCATTCGATTTTTCTCTGTGCGGCAAAACTAAGAAGTAGGAATGGACATGGAGGACCTCCTTGGAAAGCAAAATCTGCTCCGAAAAGCTGGTACATCATTGAGCATAATCTGGAGCTTCTTTGAATTTGAAAAGAATCCAGAAAAAAAACAACCAAAATATTAAATCTGAAGCAAATTTGATGAATGCTCTGCAGCAAGAAGTTGTCTTACAAGTCAAGTACATCTGTGCTGCATAAGCATCTGAGGTCATTCCATCCAAGTGAAGCTCGTTCGTGGTCGTGGGATGGAAAGTCATGCCAAACGTGACCAAGATCAATCGCCATCATCGGTAAATCGGAAACACTCATCCATAAGCACTTATTCAGGATCACATAACGGAAGTCTGCTCAATAGTCACTCCTGGTAAGTCCTGCGAGGGGGTGTGAAGTCGATTTGCCGACTTGTAATATAAATCATGCCAGTGATTTTATTTACTCATGAACATAAATTTTACGCAGAAGTTATTTCTCTTTATTCTTTCCACTACCGAGGCTGATTAGAGGTTGTTTTCAGCCCTGTCTGTCTATGTGCAGGATATATCCAAATGTTATTTACGGATTCAGACTAAACTAGTTGAGCAAGTTGGGTGTGACAAGGATGAATGATTCGATTTTGGGGAAGAATCAGTATCGATTATTTTAGAATCGAGACAGCAGTTCGGGATCGGAATCGATTCTCAAATTTTAAGAATCGCCCAAACCTACCCCTCACCCAAACCTGTCAAAGCTGACCTCTCACATATTACGCCACCCCACTCCCTCAATGCTTCCCCCCCTCCTCCCGTCCACTCTCAGCTCCCCCTCATCCTTCCCCCTCCCATCTTCCACCCAACCCTAAACCCAGCCACACCCTTCCAATGCCTCCTCCCCTGTCCCTGACTGTGTGGACCTCAAACATCCGAGGCCTCCACGTCAACCTGATAAGATCTCTTAATCCAGGCCGCTGCCGATAAACCAGCCATCATCTGTTTAACAGAATCTTTTCTTCCACAGGACATCCCTGACTCCTCAGTGTATCTCCCTGGTTATTGTCTCCTCTGATTTGATAGGCCTGAACAACACCCTAGCAGCGCAGTTGCACTTTACATCAATAAATCAATTTCTTAATGCACGTGTACTGATCTTACACTTTTTACCCCCCAGGAGTACCTCTGGCTGTGACTTCCACTCCACTCCCAACTCTTGTTTGTCTGTGTTGTTCAGTCCTCCAAACAGTGATGACTCAAACTACATCTTTCTCTCCGACAACATGGAGCAAAATTATCCAATGGTGAGGCAGTTGCTCTGAAAAAAAACTTGCTTTCTCTTTGTGGATAGCAAACCCAACTGAAGGTAATCTCAGATCATTCCACAAAGCCATCAACAAGTGCATGTCCACTCTCAGTAGAGCCCGAAAACACCTATACAACCTCAAGTTTGAACTTTCAAACTTGTCTACCTCCTCTAAAATCTGACGGCACCTTGTCAAGTCTGTCTGGTGTATGCTCCCCTTCCATACCTTCCCTCACTTCAAATGGTACCACAGCCAACTCCCGAACCCCTCACTCTTATGTACCCACCCATCCCAGTCGTACCCAACTGCTACTGGACTTGGTGTCTTTCGCACCTGAGAAGGTAGAGAAGCTTCTGTCAAACGTTGACTGATTCTGGAAGTGGACCAGACGTAATCAGCTCACACGTCCCAAAAACCTGACCGGCTGCTCTTGCACATGCTTTATCTGCTCTTTTCACTCTATCGTTTGCTCGAGGTCATCTTGCATTGGCTTGGAAATTAGCCAACATCAATGTATTACATAAAAGCTGCAAACATCAATCCCCTTAACTACAGACCTATCAGCTTACTTCCAGTCATCAGCAGGTCATGGAATCCATCAACACAGTGATATGAAATTCTTATTTTTCTCCAAAGGCCTCATCTCAGATGACCAGTTAGGATTCAGCCCAGGTCACTAGATATTGGGCTAGGCATTGGCTTCGACTCTATCAACAATGGATTTAGGCCATCAATGTCAGACATGAGATCAGGGCCATCTCTGTTGACATATCTCAGGCTTTCAATACAGTCTGGCATCTCACCTTGCGCTCTAAACTCTCTGCATTTGACATCCAAGGCCAACTCCACACATGGCTCATTGATATCCTCTACTCTCGTAGCCAATGTGTAGCACTCAACAGAATCCTTTCATCATTCATCCTCTGTTAAGGCTAGAGTACCCCAAGACAGTGTTATGGGCCTAATCATATTCCTGATCTTCATAAATTATTTCTCTGACTTTCTGGAAAATTCTCTATCTACTTTCTGATGACTCCACCCTCTGCCATGACATCTCTCATCCTTCAGACAAACAGGCTGCAGCCTCTTCCCTCTCTTCAAACCTTGACAAAATCATAAGCTGGTCAAACTGTTGGAACATGTCTTTCAATCCTGACAAATCACACACTCTAACTATCTCTTCTCTCTGAAAGGAACCGTCTGGCAATTCCTCCAATCTGCTTTCTTAACAATTCTCTTGAGAAAGTTCAGTCACTCAAACTCCTGAGTCTCATTACCAGCCATGATCTTTCTTGGGCAAACCACATTTCAAAGTTGGCTTCCAAAGCCAGACGCCGGCTGGGCATCACCCGTCGTACAAAGTTCTTCCTTGGCACACCTGAACCTTGGCACCCCCCCCCCCCTGCCCCCTCCAGCCCTCAATACAAATTTCTGATATTTTTCTTCCTGACAGTTTGCTTCTGTATGCATCTTGTGCACTCCGTGCATCCACCCCATGCCTCTTTCCTTCCTCCTTCCCTGACTTGTCGAAGTCCCCATCAATTTTATCCTTCACCTTGCTGTTGGTGTTTCCCACCCCTTTCTATCATTCCTTTCGTTCTGTTGCATCCCGATCTTTTCTGTGTTCTTGCTTTTCCACAAGACTTGACCTTAGATACAAAAAAATAAATAAAAATAAGTACAGATACATTCAAAGTACACCGCCCCCATGCCAAATAAATAAATATCCTCCAGCGCGGCATTGCCGGGGCACCTTAGGTGCCCGGCGATGCCGCCGTGCAGCTCATAGAGACTGTATTGGGAGGGAGAGGTGTACAATAATTGATTGATTAATTGCATAATTAAAATCAATAAACAGTGATCATAAAATATTTTCTGAATCAATTGGCTAATAGCATACCTAAACCACCAGTGCATCATCCAAAGCTGTAAATTTTTGTCCCCCCGTCACATCGCGGAGCGAAAGGGGGACCATGGTTTTCCCCTCCGTCCGTGTGTGCGTCCGTCCGTGCATCCGTCCGTCCGTCCGTCCGTGCATGCGTGCAGACGTGCGTGCGTGCATGCGTGCGTGCGTACATGCGTGCGTGCGTAAGCGAACGACCGAATTCTAATTTGGTGTGTGGGTGCAACCCACATCAAAATCCAAAATGGCCACCGCCATGTATGTCTGAACCTTGTGAGTGGAATATCCTGAAAAATAAGTGAAGTACCAACTTCTAATCTGGTGTGTGGGTGTATCTAGGCATAAGGAAGAACGCTATTGAAAATTGGGTCGCCACGTCAAAATCCAAGATGGCCGCCACCATATATATGTCTGAACCTTGTGAGCGAAATATCTTGAAAATTAAACGAAGTACCAACTTCTAATCTGGTGTGTGGGTGTATCTCGGCATAACGAAGAACGCTATTGAAAATTGGGTCGCCACGTCAAAATCCAAGATGGCCGCCTTGCGTCTTCCACTTTGTCAACTCACATCACTTCACCGACGGGGGACCTAGGCGTAACGCTTGTTGAAAATTAATTAAATAAATAATTAATCGAAAAAATTAAATAACTAATTCATGAATCAATAAATACTTAATCAATTAATCGATAAATCATAAATATCCTGCATAGATACATCACTTTGTCACTGTCGTGTCCAAATATCAGCGTCCTAGCTCAAATGGTGCCTGAGATATTGCCCAGATGAGAAAGAAAATAAATAAATTAATAATAATGAAAATAAAGAAATAATAATCATAAGATAATTAAATAATTAATCAATTGGATAATAGAATACCTAAACCACCACCGTTTCATCCAAAACTGTAATAAAAAAAATAAATTAATCAAGTCATTAATTGAATAATTCATCGATCAATTGATGAATCAATATATCAACCATTTGCCAAATCACTTGGACAATAAATAAGTACTAATTACTCGATAATAATTAAGTGACTAATCAATTAATTGATTAATCAAAAAACAAAAAATATAGTTTTTTTCCAAAGCACTTGCTCACCATTGTGCCGAAATTTCAGCTTCCTAGCTCAAAGGATGGCTGAGATATCCCCTAGACAAACAAACAAACGAGAAAACAGACAAACAAACACGAAAACAAGAAGACGTCATGCAGAGCACAATATTTGCAAAATCCACCCCTTTCCTCCAAAAAAAGGTTGCCATTGATCCAGCAAATTGTCCATTTCATCAAGATTAAAATTGACGATCTTGATCAAAGCTTGGGTCAATAGGATGAAAATTGATGTTGACCTTTGACCTTAAAAATAGTTTGTTTCCCAATTCAGTGAAGCACTATGCAAATGCTGTTAAATGTTCAAGTTAATCGGATGAAAATTGACAGGTTTTCAGATGAAAATTGATGATTTTGGAAGTTTTACCTTGAGTTGACCTTTGACATTTTGACCTCGAAAATAGTTGGTTTCCCTATTTAGTGACTCAATATGCAAATGCTGTTCAATTATCAAGCTAATCGGATGAAAAATGGCGATTTTAGAAATTTGACCTCCAGATGACCTTTGACCTCAAAATCAATAGGCTTCTCAATTGTGACGCCCTCTGCAACTAGGTGAAGTTTCATGATGATCGGTTTAGAATTGTGACCTGTAGGCCAGTGACAAACAAACAGACAGACAGAATAACATATGCAACCGACCAATATACTTGAAAAATCTTCGATTTTGCAAGTAACAAGAAACCAGAGTGAAAACTGAGTAATCCCTTTCAGCGCGCGTCATTGCCAGGCCACCTTCGGTGCCCGGAAATGATGCCATGCAGCGCCTGGAGATGGCATGGGAAAGGAGCGGTGTACAATACAAAGCCTCTGGTTCCCCTACATTTTTAATTTACATTCTGGGACCCCTTCAAACTGTTTTTGTAGATTATTGTCGACACAAGGAAACCTGGTCTTAAAATAGCTGTCTATTTTCCTTTGTCCTTTTTACTTTGAAACATGAAACACACTTGCGCTAGTATCAACATTTGCCAAACAATAAATATTTTCTTTTCAATCTAATGCTGCATTCTCCTTCCATAACCTCATAATAATCTCTTCTATGGCCTAAAGAACCCCGACTTACAAGATAAGGTGAGCACAAGTATTCTTCACAATGTCCAGCAAACCCTTGGGCAGACATGTTGACTTTATACTATGTACCCTGACCTAGTGATAGTAAACGTCTTAACTACAGGTAGTGGACAAAAAATGGAAACACCTAGGTAAATGATGGACACCAATCAACGGCTTCCACAAAAGTGTAAATTAGGCAAATAGCATCCCAGCATGCTTAGGGTCATGTATAAAAATGCTGCACAGGCCTGGTTGCCGATAATTGTGGCTAGCAAGAGACGACCCCCAATGCCCTCATCCACAGAGCACGTGTGGTCGCCCAATGGTTTGATGAGCATTATACTGATGTTATCCATATGTCATGGCCTTATCAATCACCAGATCTGAACCAAATTGAGCATCTATGGGATGGGACATTCTGGAACGATGCCCGAGACAGCGTTTTCCACTTCCATCAAAGAGGTGTGAGTTGATAGACTTTATCGTGGAATAATGGTGCTGCATCCCTCCTGCATTATTCCAGATGCTGGTGTACGCTATGCCACGGTGCATACAGGCCGTACTGGCTGCACCTGATGGCCCAACACTCTATTAAGTGACTTTACATTGGTGTTTCCATTTTTTGTCCACTACCTGTACCAAGATTAACTAAAGTTTATTGTAACCAGGTACACATAGCCTTATGGGGCATAAGCATCCTTATGTCCCATTGGGCCGAAGAGGATAACTAAGTAATAAGTAATCACCAATTGCAATGGGTGCCATCATGATACTGGATTGCTATTTGAAAAGAAGCTGTCCGCACACTGACAATACAACAACTGGTTTTCTTTGCACATGACAGCTCTTTCACTTATGGGGCCATTTTCAGCTACATCGTGGTAATGACAATTTGGGGGGAAAATATACAGAAATATGACAGGTGGACATCAAGTAAACCTCCGAAACATAAACTCGATGCCGTCCAAAAAGCGACGGAGAAAACAAAAGTCACAAAAGACCCTTATTAGAATGTGAATCGAGGGTTTTGGTTTGGGACAATGGGTCTCCCTGTTGTGCATGGAAAACTTGCGTCATTTTGGATTTCCTTCAGGTGCTAATAAACATATGGTACGCAGCGGTGTGAGCAATGTACCCGACAAAACGTAACTGCAAGCGAACTGAAGTGTATTCAAAGCAATTGAGGAGACTACATTGTGTGCGCCTTTCAGAAGCAATGAATTGGCAGTGTGGTGGCGAAGAGGTGGCACCATCTGGCATGTTTCTGCACAAGCACTCAAGAAGACAAAGGTGGGAGATTCAGATTTGTTCCCAGGAGGCCAAAGAACGAACGCACAGCCTTTCTGGGACAGGGAACTCATTCACAAACTGACACTTCACCAGTCATTCATTTTCTGACAGTTGGGCAAAATATAACGTTCCGAAGTAGACGCAAATAAATGCAAAGTACCGCTTCTTTGAAAAAGAGACAAGGAGCTTACAAATTAAACTCAAGGAAAACTAGAAAGCATCTGAAAATGCAAATCCCGTCCTCGTCTGTTTGTATTCAGACGTCTTCTTCTTCTTCCTTATGCTCAAAATAACGTAAAGAGTTTTAAAAGATACAAAATGATAATTGATGATTTTATGAAGCCTTGACCTTTGAGATTTAGATCTGATTTAGATCTGTTTTTGTTTCTAAGAGATTTACACCTTAGATTTAGATAAGCTTTTGATTGGTGAACCAATTCTGTGACCCAATATGGAATTTCTTCAAATTTCAGCTCAATCGGATGAAAATTGATGATTTTATCTGACACTGACCTTTTGACAAAATTATTAATTTGCCTTCTCCGTATTATCATAATAAAGCTTTGGTGAATTTTTTTTGGATAAAACTCAAATGGTAAAAAAGTTACGGCACGGACACGCACACGCACACGCACACGCACACACACACACACACACACACACACACACACACACACACACACACACACACACACACACACACCTCAATTGGGACGGAGATCGAATCATAAGAAATGCCCAAGACCAAGAGCAGTACAGGAATGGCTTTAATAAGATGGCAGGACCGAGTCAATTGAACAAGTGTATGTTCCGCAAGGTAGAAACAGAAAGCACGAGTCACCTCCTATTGGGATGTAAAAAACTCATGTCAGAACAGCTGTACACCCAAAAACAAAACAAGGTATGTAGAGTAATCCACTGGCACATCGGCAGAAATGTCAATATCCCAGTTCCACAAAACTCGTGGAAACATTAACCAAAAGCCATCATTGGAAACAAGGACATAATGCTCACATACGACCTGATGATCCCATCCAGTGTGAACATTGAAAAAAAGCATTGCATCCAGACATAGTACTGAGGTACAAAAAGGAAAAGAGGGCATTTCTGATTGAGATATCAGTACCCAGAGATTTTGGCCTAAATAATGCAGAAATCAAGAACATGACAAAATATCAAGACATCAAGAATGAAGTGAAAAGACCCAGGAAGCTGAAGATTGCCAAAATTGTACCTGTGATAATTGGAGCAACGGGAATGAAAAAGAAGAACTTTACAGAGATCTTAACAATCATCCCTGGGAACATCACCACGAACGAGCTACAATTGGAGGATGTACAGGGCTCAGTGACGATCATGAAAAGAGCCCTTGGAACAAAACTCTGAGAACAACAAAACTTCACAACTTTGCCCATGAATCACATTCCTTCACCGAAACAGGGGGTGGATACTTCGAGTCCTGGGAGGTCTCCATTCCACCTTCTAAAACCTAAATTATGGAGATAACAAACACACACACACACACACACACACACACACACACACACACACACACACAGAAGGGATTGCAAAACCTCGTCTCCTCTTTGCAAAAATACACTTGCGTTGTTATGGAATATATCACATCCAACAGGTCATGCGAACAGAAGGGACACCCGGCTTTACGTCTATCTCAGAGATCTATAACGTGCTTGTTGGAAGACATCTTTCGACTTAGGCTTGTTATGGTCAAAGTGCACATTGATGCCTCTCCCTGTATGAAAATCATCAGGATGAGTTTAGAGCTGGGTTAGGATTCTAACCCAAGCTGGACATCTTAGAGGCAAGTGCTCCAAGCTATCTTGCCACCCTCCCACGGTGTATTCAGTTACCAAGCAACTGGCGTTTGCCAAGACAGCCGTTCCTCATCAACGGTTTCGAATGGAGTGTTTGCTTGAGTGCTTAAACCACTCGGTGAGCACTCTACAAGAAACTCGGTAACCAAACACTCCCCTGGAAGGTGAAATATAAGTATGCTACTTGTGAACCATCGTTAGTGCTCCTTAAAAAAGATATCATTCAAGTTGCTTATTTAACGGTCACAATTGTTCTTGTGGGGTTTGGTCCAATTTTTGGCCAATGTCTTTCACAAACCGGTAGGCAAGGCCTGATGTTTGACTCAGTGGTTAGGGCAAGAGTTTGTCAGTTGTTTAGGGTCCCAGCAATATCTCACCTTCTCTTTGCGAAGGACACCATAGGATGTTTAGCGTCCACCAACTAATGTCGGCAGACGGGTTTCCCGTTTAACGTCCATCCGAGGGACACATTGATGAATCACCTTACCTGTGAAACACCAGGATGAGAGTTTATTGTTGGGTCAGGATTCAAACCCAGGCTAGACAGCTTCGAGGCGAGTGTGCACATCTCTATGTTCTAGGCCATCCTGACAGCACTCGGTGCTCTATAAAAATAAAAGACTAAAACATTATTTCCATCTTTTCAATCCTCATAATGGTATAAACACTAAGGACACATTTCTCGATCACCTTTCTCTCACAAGTGTTGTCATGTACAAAAGACAGACATGATGATCATTTAAGATGTTCTGAGCATGGAGCGACAAGAGGTGCCTATTTGTGACTCTCAACAATGTAATCACCACTTACTCATTAACCCTTAGACTTGCATGAACGTGATTGCCAACCATTCCGTAGAATAGAATTGTATCGATTGACACATTGTCAGCACCTCATGGCATTTTGCGATTCCTGTAACGAGGACAGATCGAAAGCCTGAAGAGGCATTGAAAGACAAATACATGGGATGGACCAAGCAAACTGCATTTGGCAACCATATGTGAGTGGCATTTTCTCACAGATTGACAAAATAATTCAACCCTAATGTGACAGTGTCATTATTTTTAGGCTGACTTGGGAGAGATGAGAAAACAGTTCTGTGAGATGTGAGAAAATGAGATATGATGAAATTGTACAGCGATTTTATTTACACATCATTAATTAATTAATTCAGATTATCAGGGGGAAAAAATGCAATTTGTCTGACCCACATCTCTCAAGATGTATCACCATCATGCTCATTCTTAATGATCTCATAAAAATTGCCCAGTAGTCATGGACAGAAGGCATCGATTTTTAAGCAGCGTGAAACGTTGACAATACAGTTGGCAAAAGGTCATTGTCTCTCACATATTGCTGATTATGGTGAGATTAAAGGACAGATTTTACTCTGCATTGACATTGGAAGTAGTTGAGAAAATACAACTCAAATGCTTGCGAGTGTCGTGCGATGCCCACAGCAAGTCGATGCAAGCTGCTGCACGTGGATCCCAGCGAAGTATAAAACAACAAGAAGAAAAAGACATAAAATGTCATAGCCCCCGCTGTGGTTTTAGTAATTTTGCTGTAGGAGTTAAAGGCCGTCAGTCGGCTATCTTTGGTCGATGACAAAAAAAAAAATCTTCTGCATATGTTGTGTTTGTGGGAATGTCGGTCATTTGGGAGTCGTGTTGTTTGGGGTGTGCTGCATATGGGTGCCAGTTCGGTTGTGGTTCCCCAAATAGGACCTTTTCGTATTTATTTTTCCTTTTTCTTAAAGTTTACCCCATACCCACTCCCTTTACGCCACGTGATTTTGACTGTTAGTGGTGTTGCACAAAAACAGCTTTGGGAAGGATTCAACACTTTTTCTTTCAAGCAAGAAAGGGCAGGAAAAGAATAGAGAGGAAGTAGAAAAGCGGCTCTTGGCAGGGTGGTGAAAACGCGATCCTTGCTCGTGGTGTGAACGACTTCGGTGAGCTTGTTGGTGTGAGAGACTCGACCTCGACGATCTTTCTGAGCTGAGGGATTTGCTGTGTTGTGTGAAGGAGGTTGATGAAAGGAGAAAGGGATTGCAGAACATTGATGAACCTTGGTTCCCACCAAGCCCGCACTGACGAACGTTGATGAAGCTGCTCTTCAAACAGGCCTGAACCCCATTCCATCCACATCCTCAAATCACATTTTATTTAAATTCCCTGTGATTATTATTTTATTAATTTGCTTACCTTCCCTTCCCTGGGTTAGATAGAGTGTTGTGTGTGGATGTTGTGTCGGCCTTTCATATCAGTTGTATGTGGCCTGTGTTAATTGTTTCAGTCTGTCATTATTAATTAATTAAGTCTGTCATACTTGTACTTATATGATTTGATTATTGTATCGTTTTGCATTATTTCAAGTAAATTGATTGTATTTCATTTTGTTTGATTGACGTTTTTCGGATCAGTTTGCAAGCTCCCCTGAGTTGCCAGTGTGGCAGTTTAAACTCCTTGCACTAAACCAAAAGTTCAAGCTTCCAAAAACCGCTCGGCCAGCTTGCGGGCCTCGGCCCGGCAGGTTGAGGATAGGACTTAGGGTCGCTGACATTAGTCACCCTATAACGCACTTAGTCAGGAGTGACGTTTGGGGCTCAGGTCCTCATCCCCGACGCCCGTAACAATATGTATACTCAAGTATTGTCTTTGTGCCACGTTTGAACAAAATTGGTTAATGCATGTCCAAGAAATGGATTAGGACATGTTTATGTAACAAGATGGCCACCAGTCTGCCATCTTGGATCTGATCTTGAAAAAAAATGACGTGCATATGTAAGCAAGAATTCTTTATCGGAGTGCCAAGTTTGAACAACATCGGCAAATGCATGTCCGAGAAATGGTTGAGGACGTGGTCATTATCGGGTTTTTTCCAACTAAAATGGCCGTCAGTCTACCAGTCAGCCATCTTTGATCAATAGCAAAATAAAGTGAGGTGCACATATATGCCGCCATGTGCTGTGATTGTGCCAAGTTTGACAAAATCGGCCCATGTATGTTCAATAAATGGTTGGAAACTCGTTTAAGTAACAAAATGGCCACCAGTCTGCCATCTTGGATCTGATCTCGAAAATAAATCAAGTGCATATGTAAGCCATAATTCTTTATCTGAGTGCCAAGTTTGAACAACATCGGCAAATGCATGTCTGAGAAATGGTCGAGGATGTGTTCAACATCGGTTTTATTTTTTTACAATTCAGATGGCCGCCAGTCGGCCATCTTTGATCAAATCACGAAACAAAATGATGTGCAAATGTATACCATCATGTTTTGTCTTTGTGCCAAGTATGAACAAAATCGGTGAATACATCTCCAAGATATGGTTGCGGAGACGCACAGACACACGGACGAGACCAAATCTAAGAGCCCCCGTTCCGGACTAAGTCCAACGGGCTAAAAAAAGCCCACTTGTTTCTATACACATCTTTGATAAAAGAAGAGTGTGGTGTGGCAAAATGTTCTCTCAACCCTCATTCCCTCTGCTCCCTCTACCCACCAACTTGATCTTGATTATGAATTCAATATCCCAAACTAGAGAGTTCAGAGAACATTGCTCAAGTACAGTCACGTGAAAAAGTAAGTACACCCCATGTAAAGTTTTGACTTTTTCAACATATTTCAACATACAGCTTTTTGATCTTCATTTCAACAATATTGATAGATAAAGGTGATATAATATAACAAATATCATGAAACATTTACATTTTGTAGTTCATTGTATAATTTAAATAAACATAAATGCAAATTTCGCATGTGGAAAAAGTAAGTACACCCTTGGTTCTAATAGGTGGTATTGCCCCCATTGGCAGAAACAACCTCAAGTAGGCATTTCTTATAACTGTCTACCAGTCTCTGACATCGACTGGGAGAAATTTTTGCCCACTCCTCTATGCATAATTCTTTCAGCTGTGCAATGTTTGAGGGGTTTCTTGCATGCACAGCTCGTTTTAAATCCCCCCACAACATCTCGATGTGATTTAGATCCGGGCTTTGACTTGGCCATTCCAGAACCGTCCATTTCTTTCTTTTCAGCCATTCCTTGGTGGATTTACTGGTATGTTTGGGGTCATTGTCATGTTGCAAGGTCCACCTTCGGTTGAGCTTCAACTTTCCGACAGATGGCCTCACATTATCCTCAAGCACCCTCTGGTACAATGAAGAATTCATAGTGGATTCTATGATGGTGAGCTGCCCAGGCCCTGATGCAGCAAAGCTGCCCCAAACCATAATATTTCCACCACCATGCTTTACAGTTGGTATCAGGTTTTTGTGGTCAAATGCTGTCTTTGGTTTTCGCCAAACATGTCTTCTGGTACTGTGGCCAAATCGCTCTACCTTTGACTCATCTGTCCAGAACACATTGTTCCAGAAGTGCTGGTCTTTGCTTTGGTGTTCATTGGCAAACTTTAGTCTTGCCCTGATGTTTTTTCTGGACAGCAAATGTTTCCTCCTGGCACACCTCCCATGTAGATCAAATTTGTGCAGCCTCTTTCTAATGGTAGACTCGTGCACTTTGACATCAACAGTGGCAAGAGCTACCTGTAGGTCCCGAGATGACATTCTGGGGTTCTTAGAGACTTCTTTCAGCATCTTGCGGTCTGCTCTCGGGCTGAACTTGCTAGGGCGGCCTGGCCTGAACAAGTTGGCAGTTGTTTGGAATCTTCTCCACTTGTAGATGATCTTCCGGACAGTCGAATGATTGATTTCAAATTGTTTGGAGATTTTTAAATCCCTTCCCAGACTCGTAGGCATCTATAACCTTCTTTCTGAAGGCCTCAGAGAGCTCTTTTGATCTAGGCATGGTGATGCCGCACACTTCAACAACAAAGAGCAAACCAAACTAAATGTCTGAGGTTTAAAGAAGACAGGTTCCTCCAAGATCCGCTCTAACGATGTTCTAATCATTTGCACCTGAGCTGGTGCACCTGATTCTAATTTTAGGTATTTGAAGTAGTGATAAATGTAGGGGTGTGCTTACTTTTTCCACATGCGAAATTTGCATTTATGTTTATTTAAATTATACAATGGACTACAAAATGTAAATGTTTCATGATATTTGTTATATTATATCACCTTTATCTATCAATATTGTTGAAATGAAGATCAAATAGCTGTATGTTGAAATATGTTGAAAAAGTCAAAACTTTACATGGGGTGTACTTACTTTTTCACGTGACTGCATATCTGCTTCTTTTTAAATAGAATACGATTTTAAAGATTCTTTTTAAAATGCCGGAATTTTAGCATTATTGAAGCAGTCTAATGCGCCCCTATAAACCACTTTATTTAAAATGTTTAAGTACTGAAAAACCGAAGGGGTTTGAAAGTGCAAAGAAGGTGATTTGTGTTCACTGAGCTCACCACATACAAAGCTTTCATCCGCAGCTTTATGGAGTACTGCTCTACCCTCTGGGCTGGTGCTCCTGTCTCACACCTAGCTCAGCTTCACGCTGTAGAAACCATGGCTTTCAGAATCATTGGAATCTCCCGCGATGAAGCTGATTCTGAGGGCCTTCCACTCTGCAGGATGCACAAGGTCTGCCGACAACCCTCTTCTTGTGAAACTACCAAAATCAAGACTCTCTATTCACCTTCACTCTTTCATTCCTCTTTTTCCGCCTCTGGAACATACTCCCACACTCTCTTCAATCCCACTCCTCCCTTTAGGTCTTCAAAACATCTGTTCACTGCCATCTCTTATCTTCCTCCATCCAAAATTATTTCCGAAATTTACCGCCGTTTTACCAATGTTGATGCGGTGCCTATTACGCCACCTTATTTACGTTACATTAGTGATTCGTGCCTGTTGTATGTGACCTTCATGACGTCTTTAGAAACAGCGAGTTTCCCGTTTGGAATGATTTTCAATTCTGTTTGACAGCCAGACAGGCAGACAGAGTAACAATATTACCTCACTCCTCTCTGTGCATGTGCGTTCAGGACAAATTCAAAGACAATTGCTTAGTATGTTTACAGACAGACGGGCATGAGCCAATTGCTTTACCCCACTTTTCGCTTCGAATATGTGGGGTAATGACCACAGAAGGCTCTCGGGCTGACGGTGTCACAGGAAATTTCAAATGAAGTGGCAGAATATTGAACAGAATGACTGAGGATGCCCAGGGTGTTTCAAATATCCGGAATCATCGGGATATTTATTTTACAATTTACAAAGACAAAAGTCAATTGGTGTTAAATCTGGACTACGTCAGGACAATTATATAGATCCACGACGTCAGATTCAACTTAAAAGCATAGTCTCAAAAAAAAAAACAGGAAGAAATTAAAAATGATTTCCTGTGATTCTGTACTTTTGAAAAACCCCATACATCTACAGGGAGGCATCGCACCACCTTTCCTTCCCGGGGCATCTTGCCACACCTCAATCTAATGATGACTTATGAGTTGTAAAATTCGTTCTTTTAAAGGTTACTTTTCTATAAATATTTACATAACCAGCAGGTGGTAGCAATGGTGGCTCACAATGTTTGCATTAGTCACACATCCGCTGATTGCTCCTCCATAAGTCTATATTTTGGACTGACTAAGGCACGGACACTGTTCTAGAGGGGGTGATGGCATATCGGGGCACGTGTGCTGGTCTTTCAGCTTTGTTTTGAAGATGGACATGCCGCAGTTGGCTTGTCAACTTCTGTACTGCCTCAATAACTCTTACACAACGTTCAACATTTCAAAAATTCATTGCAACTGGTGCAAATTGTTTTTGATTCTTTCATATTGATTGCCCGATTCAGGATATTCTGCAAAATGATACATATGTGAGTACAGATGGTCCACAGGATGCTCCACATGTTCTCCAGAAAGTACAGCAATTGTCTCTGGAAAAAAACCACCTTTAGAGGCCATTTTTCCCCGCAAAGCGGGGGTTGGCCTTTTTCGGGCACCGTGGTTGTTGTTGTTTTTGTTGGTCCCCTTTTTGAAGCAATGTTTTACGGCCGGATGCCCTTCCTGCCGCCAACCCTGTTTGTCGCCTTTTACGACAAACAGGGAATTACCAGTGAACTGGTACTCAATTTGCCGACCTCGGAAGGATGACAGGCTGACTTAACCCCCCTGGCGTTAATTCGGCGATCGACCGGGATTCGAACCCAGGATCCTTGGTTATCCTAAGCTGGCACCCTAGCCGCTAACCCAACACCAGGGCAACACCATGTCTCTGGAAGAGGAACACAAACTTCGACTGACCTAATAATCTACACCAACTGCTGAGAAGCTATTGTTATAATCAGATGTTCATGGTGCATGAGTGTTAATGCACTTTCTGCATTGTATAGGGAAGTAGCAAAGGACTTGCAGCACTACATCGTGAAAGCAGACGGGTTCAGCGAAGCTCCAGCAGAGGAAGTCTAAAAGATAAACCAGCGCTAAAGTCATCACGACTTGTTGAAATGGAAATATATTGTTGCAGTCACGCAGTCTTTAACGATTGACATGCTGCCCGGGAGAGGGACCCAAAATCTACGCTTCCACCAGGTCAATTTCGAGCGAATCTGCATTCCTGAAAGCAATCACCACGGCAGAATTGCCGATAAGACAGCTGAGCGAAGCCCGTCAGCGATCCGCCATTCCATTCCTAGCTACCAGGTCTTGACTCTTCCTATTCCTTGTTACCGGTACCCAACCAAATTCATCAACACATTCCTATTCACCTGGCTCCGCTGACATGATCGTTAAAATCTCCCGCAATGCACAGCATCACCTCCATCTCAACCATTCCCATCATCCTCTACCATGTGTACCTGAATTCCTGCTTCTTTATCCTACACCTTCCTGTTTGTGGCCCATATACCGACATAACACACACCATTTGCCTCCGTGTCACAACCCATGCCATAACGATCATTCCCTCCCACCTTTCCACTTTGACCACCCGCTTGCTGATCTCTTCCAATACTATTATTTCCACACCAATCCTTCCATTCCCACCCGCATGCAACAGCTTGTATCCTCCTACCAACCTACTTGCCCTGTCCCCTTTCCATATGGTCTCCTGCACACACAACACTTCCAATCTCCTTCTCTACACCATCTCCACGACCCCAACTCCCCACACCCCCCAATGATTCCACATTCAAACTACAAAGCCGATCCTCTCTACTGAACCGCTGCCCGCCTGTCTAACTAGTACTAGTACCCACCTAACTCGTACCATCCTGTTTAGTTTGGGACACTCAGGTCATCAATCAGCAGCGCTGCCCTGGCTGACCTGCTGTACCTCCTATCCTAGGCTGTTATCATAATCCTGTGTGTGCATGCACACACACACACACACACACTCACACACACACACACACACACACACACACACACACACACACACACACACACACACACACACACACACACACACACACACACACACACACACACACACACACACACACACACACACTACTCTTTCTCCACTCGCTCCCCTCCTCCCTCTCTACCCTCAAGGCACTCAAGACAAAGTAAAAAACAAAGTAACATTTCAAAGTAAACAGTAAATGTTTTTTCATACTCAATTACTGGCACTCAGTTTGACCCTAGTCACCCTCACACCATCCTCTTCATCTCCCTCACACAATCCTCCCTGTTCAGAATATCTAGCAAGCCTCCCACCCTCGGACGGCCAGCCCCATGCCATGCAGGGCTGACCCACGAAGGAAAACAGAGCCGAGCCCACAGACACAATGGCAAAACATAGCCCGCCCGCCAAACCACTGCACCTCACAACCGGCCGGACCAAATCCACAGACACAAACATGAACCCGGCCAGATCCGCCGAGCAATTGCACCTCACTGCAGGCCGATCTGTCTCCACGGGCACAAATATGAAACCCCGCCTGATGCGCCGAACCACTGCCGCTCACATAGTGTCGAGTCGTGTTCACAGGCACATAGACGAAACCCGACCCAATCTGCCGAACCACTGCACCTGAACATAGGCCGAGCCAACACCACAGGCACAATAATGAAATCAGGCCCAATGCGCATTTGGACTCCGAAGCAGGTTCTCCTCAAGGATTTGCCTGCATTTGGTTCCGTTCATTGTTCTCTCTATCCTTACAAGTCTCCCAGTCCCTGCTGCTGGAAAGTATCCCCATAGCATGATGCTGCCAGCACCATGCTTCACGGTAGGGATAATGTTCGATGGGTGATGAGCTGTGCTCGGTTTCTGCCAGATGTAGCGCTTTACATTCAGGTCAAAGAGTTCAATTTTCCTGTCACGAGATAACATAATATTTTGCCTCAAGCTCTCAGAGCCTTTCACTTGACATTTTGCAAAGTCCAGGCATTCTGTCATGTGCCTTTTTCTCAGGAGTGGCTTCCGTCTGGCTACTCTCCCATAAAGGCTAAATTTGTGAAGTGCTTCAGAGACTGTTGTCCTTTCGGCAGGTTCTCCCATCTCAGTCAAGGAAGTCTGTAGTTCTGTCAGAGGGGTCATTGGGATCTTGTTCACCTCCCTAACCAAGGTCCTTCTTGCCCAGTTGATCAGTTTCGTCGGAGGCCGGCTCTAGGAAGGGTCTGAGTAGTTCCATATTCTTTCCATTTCATAATGATGGAGCTCACTGTGCTCTTGGCAACTTTCAACAATATAGAAATTGTTTTATAACCTTCCTCAGATCTGTCTCCTGTCACGAGACCCTATTCTATCTCGGAGTTCTACGGACAGTTATTTGGACTTCGTGGTGGAGTTTCTTCATGGAAGACCTTCTTTCTATATAGAAAGGTACGTTTCTTTCTAAATCATGTCCAATCAATTGAATATGCCACAGGTGGACTCCACTCAAGTTGTGGAGACATCTCAAGGACTAGCAAAGGAAATTGGATGCACCTGAGCTTAATTTGGAGTGTCATAGCAAAGAGGTTGAATACTTATTTATAGACTCAAGACATTTCAGCTTTTCATTTTTAATTAACCTGTAAACATTTCTGAAAATCAAAATTCCACTTTGACATTATGCGGTATTATGTGTAGATCAGTGACAAAAAAAATCTCAATTGAAGCCATTTTAAATTCAGGCTGTAACACAACAAAATGTGAGGAAAGTCAAAGGGTGTGAATGGTTTCTGAAGGTACTGTAATTCTGATCACACAACCCTTTCTTTAACTTCCCACTCCTAACTGGCCATACTTTCTGTTAAGAGATGCTTTTCTAGAAAATAAGGTAAATAAAAAAAGATTAGGACAAAGCTAAGCATGTGTACTTTAGTTCTAAGCACAAAGTACATGGTCAAGCAAATACAAGTGAACATTCACCAGAAGGACAAAGGTCATACCAAAAAAAAAAACCCTCGCCCACAGCCAAAATGCACGATCATACCTTGAACCTTATTTATTCGGGAAGCACTGGCCATTACCTCTGTTGAGAGGTGCCCTTATAATATAAACATAGGGGCAATATCCCTGGTGCTCACCTCGTAGAATAAACAGAATACTTCACCGACTAAAGGTATTTCAAACCAATTTAAATGCTTGCTAGAAGACAGGGCAGCATGTAGAATCATACGAACATAATCATAATACTTTAAACAAACAAACAAAAAAATAACTATTTTGTGGGGAGGGGTGGAGGGGGAGGGGTGGAGGGGGGGGGGTAAGGGGAGGGGAGGAGGTAGGGGCGGGGGGAAGGGGGGAAGGGGAGGGGAGGGGGGGAAGAGGAGGGGAAGCAAGGGGGAAAGGGAGGGGAGGGGAGGGGGAAGGGCAGGGGAGGAAGAGGAGGTGAGGGGAGGAGGAAGGGGAGGGGAGGGGGAAGAGGAGGGGAAGGGAGGGGGAAAGAGGAGGGGGAAAGAGGAGGGGAAGGGGTGGGGGTGGAGGGGAGGGGTGGAGGAGGCGGGGGTGAGGGGAGGGGTGAGGGGGAGGAGGGGGAAGGGAAGGTGAGGGGAGGGGGGAGGCGAGGGGAGGGGAGGGGGAGAAGAGGAGGGGAAGGGAAGGGGAGGGGAGGGGGAAGAGGAGGTGGAGGGAGGGGGGAAGAGGAGGGGAAGGGGTAGGGGGAAGGCGAAGGGGGTCAGGAAGAAGAAGAAGCCATACTACCAAATTCGTACACTTCCGGAATTTTGATTTATTTGTATTCAAATGTCTGATAATTGTTTTGTATTTATTTATGCGAATGTGTACTTGTGTATAACTGTCATTAATTTAAAAAGGCTTCAGCACTTTCGAGCGATTTTTTTTTTTTTTTTTTTTTTTTTTTTACTCCAAAAAAACCCAACTTTTTTTTTCAATTTTTTTTGTTTGCCTAGAACACTCCCAGGCACTCACTGATGAACCTCTGAAAGTTTGTTGAAGATCCATTCAGCCAACTGAATAAAACGCGGGCACACACACAGACAACTCGCGTTTATATATATATATATAAACAAGCATTTAAAGCCTAGTGTTGGGCTAGCGGCAAGGGTGCCAGCTTAGGATCCTAGGATCCTGGGTTCGAATCCCGGTCGATCGCTGAATTAACGCCAGGAGGGTCCTTCTGAGGTCGGCTAATTGAGTACCAGTTCACTGGTAATTCCCTGTTTGTCGTAATAGGCGACAAAAAGGGTTGGCGGCAGGAAGGGCATCCGGCCGTAAAACATTGCTTCAAAAAAAGGGGACCAACAAAAACAACAACAACCACGGTGCCCGAAAAAGGCCAACCCCCGCTTTGCGGGGAAAAATGGCCTCTGAAGGTGGTTTTATATATATTGTTGCGAATATGGAATTTGGCCTCCATATCCGCTTGTAAATATTCCCCTATTTTCTCCAATACTCCCCAACTTTCCCGATCCCCCATTCCCTAGTCCCATTGCATGTAAATAACAATCAGTAGAGCCGACCTTCCCCTTATTCCCCCATTAAATGTCGTGCCCAGGTCCACCGCACCACACGTAGCCAACTTTCGGACATCTTCCTAGTTATTCTTAATCTATGTCAGTTAAGGTCTCGTTTCCATTAATTATGACTCTTCGTTGCACCAGAATGTGATTATATGGCATCAGTAGTGAGTTTAGGACCTTTCCCATACCTCCTTCCATCTTCTTCCCAAACAACAACAATAACAACAACTACAACAACAATTACAACAACAACAGAGGGGATGGCGGCGGAGCGGGGGAGGATGCGTCCTCACACCGGCTCGATTAGCTCCAGACCATGCGCTCCACGGGGTTACCCCGAAGGGGCTGGCTGTCAGCTCCTCGTCGGGGGCGGAGCCAGTAACCCCCCGCACGCACCCAATGAGAAGCAACGTGCCGATTCCACGAGGCGGAGCTAACGAGCCGAGGGCGTGTCACTCCCCGCCGGATATACGCGGCCACGCGCCGGATGTGACGTCAGATTCGCCCCCAGCTGGAGAAAGACGGACCTGCGAGCGCTGAAACAGATGCGCCTCAGCTTGGAGACTGGAGAGAGAAGCCACCGCCACCCCGAGCGCGACGATACCTCCCCGCATCTCTGGACCGGACCGAGTCGATTCTGCCTTGAGCCAAGAGTGCACCTTGAGCCATCGCGACCTGCCTTTCCTTTTCATCAACCCCCGTGTGAGTCAGCATTTTGTCCCGTGTGTCTGTCGTCTGTCCGGGGTTAATATAAGAGTGTGTCTAAGTGCCTGTCTTCCTGTAATATACCTCTAGCCCCTGTAATCTAACCTTTTTCCGTACGAATATACTTGAGAATCGAAACGTTGGTGTCGTATTGTGTCATTATAACCCAGCGGGTGTCTTCTCTTTCCTATTGAGCCAGCGTAGCGCGGCTTCGTCGACGTTCGAGTACGATCGGGTAATTTGTGCGGACACGACGGCCATTCCGCTCGGCCCACCTTAACATCAAAGTCGTGTCTGTAACAATTGGTGTCGGGAGTGAGATTCGAGGCCCGACCAAATTTGAAAAAAAAAAAAAAAACGAATAGAGGAAAAAAAAAATTTGGTCAAAATTTGGAGCGGCCGAAATTTGTTTTGTTTTACGAAACTCGAATTTGCAAGTCGCGCTATGGCGGATCAAGACGGCTGGGGTCCGGTAGGGGAGAGTGAAGCAGGGTCGGTCCAGGACCAAATTGAGGGACATGAGGGACATGAGGAGAGCGAAGCAGCGAGGGTAGCAGACGCGCAAAATGGCGCCTCGCTGGTCACCGCGCCCGCGACCGTGGCAGCGCCCCTGGTGGATCCGAACC